>NC_137665.1:25831751-26399251 GCF_963422515.1 Blennius ocellaris | reverse complement strand
CAGAACACCTTCCTCCCTCCTACACTGTTCCAGAACACCTTCCTCCCTCCTACACTGCTCCAGAACACCTTCCTACCTCCTACACTGTTCCAGAACACCTCCCTCCCTCCTACACTGCTCCAGAACACCTCCCTCCTACACTGCTCCAGAACACCTCCCTCCCTCCTACACTGCTCCAGAACACCTTCCTCCCTCCTACACTGCTCCAGAACACCTCCCTCCCTCCTACACTGCTCCAGAACACCTTCCTCCCTCCTACACTGCTCTAGAACACCTTCCTCCCTCCTACACTGCTCTAGAACACCTTCCTCCCTCCTACACTGCTCCAGAACACCTTCCTCCCTCCTACACTGCTCTAGAACACCTTCCTCCCTCCTACACTGTTCCAGAACACCTTCCTCCCTCCTACACTGCTCCAGAACACCTTCCTCCCTCCTACACTGCTCCAGAACACCTTCCTCCCTCCTACACTGCTCCAGAACACCCTCCTCCCTCCTACACTGCTCCGGAACACCTTCCTCCCTCCTACACTGCTCCGGAACACCTTCCTCCCTCCTACACTGCTCCGGAACACCTTCCTCCCTCCTACACTGCTCCGGAACACCTTCCTCCCTCCTACACTGCTCCGGAACACCTTCCTCCCTCCTACACTGCTCCAGAACACCTTCCTCCCTCCTACACTGCTCCGGAACACCTTCCTCCCTCCTACACTGCTCCAGAACACCTTCCTCCCTCCTACACTGCTCCAGAACACCTTCCTCCCTCCTACACTGCTCTAGAACACCTTCCTCCCTCCTACACTGCTCCAGAACACCTTCCTACCTCCTACACTGTTCCAGAACACCTTCCTCCCTCCTACACTGCTCCAGAACACCTCCCTCCCTCCTACACTGCTCCAGAACACCTTCCTACCTCCTACACTGTTCCAGAACACCTTCCTCCCTCCTACACTGCTCCAGAACACCTTCCTCCCTCCTACACTACTCCAGAACACCTTCCTCCCTCCTACACTGCTCCAGAACACCTTCCTCCCTCCTACACTGCTCCAGAACACCTCCCTCCTACACTGCTCCAGAACACCTCCCTCCCTCCTACACTGCTCCAGAACACCTTCCTACCTCCTACACTGTTCCAGAACACCTTCCTCCCTCCTACACTGCTCCAGAACACCTTCCTACCTCCTACACTGTTCCAGAACACCTCCCTCCCTCCTACACTGCTCCAGAACACCTCCCTCCTACACTGCTCCAGAACACCTCCCTCCCTCCTACACTGCTCCAGAACACCTTCCTCCCTCCTACACTGCTCCAGAACACCTCCCTCCCTCCTACACTGCTCCAGAACACCTTCCTCCCTCCTACACTGCTCTAGAACACCTTCCTCCCTCCTACACTGCTCTAGAACACCTTCCTACCTCCTACACTGCTCTAGAACACCTTCCTCCCTCCTACACTGCTCCAGAACACCTTCCTACCTCCTACACTGCTCCAGAACACCTTCCTCCCTCCTACACTGCTCCAGAACACCTTCCTACCTCCTACACTGCTCCAGAACACCTTCCTACCTCCTGCACTGCTCCAGAACCCCTTCCTCCCTCCTACACTGCTCCAGAACACCTTCCTCCCTCCTACACTGCTCCAGAACACCTTCCTCCCTCCTGCACTGCTCCAGAACACCTTCCTCCCTCCTACACTGCTCTAGAACACATTCCTCCCTCCTACACTGCTCTAGAACACATTCCTCCCTCCTACACTGCTCCAGAACACCTTCCTCCCTCCTACACTGCTCCAGAACACCTTCCTCCCTCCTACACTGCTCCAGAACACCTCCCTCCCTCCTACACTGTTCCAGAACACCTCCCTCCCTCCTACACTGCTCCAGGACACCTCCCTCCTACACTGCTCCAGAACACCTCCCTCCCTCCTACACTGCTCCAGAACACCTTCCTACCTCCTACACTGTTCCAGAACACCTTCCTCCCTCCTACACTGCTCCAGAACACCTTCCTACCTCCTACACTGTTCCAGAACACCTCCCTCCCTCCTACACTGCTCCAGAACACCTCCCTCCTACACTGCTCCAGAACACCTCCCTCCCTCCTACACTGCTCCAGAACACCTTCCTCCCTCCTACACTGCTCCAGAACACCTTCCTCCCTCCTGCACTGCTCCAGAACACCTCCCTCCCTCCTACACTGCTCCAGAACACCTTCCTCCCTCCTACACTGCTCTAGAACACCTTCCTCCCTCCTACACTGCTCTAGAACACCTTCCTACCTCCTACACTGCTCTAGAACACCTTCCTCCCTCCTACACTGCTCCAGAACACCTTCCTACCTCCTACACTGCTCCAGAACACCTTCCTCCCTCCTACACTGCTCCAGAACACCTTCCTACCTCCTACACTGCTCCAGAACACCTTCCTACCTCCTGCACTGCTCCAGAACCCCTTCCTCCCTCCTACACTGCTCCAGAACACCTTCCTCCCTCCTACACTGCTCCAGGACACCTTCCTCCCTCCTGCACTGCTCCAGAACACCTTCCTCCCTCCTACACTGCTCTAGAACACCTTCCTCCCTCCTACACTGCTCCAGAACACCTTCCTCCCTCCTACACTGCTCCAGAACACCTTCCTCCCTCCTACACTGCTCCAGAACACCTTCCTACCTCCTACACTGCTCCAGAACACCTTCCTCCCTCCTGCACTGCTCCAGAACACCTTCCTCCCTCCTACACTGCTCCAGAACACCTTCCTCCCTCCTACACTGCTCCAGAACACCTTCCTCCCTCCTACACTGCTCCAGAACACCTTCCTCCCTCCTACACTGCTCCAGAACACCTTCCTCCCTCCTACACTGCTCCAGAACACCTCCCTCCCTCCTGCACTGCTCCAGAACACCTTCCTCCCCCCTGCACTGCTCCAGAACACCTTCCTCCCTCCTACACTGCTCCAGAACACCTTCCTCCCTCCTACACTGCTCCAGAACACCTCCCTCCCTCCTACACTGCTCCAGAACACCTTCCTACCTCCTACACTGTTCCAGAACACCTCCCTCCCTCCTACACTGCTCCAGAACACCTCCCTCCTACACTGCTCCAGAACACCTTCCTCCCTCCTACACTGCTCCAGAACACCTTCCTCCCTCCTACACTGCTCCAGAACACCTCCCTCCCTCCTACACTGCTCCAGAACACCTTCCTACCTCCTACACTGTTCCAGAACACCTCCCTCCCTCCTACACTGCTCCAGAACACCTCCCTCCTACACTGCTCCAGAACACCTCCCTCCCTCCTACACTGCTCCAGAACACCTTCCTACCTCCTACACTGCTCCAGAACACCTTCCTCCCTCCTGCACTGCTCCAGAACACCTTCCTCCCTCCTACACTGCTCTAGAACACCTTCCTCCCTCCTACACTGCTCCAGAACACCTTCCTCCCTCCTACACTGCTCCAGAACACCTCCCTCCCTCCTGCACTGCTCCAGAACACCTTCCTCCCTCCTACACTGCTCTAGAACACCTTCCTCCCTCCTACACTGCCCCAGAACACCTTCCTCCCTCCTACACTGCTGCAGAACACCTTCCTCCCTCCTACACTGCTCCAGAACACCTTCCTCCCTCCTGCACTGCTCCAGAACACCTTCCTCCCTCCTACACTGCTCCAGAACACCTCCCTCCCTCCTACACTGCTCCAGAACACCTTCCTCCCTCCTGCACTGCTCCAGAACACCTTCCTCCCTCCTACACTGCTCCAGAACACCTCCCTCCCTCCTACACTGCTCCAGAACACCTTCCTCCCTCCTACACTGCTCCAGAACACCTCCCTCCCTCCTACACTGCTCCAGAACACCTTCCTCCCTCCTACACTGCTCCAGAACACCTCCCTCCCTCCTACACTGCTCCAGAACACCTCCCTCCCTCCTACACTGCTCCAGAACACCTTCCTCCCTCCTACACTGCTCTAGAACACCTTCCTCCCTCCTACACTGCTCTAGAACACCTTCCTCCCTCCTACACTGCTCCAGAACACCTTCCTCCCTCCTACACTGCTCCAGAACACCTCCCTCCCTCCTACACTGCTCCAGAACACCTTCCTCCCTCCTACACTGTTCCAGAACACCTTCCTCCCTCCTACACTGCTCCAGAACACCTTCCTCCCTCCTACACTGCTCCAGAACACCTTCCTCCCTCCTGCACTGCTCCAGAACACCTTCCTCCCTCCTACACTGCTCCAGAACACCTTCCTCCCTCCTGCACTGCTCCAGAACACCTTCCTCCCTCCTGCACTGCTCCAGAACACCTTCCTCCCTCCTACACTGCTCCAGAACACCTCCCTCCCTCCTACACTGCTCCAGAACACCTTCCTCCCTCCTACACTGCTCCAGAACACCTTCCTCCCTCCTGCACTGCTCCAGAACACCTTCCTCCCTCCTACACTGCTCCAGAACACCTTCCTCCCTCCTACACTGCTCCAGAACACCTTCCTCCCTCCTACACTGCTCCAGAACACCTTCCTCCCTCCTGCACTGCTCCAGAACACCTTCCTCCCTCCTACACTGCTCCAGAACACCTCCCTCCCTCCTACACTGCTCCAGAACACCTTCCTCCCTCCTACACTGCTCCAGAACACCTCCCTCCCTCCTACACTGCTCCAGAACACCTTCCTCCCTCCTACACTGCTCCAGAACACCTTCCTCCCTCCTGCACTGCTCCAGAACACCTTCCTCCCTCCTACACTGCTCCAGAACACCTTCCTCCCTCCTACACTGCTCCAGAACACCTTCCTCCCCCCTGCACTGCTCCAGAACACCTTCCTCCCTCCTGCACTGCTCCAGATGGTCAACCCTCTTTTCGACATCAGTAATAGTCGGATCTTTTTCTTGGATAAATCCCTTTCGTTTCTTCACTTCAGCAACAAGCTCCGTTAGCATGTGGAGCTGCTGAGGCGCTCACCAGGTCACCATCTCCTCCATGTCTTTCTCCAGCTGTGCAATTTTCTTTGGAGGCATCATCAAAAGTGCGTCGATGCTTCCTTTGCTTTTCTTCTCTATTTTAACAGAAACATATTTGTTGCTTAGTTCTGCTACAACTTGCATCATGCCGCCATTTTGGTGTGATGTGGTCTGCACTGACTCTGGACTCATTGAGAGACCTTTACGTCAAACAATGATTCCCATCAACAGTGAGTGTTGAGAAACACAACAAGTTGGAATCCTAAAAGTTAAAGTTGCTCTAATAAATACATTTGTTCAGGCTTACCCAATCTGAACTCGTATCTTACAACTTCACTTCTTTTTGTTTGATGTGTGAATAAAAAACATTCTGAGAACATCTGTGATTATTGTTCTGTAGTTGTGTCCTGGAAACAGATCAGGTTTTAATGAAGTGGTTGAAAATACAAACGGACGTTTGTTTCACAGATGATGAAAATATTAGTCAGGAAGTGAGAAATGTGTTTCTGAATACCAGCTGAGGCGACATGAGAGGAGCTGGAGGAGATGATGCTCACATCCTGAGATTGGGTCACACACACACACACACACACACACACACACACACACACACACACACACACACACACACACACACACACACACACACACCTGTGTTTCACCACAATTTTCCATCTGTCAGTCCGATCAGAGACCATAGCAATGTATGCTCAATATGGTCAATATGGTCAATATGATCAATATGATCAATATGGTCAATATGGTCAATATGATCAACATGATCAACATGATCAACATGGTCAACATGGTCAATATGCTCAATATGCTCAATATGGTCAATATGCTCAATATGATCAATATGGTCAATATGGTCAATATGGTCAATATGATCAATATGATCAATATGGTCAATATGATCAATATGGTCAATATGGTCAATATGGTCAATATGGTCAATATGATCAATATGGTCAATATGGTCAATATGGTCAATATGGTCAATATGCTCAATATGCTCAATATGATCAATATGGTCAATATGGTCAATATGCTCAATATGCTCAATATGGTCAATATGATCAATATGATCAATATGGTCAATATGATCAATATGGTCAATATGGTCAATATGATCAATATGGTCAATATGGTCAATATGGTCAATATGCTCAATATGATCAATATGGTCAATATGCTCAATATGATCAATATGCTCAATATGGTCAATATGATCAATATGCTCAATATGCTCAATATGGTCAATATGGTCAATATGCTCAATATGATCAATATGGTCAATATGGTCAATATGATCAATATGGTCAATATGATCAATATGCTCAATATGATCAATATGGTCAATATGGTCAATATGATCAATATGGTCAATATGATCAATATGATCAATATGATCAATATGGTCAATATGGTCAATATGCTCAATATGGTCAATATGGTCAATATGCTCAATATGATCAATATGATCAATATGGTCAATATGCTCAATATGGTCAATATGGTCAATATGGTCAATATGATCAATATGGTCAATATGCTCAATATGCTCAATATGGTCAATATGGTCAATATGATCAATATGATCAATATGGTCAATATAATCAATATGATCAATATGGTCAATATGATCAATATGATCAATATGGTCAATATGGTCAATATGGTCAATATGATCAATATGATCAATATGGTCAATATGCTCAATATGCTCAATATGCTCAATATGATCAATATGGTCAATATGGTCAATATGATCAATATGGTCAATATGATCAATATGATCAATATGATCAATATGATCAATATGGTCAATATGGTCAATATGGTCAATATGCTCAATATGATCAATATGATCAATATGGTCAATATGATCAATATGGTCAATATGGTCAATATGCTCAATATGATCAATATGATCAATATGGTCAATATGCTCAATATGATCAATATGGTCAATATGGTCAATATGATCAATATGGTCAATATGATCAATATGATCAATATGATCAATATGGTCAATATGGTCAATATGCTCAATATGGTCAATATGGTCAATATGCTCAATATGGTCAATATGATCAATATGCTCAATATGATCAATATGGTCAATATGATCAATATGATCAATATGGTCAATATGGTCAATATAATCAATATGATCAATATGGTCAATATGATCAATATGATCAATATGGTCAATATGGTCAATATGGTCAATATGCTCAATATGGTCAATATGGTCAATATAATCAATATGATCAATATGATCAATATGGTCAATATGGTCAATATGGTCAATATGATCAATATGATCAATATGGTCAATATGCTCAGCCTCCACCTGCCTTACGCTGCGCAGCTTCCCTACAACACCTTGTTCACAGCGCACGACTGGACGACTGCATGGACCGGATCGCAACCATGTCTCCGGTGTCATCCCACTCCTCCGTCCCCGGTCCCCGGTCCCTGGTCCCCCCGTTGCCTGGTCCCCGGCCCCCGGGCCCCGGTGCGGCGGGCCCGCGCTCCTCGGTCTTACCATGGCCTCCATCGACTCCCAGCTCTTCGTCTCGGATCCCGACAGGAGGAAATTCTTGGAATTCCCCCTGAAATTCACCTTCAGGTTGATGTAGAAGTCCATGGCGTCGCCCTGTGCCGCCGCGCTTCACTGCATATTAAACACGACAGATATTCGGCTTAATCTCACCGACTCACTGACTTTAATCCGACGGGATGAGGCGGATTCTGTTTACAACAGCGCTGACGACACGCCCACTTGAGACCACGTGTTTCCGCATTCGGCCCGCTGAGTCCGACGTCGCCATCCAGCGGCCGCCAGCGGTACTACAGTCCGTAGTGTATAATATTGAATTCCATCACATTTGGAAATAGTTTATTATTAACTCTATTTAAAATCTTCCTAAGATGGAAGGCTCCTCTTAAACTACCTGCAACACAATCCTCTTCAAAAGCGTCTCTCTCCTCTTTTCTTTATAGATTTCAAAATGTTTCTTTCTCTCTATCACATCACATGTGGCTTCAATATATTTATGTAGAATTCTTTGGCTTGTGTACTTTTCCTTTATATTTCACGAAGATTGGAATTTAGACATAAAATACATAAAAGCAAGAAATGATGCTTCAAACTTCTTCAATATCACAACAGCCACAATCTGTAGGAATGGATCAATGAATACAAATTACCCTCAGTATATTGAAGACAATGGTACCATCATAAGCAACACGGATGATGTGGCTAATGGGTTTAACATTTGTTTAGTAAGTGTAAGGCCAAAATTGGCAGAAGAAATAGATAATCCACAGTCAGAAGATAAAGAAAGAAATGTTGTCGATTTATTAGATTGTAACCCAAACTCAATGTTTTTGAAAGCAGTCGATGAAATGACAATTATTGACATTGTTAGCAAAGGTAAGAATAAAAGGTCAACAGACTGGATTGACATTTTAATGACTCTAATTAAGGCAGTCATTGATGGAATTGTAAAACCCTTAACTTATATTTATAATTTATCTTTCAAAACTGGTGTATTTCTGTGTAAAATGAAAACTGCTAAAGTCATCCCACTCTACAAAGGTGGAGACAGTAATCAATTTACTAACTATCGGCCCATGTCTTTACTCGCTCAGTTCTCTAAAATATTAGAACTTCATAGAGAAGTATGAATTGCTGGTTGACAGTCAATATGGATTCAGGTGAAACAGATCGACGTCCATACATCACCAGTTCCATAGATATTAAGACATTTGCAGTTGGTGTATTTATAGATTTGAAAAAAAGCATTCAACCCAATTGATCATCATTTGTTAATCAATAAATTTGAAAAAATATGGAATTAGAGGGGTTGTACTGAAGTGGATGGGCAGCTACATAAGTAATAGAAATGAGTTTCTGCAAATAGGGGATTGCAAATCAATCTGTTTAAACACTTTATAACTTGTGGATTCCCACAGGGGTCGGTTTTGGGTCTGAAGTTATTTATATTGTATATTAACGATATATGCAGGGTGTCAAACATCTTAAAATGTGTGTTATTTGCTGATGATACTAATATTTTTTGTGAAGGGGAAAATCTGCAGGAGCTTTTGGAGGTGGTCACAGCAGAAATGAGTAAACTAAAAACTTGGTTTGATTTGAATAAATGATCATTACATTTAAATAATCTTTGGAAAATGCAAAATAAATACGCAAGTAAAAGTAATGATAAATAATGTTGAAATAGAAAACATGTAAGAGAATACATTTTTGGGTGTGATTCTTGATCCCAAAATCTGCTGGAAACCCACATTAAACATGCGAGAGCAAAAGTAGCGCAGCGCATTGGGGTGACGGGGAAAACAAAGCACGTTTCCAATGAGGGAGCACTGTGTATTTTGTATTGTACACTGGTGTCACCATATTTAAATTACTGTGTGGAAGTATGGGGCAATACCTATAAAACCACCTTACATTCACTGAGCACAATACATGTCAGATTTAATTCTAACGTCAAACAACAACAACGATGACGGCTTACAGCCTAGATTTAGGATTTGATGAAATTAAATAAAGTACTTCTCTCTCACACATAAGGTCAGTTAAACCTCGTAACTGTTGAAGATAACATGGCTGGGAAACGGTCTGTGAAACAACAATATTACAGCACTGCAAATCCTGGCAGCTATGGGGAGTAGACAGACTCCATAAAGCCCTTCAAAACAAGACGGGGAGAAAAGTGAAGACAGGAGATGTGAAAGAATTTTTATCTGGTCAAGATGTCTATACTCTACACAAACCAGCTGGGATACATTTTGCTAGGAATACAGTTATAGTGACCAGACCTCTCAGACAATTTCAGGCAGATCTTTGTGATATGAGGGAATTGTCCAGGGATAACGATGGCTTTAACTACCTGCTGACCGTCATTGATGTGTTTTCAAAAAAGGCCTCCGTGCGTGTTTTAAAGAAGAAGACCGGCAGTGAGGTCGTGCAGGCTTTTGAGTCAGTCTTTTGCGATAGGCAGAAACCAGAAAAACTACAAACTGATGCCGGGAAGGAATGTTTAAACAATACATTTGAGATTCTGATGAAGAAACACGTCATCACACATTTCTCCACAGCCAGCGATCTGAAGGCCTCCGTGGTCGAAAGATTAAACTGTACGCTGAAAACGAGGATGTGGAGATATTTCAGGGCTCACAACACCAGGCATTACCTCGAAGCTTTGCAAGGCTTGGTTAGAAGTTACAACAACATTTTCACCGAAGCATAAAGATGACCCTCGCGGAGGTGACGTCTGAAATACACGCCAACTTTTTGGGAATCTGTACGGTGTACCGACAGCTCGCAATGGTCGGAAAAGAAAGTTTAGATTTAAGGAGGGCGACCTCGCCAGAATATCCAGAGCGAGAGGAACATTAGATAAAGAAATCCGAGCAGAGTTTTACGGACGAAGTATTTACTGTCAGGGTTGGTGGAGAACAGGATTCAAACGCCAACTAGGTCGGGATGTAAAATTGGAAATTAAGTTTATTCAAGTCTCTCCAACGGAGCGGCAATCCGGAGCGAGGGGTCGTAGGAGCAGAGGCGTGCGTCACGGAGACGGGATCTTCCCAGCAGGACGGAGCGGCGCACACCGGGACTGCAGGAGGGAACAAACGGAGGTCAGAACACTTGGAAGCTTCCAAACACGAAGCGATCGAACTCATAACAAAGGTACGAGGGGCAGAGTCACGCTACCGCAGAGTAAACGCAACGATCTTGCAATGAGAGCCTAGGATCCCGGTCCTTAAATACTGGCTTCCCTCATCCACTTCAGGTGTGTGTCCAACTCCGTCTGCTCCGCCTACACTCACACACACCCACACACACACACAAACCAAAACACGGCCGGAGACATCTGCGGGCTGTGACAATTTACCATGTCACAATGCGTCGCCATGTACTCCCTCCATATACAAATGCAAAGATTATGACGGAGAACTTATTGACAGTTCGTTCTGCAAAAAGTGGTTTAACAACAAAAAACGTTTTTCGCTCTCCGACATCAAAACGAAAATCGAATGGCCGGAAGGTCCACGGACCGTGAGAGTTGCACCTAAGGTTTTCTTCAGCTCAACCTCTATTTCGGTTTGTATGATATTTAAAGTTACTTGGTGGACTTGTTTTGTAACGTACGCGGTGCATTTGACAAGACAGAGCTGAAAACGGCTCCTGAATGTGTCCTCTGGTGTTGACCTGGTGTGTCCTCTGGTGTTGACCTGGTGTGTCCTCTGGTGTTGACCTGGTGTGTCCTCTGGTGTTGACCTGGTGTGTCCTCTGGTGTTGACCTGACTGTGTCCTCTGGTGTTGACCTGGTGTGTCCTCTGGTGTTGACCTGACTGTGTCCTCTGGTGTTGACCTGACTGTGTCCTCTGGTGTTGACCTGGTGTGTCCTCTGGTGTTGACCTGGTGTGTCCTCTGGTGTTGAGCAGACTGTGTCCTCTGGTGTTGACCTGGTGTGTCCTCTGGTGTTGAGCAGACTGTGTCCTCTGGTGTTGACCTGACTGTGTCCTCTGGTGTTGACCTGGTGTGTCCTCTGGTGTTGAGCAGACTGTGTCCTCTGGTGTTGACCTGACTGTGTCCTCTGGTGTTGACCTGACTGTGTCCTCTGGTGTTGACCTGGTGTGTCCTCTGGTGTTGACCAGACTGTGTCCTCTGGTGTTGACCTGACTGTGTCCTCTGGTGTTGACCTGACTGTGTCCTCTGGTGTGGACCTGACTGTGTCCTCTGGTGTTGACCTGGTGTGTCCTCTGGTGTTGACCTGACTGTGTCCTCTGGTGTTGACCTGACTGTGTCCTCTGGTGTTGACCTGGTGTGTCCTTTGGTGTTGACCTGACTGTGTCCTCTGGTGTTGACCTGGTGTGTCCTCTGGTGTTGACCTGGTGTGTCCTCTGGTGTTGACCTGGTGTGTCCTCTAGTGTTGACCTGACTGTGTCCTCTGGTGTTGACCTGGCTGTGTCCTCTGGTGTTGACCTGACTGTGTCCTCTGGTGTTGACCTGGTGTGTCCTCTGGTGTTGACCTGACTGTGTCCTCTGGTGTTGACCTGACTGTGTCCTCTGGTGTGGACCTGACTGTGTCCTCTGGTGTTGACCTGACTGTGTCCTCTGGTGTGGACCTGACTGTGTCCTCTGGTGTTGACCTGGTGTGTCCTCTGGTGTTGACCTGACTGTGTCCTCTGGTGTTGACCTGACTGTGTCCTCTGGTGTGGACCTGACTGTGTCCTCTGGTGTTGACCTGGTGTGTCCTCTGGTGTTGACCTGGTGTGTCCTCTAGTGTTGACCTGACTGTGTCCTCTGGTGTTGACCTGGCTGTGTCCTCTGGTGTTGACCTGGCTGTGTCCTCTGGTGTGGACCTGACTGTGTCCTCTGATGTTGACCTGACTGTGTCCTCTGATGTTGACCTGGTGTGTCCTCTGGTGTTGACCTGGTGTGTCCTCTAGTGTTGACCTGACTGTGTCCTCTGGTGTGGACCTGACTGTGTCCTCTGGTGTTGACCTGGTGTGTCCTCTAGTGTTGACCTGACTGTGCCCTCTGGTGTTGACCTGACTGTGTCCTCTGGTGTGGACCTGACTGTGTCCTCTGGTGTTGACCTGGCTGTGTCCTCTGGTGTGGACCTGACTGTGTCCTCTGATGTTGACCTGACTGTGTCCTCTGATGTTGACCTGGTGTGTCCTCTGGTGTTGACCTGGTGTGTCCTCTAGTGTTGACCTGACTGTGTCCTCTGGTGTGGACCTGACTGTGTTCTCTGGTGTTGACCTGGTGTGTCCTCTAGTGTTGACCTGACTGTGTCCTCTGGTGTGGACCTGACTGTGTCCTCTGGTGTTGACCTGGCTGTGTCCTCTGGTGTGGACCTGACTGTGTCCTCTGATGTTGACCTGACTGTGTCCTCTGATGTTGACCTGGTGTGTCCTCTGGTGTTGACCTGGTGTGTCCTCTGGTGTTGACCTGACTGTGTCCTCTGATGTTGACCTGGTGTGTCCTCTGGTGTTGACCTGGCTATGTCCTCTGGTGTTGACCTGACTGTGTCCTCTGGTGTTGACCTGGTGTGTCCTCTGGTGTTGACCTGGTGTGTCCTCTGGTGTGGACCTGACTGTGTCCTCTGGTGTTGACCTGGTGTGTCCTCTGGTGTTGACCTGACTGTGTCCTCTGGTGTTGACCTGACTGTGTCCTCTGGTGTTGACCTGGTGTGTCCTCTGGTGTTGACCTGACTGTGTCCTCTGATGTTGACCTGGTGTGTCCTCTAGTGTTGACCTGACTGTGTCCTCTGGTGTTGACTGACTGTGTCCTCTGGTGTTGACCTGGTGTGTCCTCTGGTGTTGACCTGACTGTGTCCTCTGGTGTTGACCTGGTGTGTCCTCTGGTGTTGACCTGGTGTGTCCTCTGGTGTTGACCTGACTGTGTCCTCTGGTGTTGACCTGGTGTGTCCTCTGGTGTTGACCTGACTGTGTCCTCTGGTGTTGACCTGGTGTGTCCTCTGGTGTTGACCTGACTGTGTCCTCTGGTGTTGACCTGGTGTGTCCTCTGGTGTTGACCTGACTGTGTCCTCTGGTGTTGACCTGGTGTGTCCTCTGGTGTGGACCTGACTGTGTCCTCTGGTGTTGACCTGGTGTGTCCTCTGGTGTTGACCTGGTGTGTCCTCTGGTGTTGACCAGACTGTGTCCTCTGGTGTTGACCTGACTGTGTCCTCTGGTGTTGACCTGACTGTGTCCTCTGGTGTGGACCTGACTGGGTCCTCTGGTGTTGACCTGGTGTGTCCTCTGGTGTTTACCTGACTGTGTCCTCTGGTGTTGACCTGACTGTGTCCTCTGGTGTTGACCTGACTGTGTCCTCTGGTGTGGACCTGACTGTGTCCTCTGGTGTTGACCTGGTGTGTCCTCTGGTGTTGACCTGGTGTGTCCTCTGGTGTTGACCTGGTGTGTCCTCTGGTGTGGACCTGACTGTGTCCTCTGATGTTGACCTGACTGTGTCCTCTGATGTTGACCTGGTGTGTCCTCTGGTGTTGACCTGGTGTGTCCTCTAGTGTTGACCTGACTGTGTCCTCTGGTGTGGACCTGACTGTGTCCTCTGGTGTTGACCTGGTGTGTCCTCTGGTGTTGACCTGGTGTGTCCTCTGGTGTTGACCTGGTGTGTCCTCTGGTGTTGACCTGACTGTGTCCTCTGGTGTGGACCTGACTGTGTCCTCTGGTGTTGACCTGACTGTGTCCTCTGGTGTGGACCTGACTGTGTCCTCTGGTGTTGACCTGACTGTGTCCTCTGGTGTTGACCTGACTGTGTCCTCTGGTGTTGACCTGACTGTGTCCTCTGGTGTGGACCTGACTGTGTCCTCTGGTGTTGACCTGGTGTGTCCTCTGGTGTTGACCTGGTGTGTCCTCTAGTGTTGACCTGACTGTGTCCTCTGGTGTTGACCTGGCTGTGTCCTCTGGTGTTGACCTGGCTGTGTCCTCTGGTGTGGACCTGACTGTGTCCTCTGATGTTGACCTGACTGTGTCCTCTGATGTTGACCTGGTGTGTCCTCTGGTGTTGACCTGGTGTGTCCTCTAGTGTTGACCTGACTGTGTCCTCTGGTGTGGACCTGACTGTGTCCTCTGGTGTTGACCTGGTGTGTCCTCTCGTGTTGACCTGACTGTGCCCTCTGGTGTTGACCTGACTGTGTCCTCTGGTGTGGACCTGACTGTGTCCTCTGGTGTTGACCTGGCTGTGTCCTCTGGTGTGGACCTGACTGTGTCCTCTGATGTTGACCTGACTGTGTCCTCTGATGTTGACCTGGTGTGTCCTCTGGTGTTGACCTGGTGTGTCCTCTAGTGTTGACCTGACTGTGTCCTCTGGTGTGGACCTGACTGTGTCCTCTGGTGTTGACCTGGTGTGTCCTCTAGTGTTGACCTGACTGTGTCCTCTGGTGTGGACCTGACTGTGTCCTCTGGTGTTGACCTGGCTGTGTCCTCTGGTGTGGACCTGACTGTGTCCTCTGATGTTGACCTGACTGTGTCCTCTGATGTTGACCTGGTGTGTCCTCTGGTGTTGACCTGGTGTGTCCTCTGGTGTTGACCTGACTGTGTCCTCTGATGTTGACCTGGTGTGTCCTCTGGTGTTGACCTGGTGTGTCCTCTGGTGTGGACCTGACTGTGTCCTCTGGTGTTGACCTGGTGTGTCCTCTGGTGTTGACCTGACTGTGTCCTCTGGTGTTGACCTGACTGTGTCCTCTGGTGTTGACCTGGTGTGTCCTCTGGTGTTGACCTGACTGTGTCCTCTGATGTTGACCTGGTGTGTCCTCTAGTGTTGACCTGACTGTGTCCTCTGGTGTTGACTGACTGTGTCCTCTGGTGTTGACCTGGTGTG
This sequence comes from Blennius ocellaris, assembly GCF_963422515.1. Taxonomy (NCBI): domain Eukaryota; kingdom Metazoa; phylum Chordata; class Actinopteri; order Blenniiformes; family Blenniidae; genus Blennius; species Blennius ocellaris. The sequence continues at coordinate 26,383,909 of NC_137665.1, read as the reverse complement.
TCCTCTGGTGTTGACCTGACTGTGTCCTCTGGTGTTGACCTGGTGTGTCCTCTGGTGTTGACCTGGTGTGTCCTCTGGTGTTGACCTGACTGTGTCCTCTGGTGTTGACCTGGTGTGTCCTCTGGTGTTGACCTGACTGTGTCCTCTGGTGTTGACCTGGTGTGTCCTCTGGTGTTGACCTGACTGTGTCCTCTGGTGTTGACCTGGTGTGTCCTCTGGTGTTGACCTGACTGTGTCCTCTGGTGTTGACCTGGTGTGTCCTTTGGTGTTGACCTGACTGTGTCCTCTGGTGTTGACCTGGTGTGTCCTCTGGTGTTGACCTGGTGTGTCCTCTGGTGTTGACCTGGTGTGTCCTCTAGTGTTGACCTGACTGTGTCCTCTGGTGTTGACCTGGCTGTGTCCTCTGGTGTTGACCTGACTGTGTCCTCTGGTGTTGACCTGGTGTGTCCTCTGGTGTTGACCTGACTGTGTCCTCTGGTGTTGACCTGACTGTGTCCTCTGGTGTGGACCTGACTGTGTCCTCTGGTGTTGACCTGACTGTGTCCTCTGGTGTGGACCTGACTGTGTCCTCTGGTGTTGACCTGACTGTGTCCTCTGGTGTTGACCTGACTGTGTCCTCTGGTGTTGACCTGACTGTGTCCTCTGGTGTGGACCTGACTGTGTCCTCTGGTGTTGACCTGGTGTGTCCTCTGGTGTTGACCTGGTGTGTCCTCTAGTGTTGACCTGACTGTGTCCTCTGGTGTTGACCTGGCTGTGTCCTCTGGTGTTGACCTGGCTGTGTCCTCTGGTGTGGACCTGACTGTGTCCTCTGATGTTGACCTGACTGTGTCCTCTGATGTTGACCTGGTGTGTCCTCTGGTGTTGACCTGGTGTGTCCTCTAGTGTTGACCTGACTGTGTCCTCTGGTGTGGACCTGACTGTGTCCTCTGGTGTTGACCTGGTGTGTCCTCTCGTGTTGACCTGACTGTGCCCTCTGGTGTTGACCTGACTGTGTCCTCTGGTGTGGACCTGACTGTGTCCTCTGGTGTTGACCTGGCTGTGTCCTCTGGTGTGGACCTGACTGTGTCCTCTGATGTTGACCTGACTGTGTCCTCTGATGTTGACCTGGTGTGTCCTCTGGTGTTGACCTGGTGTGTCCTCTAGTGTTGACCTGACTGTGTCCTCTGGTGTGGACCTGACTGTGTCCTCTGGTGTTGACCTGGTGTGTCCTCTAGTGTTGACCTGACTGTGTCCTCTGGTGTGGACCTGACTGTGTCCTCTGGTGTTGACCTGGCTGTGTCCTCTGGTGTGGACCTGACTGTGTCCTCTGATGTTGACCTGACTGTGTCCTCTGATGTTGACCTGGTGTGTCCTCTGGTGTTGACCTGGTGTGTCCTCTGGTGTTGACCTGACTGTGTCCTCTGATGTTGACCTGGTGTGTCCTCTGGTGTTGACCTGGTGTGTCCTCTGGTGTGGACCTGACTGTGTCCTCTGGTGTTGACCTGGTGTGTCCTCTGGTGTTGACCTGACTGTGTCCTCTGGTGTTGACCTGACTGTGTCCTCTGGTGTTGACCTGGTGTGTCCTCTGGTGTTGACCTGACTGTGTCCTCTGATGTTGACCTGGTGTGTCCTCTAGTGTTGACCTGACTGTGTCCTCTGGTGTTGACTGACTGTGTCCTCTGGTGTTGACCTGGTGTGTCCTCTGGTGTTGACCTGACTGTGTCCTCTGGTGTTGACCTGGTGTGTCCTCTGGTGTTGACCTGGTGTGTCCTCTGGTGTTGACCTGACTGTGTCCTCTGGTGTTGACCTGGTGTGTCCTCTGGTGTTGACCTGACTGTGTCCTCTGGTGTTGACCTGGTGTGTCCTCTGGTGTTGACCTGACTGTGTCCTCTGGTGTTGACCTGGTGTGTCCTCTGGTGTTGACCTGACTGTGTCCTCTGGTGTTGACCTGGTGTGTCCTCTGGTGTGGACCTGACTGTGTCCTCTGGTGTTGACCTGGTGTGTCCTCTGGTGTTGACCTGGTGTGTCCTCTGGTGTTGACCAGACTGTGTCCTCTGGTGTTGACCTGACTGTGTCCTCTGGTGTTGACCTGACTGTGTCCTCTGGTGTGGACCTGACTGGGTCCTCTGGTGTTGACCTGGTGTGTCCTCTGGTGTTTACCTGACTGTGTCCTCTGGTGTTGACCTGACTGTGTCCTCTGGTGTTGACCTGACTGTGTCCTCTGGTGTGGACCTGACTGTGTCCTCTGGTGTTGACCTGGTGTGTCCTCTGGTGTTGACCTGGTGTGTCCTCTGGTGTTGACCTGGTGTGTCCTCTGGTGTGGACCTGACTGTGTCCTCTGATGTTGACCTGACTGTGTCCTCTGATGTTGACCTGGTGTGTCCTCTGGTGTTGACCTGGTGTGTCCTCTAGTGTTGACCTGACTGTGTCCTCTGGTGTGGACCTGACTGTGTCCTCTGGTGTTGACCTGGTGTGTCCTCTAGTGTTGACCTGACTGTGTCCTCTGGTGTGGACCTGACTGTGTCCTCTGGTGTTGACCTGGCTGTGTCCTCTGGTGTGGACCTGACTGTGTCCTCTGATGTTGACCTGACTGTGTCCTCTGATGTTGACCTGGTGTGTCCTCTGGTGTTGACCTGGTGTGTCCTCTGGTGTTGACCTGACTGTGTCCTCTGATGTTGACCTGGTGTGTCCTCTGGTGTTGACCTGGCTATGTCCTCTGGTGTTGACCTGACTGTGTCCTCTGGTGTTGACCTGGTGTGTCCTCTGGTGTTGACCTGGTGTGTCCTCTGGTGTGGACCTGACTGTGTCCTCTGGTGTTGACCTGGTGTGTCCTCTGGTGTTGACCTGACTGTGTCCTCTGGTGTTGACCTGGTGTGTCCTCTGGTGTTGACCTGACTGTGTCCTCTGGTGTTGACCTGGTGTGTCCTCTGGTGTTGACCTGACTGTGTCCTCTGGTGTTGACCTGGTGTGTCCTCTGGTGTTGACCTTACTGTGTCCTCTGGTGTTGACCTGGTGTGTCCTCTGGTGTTGACCTGACTGTGTCCTCTGGTGTTGACCTGGTGTGTCCTCTGGTGTTGACCTGACTGTGTCCTCTGGTGTTGACCTGGTGTGTCCTCTGGTGTTGACCTGGTGTGTCCTCTGGTGTTGACCTGACTGTGTCCTCTGATGTTGACCTGGTGTGTCCTCTGGTGTTGACCTGACTGTGTCCTCTGGTGTTGACTGACTGTGTCCTCTGGTGTTGACCTGGTGTGTCCTCTGGTGTTGACCTGACTGTGTCCTCTGGTGTTGACCTGGTGTGTCCTCTGGTGTTGACCTGGTGTGTCCTCTGGTGTTGACCTGACTGTGTCCTCTGGTGTTGACCTGGTGTGTCCTCTGGTGTGGACCTGACTGTGTCCTCTGGTGTTGACCTGGTGTGTCCTCTGGTGTTGACCTGACTGTGTCCTCTGGTGTTGACCTGGTGTGTCCTCTGGTGTGGACCTGACTGTGTCCTCTGGTGTTGACCTGGTGTGTCCTCTGGTGTGGACCTGACTGTGTCCTCTGGTGTTGACCTGGTGTGTCCTCTGGTGTTGACCTGACTGTGTCCTGTGGTGTTGACCTGGTGTGTCCTCTGGTGTTGACCTGACTGTGTCCTCTGGTGTTGACCTGGTGTGTCCTCTGGTGTTGACCTGACTGTGTCCTCTGGTGTTGACCTGGTGTGTCCTCTGGTGTTGACCTGGTGTGTCCTCTGGTGTTGACCTGACTGTGTCCTCTGATGTTGACCTGGTGTGTCCTCTGGTGTTGACCTGACTGTGTCCTCTGGTGTTGACTGACTGTGTCCTCTGGTGTTGACCTGGTGTGTCCTCTGGTGTTGACCTGACTGTGTCCTCTGGTGTTGACCTGGTGTGTCCTCTGGTGTTGACCTGGTGTGTCCTCTGGTGTTGACCTGACTGTGTCCTCTGGTGTTGACCTGGTGTGTCCTCTGGTGTTGACATGACTGTGTCCTCTGATGTTGACCTAGTGTGTCCTCTGGTGTTGACCTGGTGTGTCCTCTAGTGTTGACCTGGCTGTGTCCTCTGGTGTGGACCTGACTGTGTCCTCTGATGTTGACCTGACTGTGTCCTCTGGTGTGGACCTGACTGTGTCCTCTGGTGTTGACCTGGTGTGTCCTCTAGTGTTGACCTGACTGTGTCCTCTGGTGTGGACCTGACTGTGTCCTCTGGTGTTGACCTGGCTGTGTCCTCTGGTGTGGACCTGACTGTGTCCTCTGATGTTGACCTGACTGTGTCCTCTGATGTTGACCTGGTGTGTCCTCTGGTGTTGACCTGGTGTGTCCTCTGGTGTTGACCTGACTGTGTCCTCTGATGTTGACCTGGTGTGTCCTCTGGTGTTGACCTGGCTATGTCATCTGGTGTTGACCTGACTGTGTCCTCTGGTGTTGACCTGGTGTGTCCTCTGGTGTTGACCTGGTGTGTCCTCTGGTGTGGACCTGACTGTGTCCTCTGGTGTTGACCTGGTGTGTCCTCTGGTGTTGACCTGACTGTGTCCTCTGGTGTTGACCTGGTGTGTCCTCTGGTGTTGACCTGACTGTGTCCTCTGGTGTTGACCTGGTGTGTCCTCTGGGGTTGACCTGACTGTGTCCTCTGGTGTTGACCTGGTGTGTCCTCTGGTGTTGACCTGGTGTGTCCTCTGGTGTTGACCTGACTGTGTCCTCTGATGTTGACCTGGTGTGTCCTCTGGTGTTGACCTGACTGTCTCCTCTGGTGTTGACTGACTGTGTCCTCTGGTGTTGACCTGGTGTGTCCTCTGGTGTTGACCTGGTGTGTCCTCTGGTGTTGACCTGACTGTGTCCTCTGGTGTTGACCTGGTGTGTCCTCTGGTGTGGACCTGACTGTGTCCTCTGGTGTTGACCTGGTGTGTCCTCTGGTGTTGACCTGACTGTGTCCTCTGGTGTTGACCTGGTGTGTCCTCTGGTGTGGACCTGACTGTGTCCTCTGTTGTTGACCTGGTGTGTCCTCTGGTGTGGACCTGACTGTGTCCTCTGGTGTTGACCTGGTGTGTCCTCTGGTGTTGACCTGACTGTGTCCTCTGGTGTTGACCTGGTGTGTCCTCTGGTGTTGACCTGACTGTGTCCTCTGGTGTTGACCTGGTGTGTCCTCTGGTGTGGACCTGACTGTGTCCTCTGGTGTTGACCTGGTGTGTCCTCTGGTGTTGACCTGGTGTGTCCTCTAGTGTTGACCTGACTGTGTCCTCTGGTGTGGACCTGACTGTGTCCTCTGGTGTTGACCTGGCTGTGTCCTCTGGTGTGGACCTGACTGTGTCCTCTGATGTTGACCTGACTGTGTCCTCTGATGTTGACCTGGTGTGTCCTCTAGTGTTGACCTGACTGTGTCCTCTAGTGTTGACCTGACTGTGTCCTCTGGTGTGGACCTGACTGTGTCCTCTGGTGTTGACCTGGTGTGTCCTCTAGTGTTGACCTGACTGTGTCCTCTGGTGTGGACCTGACTGTGTCCTCTGGTGTTGACCTGGCTGTGTCCTCTGGTGTGGACCTGACTGTGTCCTCTGATGTTGACCTGGTGTGTCCTCTGGCTTTGACCTGGTGTGTCCTCTGGTGTTGACCTGACTGTGTCCTCTGATGTTGACCTGGTGTGTCCTCTGGTGTTGACCTGGCTATGTCCTCTGGTGTTGACCTGACTGTGTCCTCTGGTGTTGACCTGGTGTGTCCTCTGGTGTTGACCTGGTGTGTCCTCTGGTGTTGACCTGGTGTGTCCTCTGGTGTTGACCTGACTGTGTCCTCTGGTGTTGACCTGGTGTGTCCTCTGGTGTGGACCTGACTGTGTCCTCTGGTGTTGACCTGGTGTGTCCTCTGGTGTTGACCTGACTGTGTCCTCTGGTGTTGACCTGGTGTGTCCTCTGGTGTGGACCTGACTGTGTCCTCTGGTGTTGACCTGGTGTGTCCTCTGGTGTTGACCTGACTGTGTCCTCTGGTGTTGACCTGGTGTGTCCTCTGGTGTTGACCTGACTGTGTCCTCTGGTGTTGACCTGGTGTGTCCTCTGGTGTTGACCTGGTGTGTCCTCTGGTGTTGACCTGACTGTGTCCTCTGATGTTGACCTGGTGTGTCCTCTGGTGTTGACCTGACTGTGTCCTCTGGTGTTGACTGACTGTGTCCTCTGGTGTTGACCTGGTGTGTCCTCTGGTGTTGACCTGACTGTGTCCTCTGGTGTTGACCTGGTGTGTCCTCTGGTGTTGACCTGGTGTGTCCTCTGGTGTTGACCTGGTGTGTCCTCTGGTGTTGACCTGGCTATGTCCTCTGGTGTTGACCTGACTGTGTCCTCTGGTGTTGACCTGGTGTGTCCTCTGGTGTTGACCTGGTGTGTCCTCTGGTGTTGACCTGGTGTGTCCTCTGGTGTTGACCTGACTGTGTCCTCTGGTGTTGACCTGGTGTGTCCTCTGGTGTGGACCTGACTGTGTCCTCTGGTGTTGACCTGGTGTGTCCTCTGGTGTTGACCTGACTGTGTCCTCTGGTGTTGACCTGGTGTGTCCTCTGGTGTGGACCTGACTGTGTCCTCTGGTGTTGACCTGGTGTGTCCTCTGGTGTTGACCTGACTGTGTCCTCTGGTGTTGACCTGGTGTGTCCTCTGGTGTTGACCTGACTGTGTCCTCTGGTGTTGACCTGGTGTGTCCTCTGGTGTTGACCTGGTGTGTCCTCTGGTGTTGACCTGACTGTGTCCTCTGATGTTGACCTGGTGTGTCCTCTGGTGTTGACCTGACTGTGTCCTCTGGTGTTGACTGACTGTGTCCTCTGGTGTTGACCTGGTGTGTCCTCTGGTGTTGACCTGGTGGGTCCTCTGGTGTTGACCTGGTGTGTCCTCTTGTGTTGACCTGACTGTGTCCTCTGGTGTTGACCTGACTGTGTCCTCTGGTGTTGACCTGGTGTGTCCTCTGGTGTGGACCTGACTGTGTCCTCTGGTGTTGACCTGGTGTGTCCTCTGGTGTTGACCTGACTGTGTCCTCTGGTGTTGACCTGGTGTGTCCTCTGGTGTTGACCTGGTGTGTCCTCTGGTGTTGACCTGACTGTGTCCTCTGATGTTGACCTGGTGTGTCCTCTGGTGTTGACCTGGCTATGTCCTCTGGTGTTGACCTGACTGTGTCCTCTGGTGTTGACCTGGTGTGTCCTCTGGTGTGGAGCTGACTGTGTCCTCTGGTGTTGACCTGGTGTGTCCTCTGGTGTTGACCTGACTGTGTCCTCTGGTGTTGACCTGGTGTGTCCTCTGGTGTTGACCTGACTGTGTCCTCTGGTGTTGACCTGGTGTGTCCTCTGGTGTTGACCTGACTGTGTCCTCTGGTGTTGACCTGGTGTGTCCTCTGGTGTTGACCTGGTGTGTCCTCTGGTGTTGACCTGACTGTGTCCTCTGATGTTGACCTGGTGTGTCCTCTGGTGTTGACCTGACTGTGTCCTCTGGTGTTGACTGACTGTGTCCTCTGGTGTTGACCTGGTGTGTCCTCTGGTGTTGACCTGACTGTGTCCTCTGGTGTTGACCTGGTGTGTCCTCTGGTGTTGACCTGGTGTGTCCTCTGGTGTTGACCTGACTGTGTCCTCTGGTGTTGACCTGGTGTGTCCTCTGGTGTGGACCTGACTGTGTCCTCTGGTGTTGACCTGGTGTGTCCTCTGGTGTTGACCTGACTGTGTCCTCTGGTGTTGACCTGGGGTGTCCTCTGGTGTGGACCTGACTGTGTCCTCTGGTGTTGACCTGGTGTGTCCTCTGGTGTGGACCTGACTGTGTCCTCTGGTGTTGACCTAGTGTGTCCTCTGGTGTTGACCTGACTGTGTCCTCTGGTGTTGACCTGGTGTGTCCTCTGGTGTTGACCTGACTGTGTCCTCTGGTGTTGACCTGGTGTGTCCTCTGGTGTTGACCTGGTGTGTCCTCTGGTGTTGACCTGACTGTGTCCTCTGATGTTGACCTGGTGTGTCCTCTGGTGTTGACCTGACTGTGTCCTCTGGTGTTGACTGACTGTGTCCTCTGGTGTTGACCTGGTGTGTCCTCTGGTGTTGACCTGACTGTGTCCTCTGGTGTTGACCTGGTGTGTCCTCTGGTGTTGACCTGGTGTGTCCTCTGGTGTTGACCTGACTGTGTCCTCTGATGTTGACCTGGTGTGTCCTCTGGTGTTGACCTGACTGTGTCCTCTGGTGTTGACTGACTGTGTCCTCTGGTGTTGACCTGGTGTGTCCTCTGGTGTTGACCTGACTGTGTCCTCTGGTGTTGACCTGGTGTGTCCTCTGGTGTTGACCTGGTGTGTCCTCTGGTGTTGACCTGGTGTGTCCTCTGGTGTGGACCTGACTGTGTCCTCTGGTGTTGACCTGGTGTGTCCTCTGGTGTTGACCTGACTGTGTCCTCTGGTGTTGACCTGGTGTGTCCTCTGGTGTGGACCTGACTGTGTCCTCTGGTGTTGACCTGGTGTGTCCTCTGGTGTGGACCTGACTGTGTCCTCTGGTGTTGACCTGGTGTGTCCTCTGGTGTTGACCTGGTGTGTCCTCTGGTGTGGACCTGACTGTGTCCTCTGGTGTTGACCTGGTGTGTCCTCTGGTGTGGACCTGACTGTGTCCTCTGGTGTTGACCTGGTGTGTCCTCTGGTGTTGACCTGACTGTGTCCTCTGGTGTTGACCTGGTGTGTCCTCTGGTGTGGACCTGACTGTGTCCTCTGGTGTTGACCTGGTGTGTCCTCTGGTGTGGACCTGACTGTGTCCTCTGGTGTTGACCTGGTGTGTCCTCTGGTGTTGACCTGGTGTGTCCTCTGGTGTGGACCTGACTGTGTCCTCTGATGTTGACCTGGTGTGTCCTCTGGTGTGGACCTGACTGTGTCCTCTGGTGTTGACCTGGTGTGTCCTCTGGTGTTGACCTGGTGTGTCCTCTGGTGTGGACCTGACTGTGTCCTCTGGTGTTGACCTGGTGTGTCCTCTGGTGTTGACCTGACTGTGTCCTCTGGTGTTGACCTGGTGTGTCCTCTGGTGTGGACCTGACTGTGTCCTCTGGTGTTGACCTGGTGTGTCCTCTGGTGTGGACCTGACTGTGTCCTCTGGTGTTGACCTGGTGTGTCCTCTGGTGTTGACCTGGTGTGTCCTCTGGTGTGGACCTGACTGTGTCCTCTGGTGTGGACCTGACTGTGTCCTCTGGTGTTGACCTGGTGTGTCCTCTGGTGTGGACCTGACTGTTTCCTCTGGTGTTGACCTGGTGTGTCCTCTGGTGTGGACCTGACTGTGTCCTCTGATGTTGACCTGGTGTGTCCTCTGGTGTGGACCTGACTGTGTCCTCTGGTGTTGACCTGGTGTGTCCTCTGGTGTGGACCTGACTGTGTCCTCTGGTGTTGACCTGGTGTGTCCTCTGGTGTTGACCTGGTGTGTCCTCTGGTGTGGACCTGACTGTGTCCTCTGGTGTTTACCTGGTGTGTCCTCTGGTTTGACCTGGTGTGTCCTCTGGTGTTGACCAGACTGTGTCCTCTGGTGTGGACCTGACTGTGTCCTCTGGTGTTGACCTGGTGTGTCCTCTGGTGTGGACCTGACTGTGTCCTCTGGTGTTGACCTGGTGTGTCCTCTGGTGTTGACCTGACTGTGTCCTCTGGTGTTGACCTGGTGTGTCCTCTGGTGTGGACCTGACTGTGTCCTCTGATGTTGACCTGGTGTGTCCTCTGGTGTTGACCAGACTGTGTCCTCTGGTGTTGACCTGACTGTGTCCTCTGGTGTGGACCTGACTGTGTCCTCTGGTGTTGACCTGACTGTGTCCTCTGGTGTTGACCTGGTCCTGTACTGTTGGGTGTGAGTTTTTTAAAATTGTGTGTGAAGATTTGAGAAAATGGTGAGTTGTTCCAGGATTTGTGTCTAAGCAATTGAGAAAAACTGTAAATATTGTATTTAATTGTTGGGGCCTTGTCAAAGACATTTCTGTCACCGCTTGGGGCAGACACCAAAGTCTGTCCGTCCATCTATCAGACACTAAAACGGCCAAAATACGAAAAGTTTGAATGTCTTTCTTCTTGATTTACGCCATCTAGGTTTTCTCTGCCTGGTGCATGCAGGCAATAATGGGACTTTTATTTTTTTCTGTGCACAAAAACGTAGATTTCTGGACTCATACAAAAAGCACTGAATCCGATTACAGAACATTGTCGTCAACAATTTTCATTCTGGCAGCCAAATACTGTCACGGATACGGACAGGACCCAAGTGCAGGACTCTGGAGGCAGGCTGAGTTCTAACAAGTCTTTTATTAACGACGACTGTACAGACTGATGGGTTGCAGGTCGCGCCTCGACCTGAGGAACACAGCAGACATGAACTCCGACATACTGGACCGGACGGACGAGACATCAATGACAAACAAACCAACACTGAACAAGCACAACGACAGGACATACAGGACTGTCTGTGTGTTTGTTCAGTAGTGTCAGGGTGTAGGCTGAGGTCTCCTTTAAGAGTGGGCGGGCCATAGGTCTGGGCTGTCCAGCACCACACCTGTGGCCACTTTCTGTCATCACCCTGCCCTATATACAGGACTGTCTCAGAAAATTAGAATATTGTGATAAAGTCCTTTATTTTCTGTAATGCAATTAAAAAAACAAAAATGTCATCCATTCTGGATTCATTACACATCAACTGAAATATTGCAAGCCTTTTATTATTTTTATATTGCTGATTATGGCATACAGCTTAAGAAAACTCAAAAATCCTATGTCAAAAAATTTGAATATTTCCTCAGACCAAGTACAAAAAAAAGATTTATAACAGCAAAACAAAATCAAACTTTTGAAAATGTCAATTAATGCACTCAGTACTTGGTTGGGAATCCTTTTGCACGGATGACTGCATCAATGGCATGGAAGCAATCAGCCTGTGGCCTTGCTGAGGTGTGATGATGCCCAGGATGCTTCAATAGCGGCCTTTAGCTCATTTGCATTATGGGGTCTGGTGTCTTTCAGCTTCTTCTTCACAATACCCCACACATTCTCTCTGGGGTTCAGGTCAGGGGAGTTGGCAGGCCAATGGAGGACAGTAATGCCATGGTCAGTACACCAGGCACTGTGGGCAGGTGCCAGATCATGCTGAAAATGAAATCATCATCTCCATAGAGCTTTTCAACAGATGGAAGCATGTAGTGCTCTAAAATCTCTTGGTACACGGCTGCATTGACTCTGGACTTGATGAAACACAGTGGAACAACACCAGCAGCTGACATGGCTCCCCAACATTGCTGACTGTGGGAACTTCACACTGGATTTCAAGCTCCTCTCCAGCCTTCCTCCAGACTCTAGCGCCTTGACTTCCACATGAAATACAAAACTTGCTTTCGTCTGAAAACAGGACTCTGGACCACTCTGCAACTGTCCAGTGCTTCTTTTCCAGAGCCCAAGTCAGACGCTTCTTCCGTTGTCTTGAGTTCAGGAGTGGCTTGACCTGCTACGGTGGAACTTCTGAGGCTCAGGTGTGGAGAAACCAGCGGGAGACAGATGAGTACGCTTGGAAGAGTTTATTCTTTTCACAAGCGTGGATTGAAGGTGCTGCAGTCCCTGGAGGCAGGAGGTCAAGGTGGCTAGCTGAGGCAGGAGCTACTGGGGTACGAGTCAGATCTGGTCACAGTGGGTCAGGAACCAAGGAAGCTGAGGCTGGCGAGTCTTCAAAGGGAAGCAAAGGAAATGGCGTTAGTAGAAGACTGAACTGGGACAACGCACACGCAGGTCTACTAACTCAGGGAGTTTTACGATCCAGCGCCGAGTGGAGTCGATCACCCGTTTAAGAGGTGTAGCTGATCAGGAGACAACGAGCTCCACCCGGTCGTCGCAGCTGAACTGAATCAGGAGATTAATCCCTCAGCAGCTCCACTTCCTTCAACACAACCTGCAACCAAAAGGGGAGGAGAGACAGGAGAGGGAAAACACCCAACCACGCCCCTAGGAGGCCTCTGAGGAGTGGGGTGTGACAGTACCCCCCCCTCTACGTGCGCCAGGATCAGGTCCGGGTCTTCAATGCGTCGACGGGGAACCCAGGAGCGTTCCTCGGGACCATAGCCCTCCCAGTCCACCAGGTACTGGAGGCCCCATCCCCGGCGATGAACGTCCAGTAGCCGGCGCACTGAATAGACCAGGCCACCATCCAACATCCTGGGTGGTGGAGGGGGACGGACAGGGGGGCCAGACTACTCTCCTCCACTGGTTTCACCTGAGATACGTGAAAGGTGGGGTGAACTGGGGTTGATGATCCTCTCTATTTCAAAAGGGCCGCGGTCAGACACAATGTCAGCGGGGATCCCATGTACCCGGAATACCTCGGCCAACAGCATGTCTGCAGTCTCTCTTGCTGTGGGGAGCTTTGGCAGGGCAACGAAATGTGCGGCCTTGGAGAAACGGTCCACTATCGTCAAGATAGTGGTCTTACCGTTTGAGGGGGGAAGGCCTGTGAAGAAGTCAACTGTAATATGCGACCAGGGACGGTTTGGGATGGGCAGAGGTTGTAAGAGGCCCGAGCTTGGTTGGTGGGAGGTCTTATTCCGGGCGCAAACCGTGCAGGCTGCCACGAACCCTCTGGTGTCGCGGTCCAAGGTGGGCCACCAGAACTTCCGCCGCAGGACCCCCAAGGTGCGGGATACGCCCGGGTGGCAGGATAGGCGAGAAGAGTGGGCCCATTGCAGGACCTGGGAACGTACGGACTCAGGCACAAACATGGAATGAGGGGGACCATCACCAGGTCTTCAATCTCCCATGTGAGGGAGCCAATGGTGCAGGTCTTAGGGAGGATCGGAGCAGGTTCTGAAGACTGTTCCTCCACGGAAAACTGACGGGACAGGGCGTCGGCCTTGATGTTTCGGGAGCCAGGACGATAAGTCAACGTGAACCTGAAACGATCAAAAAACAAAGTCCATCGAGCTTGGCGGGAATTGAGACGCTTGGCTGATGTATTCGATGTTCTTGTGATCCGTCCACACGATGAAAGGCTGTTCAGCTCCCTCCAACCAGTGCCTCCACTCCTCTAGGGCCAGTTTTACCGCAAGCAGCTCCCGGTTTCCAATATCATACTTACGTTCTGCAGAGGAGAGCCTACGTGAAAAGAACGCACAAGGGTGGAGTCCAGAACCGCCATGAGTTTGGTGGGGTCCATCTTTATTTCATTTTGGGAAATGATGTACCCGAAAAATGACACCGTGTGCTTGTGAAACTCGCATTTCTCGGCCTTGACGTAGAGCTGGTTCTTCAGGAGCCTCTCCAGGACTTGGCGGACGTGTTGGGCATGTTCTTTGGGGTCTCGGGAATAGATCAGGATGTCATCTAGATAAATGAACACGAACCGGTCAATCATGTCTCTCAGGATATCGTTCATTAGATCCTGAAAAACTGCAGAGGCATTTGTGAGTCCGAATGGCATCACCAGGTACTCGAAGTGTCCAAGGGGGGTGTTGAAGGCCATTTTCCACTCGTCCCCCTCCCGGATGCGTACCAAGTCGTAAGCATTTCGGAGATCCAACTTTGTGAAGATGGTGGCGCCGTGAAGGGGGGTGAACGCAGAGTCGAGGAGGGGCAACGGATACCGGTTCTTGATGGTGATGTCATTTAGGCCTCTGAAGTCGATACAGGGACGAAGGGAGCCGTCTTTCTTGGTGACAAAGAAGAATCCAGCTTCTACTGGGGACGAAGAGGGACGAATGAGACCAGCAGCCAGAGATTCCTGGATGTCGGTCTCCATTGTAGCACGCTCAGGACGAGACAGATTGTACAGTCGGCTGCGGGGCAGTGTGGTTCCGGCGAGGAGATCGATCGGGCAGTCATAAGGCCGGTGTGGGGGAAGGGACAGTGCTTTACTCTTGCTAAAAACTGGTGCCAGGTCGTGGTAGGCAGCAGGAACTGTGGTGAGGTCTACCACCTCGGGAGGTGCAGGCCTTGGAGTATCTGAGGGGGTCAGGGCTGCACGGAGACAGCTAGTTGTACATAGGGGACCCCAAGAGCTCACCTCCTCCTTCTCCCAGTCAATGCGGGGGTTGTGGCTCCTCAACCAAGGGTAACCCAGAACTAGGGGAGGTCGAGAGTGGTTGATCAGGTGAAACGTGAGGGTCTCCCGGTGATTCCCAGCGAGGACCAAGGTGACAGGGACCGTCTTATGGCTGACCTGGGCTAAGTGCAGACCATTGAGAGAGCGGGCCTCGAGCTTGGAGTCTCGCCGAACAGATGGGATCTTGAGCTGACGAGCTAGCTGGAGATCCATAAAATTCTCCTCTGCTCCAGAGTCCACCAGAGCAGATACGGACAAAGTGTGTCAGGTAACAGAGAGTACCAGGCAGTTGGAGACGTTGAGGGGAACTAGTAACAGTTCGACTCACCAGTAACCCCTCACTTACTGGGGAGCCCGCCCTTTTCCCGGGCGCTGAGGACAGTTGGCGATGTAGTGGCCTGACTTTCCACAGTAGAGGCAGGCATTGGTCGACCGGCGATGGCTCCTCTCCTGTGGCGTGAGGTGAGCCCGGCCTAACTGCATGGATTCAGCATCCGTGGTGGTTGACGAGGCCTCCATACTGCCCCGCTCGGCCTGAGGTTGGGACGTAGTCCGGGTCCAGCGGAGAGAACGCTCACGCTGACGCTCCCGGATGCGGTTATCCACGCTGATGCAGAGGGAGACCAGACCCTCCAGGTCTCGTGGGCGTTCACGGACAGCCAGCTCATCCTTCAGGTGTTCCGGCAGACCTCGGAAGAAGACCCCTTGGAGGGCTCGATCATTCCACCCACTTCCAGCGGCCAATGAGTGGCGAATGAGTGTCAGTCGATCCCCAGCATCCATGCCGTGGACCGGATGGTCAAAAACCTTCCTCATCTCCATGATGAAGGACTGGTAGGACTGGCAAACTGGGTCCTGGCTCTCCCACAGGGCGGTTCCCCAGTCCCTAGCGGACCCAGACAGGAGTCCCAGCAGGTACGCCACCCGGGCACGGTCAGATGAGTAGGTTAAGGGTTGCAGCTCGAAAACCAGGCCCACCTGGGTTAGGAAGGCCTGACAGGAACCCAGATCTCCCGCATACCTCTCAGGAGTTGGTGCAGGGGGCTCACGGAAATAGTAGGCAGGTTGACGAGCTGGGTTGTCGGGGCGGGGAGCTGGAGCCGGTGCCGTGGTGCTCGGTGAAGCAGAGAGAGCAGAGAGCTGGGAGGTTAATTGCACTAATATCGCACGGTTGTTTTCTACCAGACTCTGAAGCAGGGCGTCGTGATGACCCAACCGAGAGTCCTGGTCTTCCAAGGCCTGTTGGACGGCAGCGGTCAAGTCTGCTCCTCGTCGGTTCTCCGCTGAGCTCATGTTGGCTGGATCGTACTGTTACGGTGGAACTTCAGAGGCTCAGGTGCGGAGAAACCAGCGGGAGACAGATGAGTACGCTTGGAAGAGTTTTTTTCTTTTACAAGCATGAACTGAAGGTGCTGCAGTCCCTGGAGGCAGGAGGTGAAGGCGGCTAGCTGAGGCAGGAGCTACTGGGGTACGAGTCGGATCTGGTCACAGTGGGTCAGGAACCAAGGAAGCTGAGGCTGGCGAGTCTTCAAAGGGAAGCAAAAGGAAACGGCGTTGGTATGATGCTAAACTGGGACAACACACACGCAGGTCTACTAACTCAGGGAGTTTTACGATCCAGCCCCGAGTGGAGTCGATCACCCGTTTAAGAGGTGTAGCTGATCAGGAGACAACGAGCTCCACCCGGTCGTCGCAGCTGAACTGAATCAGGAGATTAATCCCTCAGCAGCTCCACTTCCTTAAACACAACCTGCAACCAAAAGGGGAGGAGAGACAGGAGAGGGAAAACACCCAACCACGCCCCTAGGAGGCCTCTGAGGAGTGGGGTGTGACATGAACATGGGAATTCGGCTATTGTAGCTCATTTCCCGGACACGTCTGTGAACGGTGGCTTTTGATACCTGGACTCCAGCTTCAGTCCACCGTCTTTGAAGCTCCCACAAATTCTGGAAGTGGCTCTGCTTCACAATGCTGTTAAGGCTGCGGTCCTCTCTCTTGGTTCCCTGCCACATTTCCTCCTTCCAACACACTTTTTGTGAATGTGCTTTGAAACTGCACTCTGTGAACATCCTGCTGTTTTAGAAATGTCTTTTTGTGTCTTACCCTCCTGATGGAGGGTGTCAATGATGGTCCTCTGGACAGCAGTCAGGTCAGCAGTCTTCCCCATACTTGTGATTTAGTTTACTGAACCAAGCTGAGTGTTTTTAAAGGCTCAGGGAAACCCTTGCAGGTGTTTCCAGTTAATTAGATGATTCAAGTGATTAGTTAAATGGCCTGCTACTATACTTTTTCATGATATTCTAATATTTTGAGATAGGATATTTGAGTTTTCTTAAGCTGTATGCCATAATCAGCAATATTAAAATAATAAAAGGCTTGCAATATTTCAGTTGATGTGTAATGAATCCAGAATGGATGACATTTTTGTTTTTCTAATTGCATTACAGAAAATAAAGGACTTTATCACAATATTCTAATTTTCTGAGACAGTCCTGTATATAGGGCAGGGTGATCACACAAAGTGGCCACAGGTGTGGTGCTGGACAGCCCAGACCTATGGCCCGCCCACTCTTAAAGGAGACCTCAGCCTACACCCTGACAGTACCCCCCCCTCCACGACCGGCTCCAGACGGCCCAGGCATCTCAGGATGCTGCCTGTGGAAGTCTCTGATCATGTCTGGGTCCAAAATGTCCCTAGTAGGTACCCAGGCACGTTCCTCAGGGCCATACCCCTCCCAGTCAACCAGGTATTGAAACCCCCGTCCACGCCGGCGAGCTGCCAGGAGCCGCCTGACAGTGAAAACCTCCTCACCCTCTACAATACGGGGAGGAGGAGGCGCTCTTGAGGAGGGAACCAGGGGGCTAACCTGGGCAGGTTTAACCTTTGACACATGAAAGGTGGGGTGGACACGAAGTGAGCGGGGCAAACGAAGGCGGACTGCAGAGGGACCAACAAGCTTGACTATTGGATAAGGTCCAATAAACCTCGAAGCCAGCTTCTTCGTGTCTGAGCAGATAGGCAGGTCCCGGGTGGAGAGCCACACACGCTGACCAACAATCTCCTCAACATGGGAGGGACCAAACAATAACTGAACAGAAAGAGTCTTTTTATCAATGGAAAATATCTTTCGTCCATCCAAGGCAAAAGCCTTTAAAGGCAATGATAACAGTTCCGTGGGAATATTGTGTCTCTCAGCCCACTTAAGGTCCATAAAGTTCTCATCTGCACCAGAGTCAATGAAAACATCAACATCCAACGTGGTGTCGGCATACCTCAGTTGAGCCGGCGTGAGTCTTCTTAAGGGCGCAGTGGAGGAGTTCTTAAGACTCACCGGGGCCCTCCTTAACCCAGGTGAGCCTGTCCCTTTAAGAGGACACGCTGCAGCTCTGTGCCCGTGCTGACCACAGTGCAAACACAGGCCGCTGGCCAGGCGCCGATGCCGCTCCTGCGTGGACATGCTGGTGCGGCCAACCTACGGAGTTCTGCACCGCTTCCGGAGGAGCCAATGCAGCTTGGTATGGGGTTCTATTTGTGCCAAAATTCTGAGCGAGCGATGGGAAAATTTGAGCACAAAAAAATTTATTGTGCAAGCGCACTAATAGCATTTTGAGGAAATATTTAAATTGCGCAAAGACAAACTTGAGATTGCGCTCAAAAATAATTTCTGCGCTCAGATTCTTCCTCTGCGCTCAACCTCTCTCTCTCTCTCTTTCTCTCTCTCGCTCTCGCTCGCTCAAATCTCTCCATGTCCGCACTCAAGTCCTGCTGTGCGCTCGCTCAAAATGTGCAAAGCCCAAATGTGACAGACACGGTTGTCCACCAATCACAGAAATTTGGGGCGGGCGTTGTTTTTCCCTCTTCTTCTTCTTCTTCTTCTTCGTTGGTTATGAGGCACTTCCAGAATCCGAAGTAACCAATCAGAGTTCAATTCCCGCCCCAAATTTCTGTGATTGGTGGACAACCGTGTCTGTCACATTTGGGCTTTGCACATTTTGAGCGAGCGCACAGCAGGACTTGAGCGGAGGTAGAGAGATTTGAGCGAGTGAGAGAGAGAAAGAGAGAGAGAGGTTGAGCGCAGAGGAAGAATCTGAGCGCAGAAATTATTTTTGAGCGTGCAATCTCAAGTTTGTCTTTGCGCAATTTAAATATTTCCTCAAAATGCTATTAGTGCGCTTGCACAATTAATTTTTTTGCGCTCAAATTTTCCCATCGCTCGCTCAGAATTTTGGCACAAATCTAACCCCATACCAAGCTGCATTGGCTCCTCCGGAAGCGGTGCAGAACTCGGGACTTGCTCCTGCTGGGAGGCGGGGCGGAGAGGGGCGTGATCCTCTCGTGCTCCTGGATTCTCCTCCCTGCTGGTCAGTCTGCCTCAGGCGATCACGGACCGTCAGACGATTCTCCATCTTGACCGCCAGGGCAATGAGGGAGTCCAAGTCGTCGGGGAGATCCACCAGGAAGAGCTGGTCGCGAACCGGGCTGGCCAGCCCGTAGAGAAAGGTGTCCCACAGTGACGCATCGTTCCAGGAGCAGTCTGTGGAGAGAGTGCGGAACTCAATCGCGTAGTCGATCACTGACCTCCCTCCTTGACGCAGCGCTGCCAGCGCTCGAGCCGCCTCCTGTCCGCCGGGACGCCGATCGAAGATCTTCGACAGCGCCTCCGCGAGCTCGTCCACAGAGTCACACAGCCGGGATTGGCGGTTCCACTCAGCGGTGGCCCAAGCCTCCACTCTGCCAGACAGGTGGGAGATGATGTACGCGACCCTGGACTTCTCTGTTGGGAACGCCCCCGGCTGCATCTCGAAGTGGAGACCACACTGGACCAGGAAGGGTCGCGAATCCCCGGAGTCCCCGAGAAGCGTGCTGGGCTTGAGAGCGGTGATGAGCAGCAGCTGTCGGCACTGCGGCGGCAGCGGCAGCCCGAACCTCTGGGGCCGAGAGGCGAGTGATGAGCTGCTGGAGGTGACCGGTGAGTTGGTTCAGGTGAATCTCCACTGACGTGTGTCGATGTGAAAGGTCGTGGAGACCCGCCGTTAAACCAGACAACTGCTCAGCCTCAGCCTACATCCTGACAAATAGAATATTGAGGAGATGACTGAAGATTCTTCCAAACTAACTGACTATCAACCTGTATTAAATCCTGCATACTGGAGCTAATATGACTTTGTAACGCTTAACAAAATTATGTAATAAGGTTCGGACTGGTATTGCAATGCAATACATTTGACTGAACAAAAGACCAGATTCGTTATGGGAGCTTGGGATGAATGAAGAGCAGAGGACACACAAATAAGCTTTAAGGTAAGTTATATTCAAAACAAAATAGGTCAACAAATTGAATCATATAAATATCAACTAACATTTAAAGTGTACACAACAAAATAACAATAACAAACACATTTACATTTAATTTCATCCTTCTTGTTTCATCCTGTTCTCAGAGTTTCCTCTTGATCTATCTGAATTCAAATTCGTTTCAAAGTGACTCTTAATTTACTATTCATATTATTTTCTGCATGTTAAATGTCGTATTTCTCACTGTTGAGGCCTTCCAGGGCTCGGCATGAGAATGAAGTCCCAGATACACCCAGGATTAACTGCATACTAGATTAGATTAGATTAGAAGCTTTTATTGTCATTGTACAATAAATTGCACAACGCAATTGCGGTGTAGCTAAAAACACACAGTAGACATACAATAAACACAGCAGCCATTCTCACATTCAGCATTCATTCATCTCAGCAGACGCACCATATATACAGAATAACCTAAACATTCACACACACATTCAGCTCTCACACAGTCCCGCTCACACACACCCAAGGACATAGTGCTGTAATGTAAACAGTTAAAAGAAACGACCGATAATAAGTTAAGTAAAATACCAATGTAGCTGCCTGAGGTACCTTGGCTAATAAGTATGTGCGGTTGAGCACAAGGTACCTGTTATTGCACAGTAATATGGAGTTTGATGTATTGCACACAGTATGAGGTAGATAGTCTGAGGTAGTAGTGTTGAACTGTTCAGTGCTGTGATAGCTTGAGGGAAGAAACTGTCCCTCAGTCTGTTGGTCCTGGTCCTGATGGACCGGTACCGCCGTCCCTCAGTCTGTTGGTCCTGGTCCTGATGGACCGGTACCGCCGTCCTGAGGGCAGCAGTTCAAACAGGTGGTGTGCAGGGTGGGTGTGGTCAGCTATGATCGCCTCGGCTCTTCTGAGGCGCCGTGCCATGAAGATGTCTTTTAGTGTGGGGAGGGGGCAGTCTGTACGACCCTCTGGACCTCCTGCGGTCTGCCTCGGTGCAGTGGGAGAACCACACGGGGATGCAGGAGGTCAGGATGCTCTCCATGGTCGATCGGTAGAAGGTCACCAGCAGCGCCCTCAGGAAGTGCAGCCGCTGCTGGGCCGAGGTGTTCCCAGACCACCAGAGGTCAGCCCAGATCACGGTGCCCAGGAAAGTCAAGTTGTGGACCCTTTCCACGAGCTCGCCGTTGATGTGAAGGGGGACTGAGTGTGACGTGCGACTCCTCCTGAAGTCCAGGACGACCTCCTTGGTCTTGGCGGTGTTCAGGATCAGGTTGTTCGTGGAGCACCAGGCGGACAGTTGCAGTTACAGTTACTATACAGCTATTCTACAACTTACTCAGTTCCTTAATTGATAATCACGTCCTATTAATGTATTCTTTACTTCATGTGTAACCATCAAGCTTCCAGGAAGCAGATGCTGGACGAGGCTCTGCTGAACTTCCTCCTGAAGGACTGCCGGCCCCTCAGCATCCTGGAGACTGAAGGGTTCAGGAACTGGTTCAGGTCCTTCAGCCCTCATATGTTTTGACAAGCAGAAAGGTTTGTGGAGGAATTATCTAAAGTAGTTGTTGATATATCCAATTTATTTAACCTTGAATGTAAATATATTCATTTGTGTTTGGTTTCACTTGGTGTAATTCTCAGACCATCAAACAAATGGTGGCCCAAAAGTATGAGGAGGAACGGGAAGGAGTGAAGATGGAAGTCCAGCAAGCTGTGGCAGCGAGGAGAACAGCTGACTTGTGGACATTGTGAACATGGAGGCTTGCTTGGCTCTTACTGGTCACTACATTAATGAGAACATGCAGTTGTGTACATCTGTGTTGGGTGTGTAGTACTTTCCACAAAATCACACTGCTGACAATTTGGCCCAAGTCCAAAGGGGCGTGATGGAGGACTGGGCCAGAACCACTAAAGTAAAGTGTCTTGTGAGCGACGCAGCACCAAACATGATTGCAGCCACGAGACGGCTCCAAATTCGGCACTCAGTTTGCATTGCACATAGTCTAAATGTATTGTTAGAAGATCATGTGATCAGATCCCCACACTTACATCCAGCAGACACAGAGCTCGGCACATTGTCACATACTTTAGATCAAGCACAACAGCCAAGGAGAAGCTTGCTCATGTGCAGCAACAGACGGAACGACCAACCCTGAAGCTCACCAATGAGGCGCCGACACGCTGGAACAGCACATATGAAATGCTGTCAAGGCTCCATGATGAGAGGAACCAGTGTGGAACCTCTGGCCTCAGGACAGATGTGACTCCACTGACAGCTGGTGAGCAGAACATCAGAGGAGAAACACTTCTTGTGCTTGCTCCTTTCCATCAAGCCACAGTGGAGTTGTCTGAAGAGAGGCGAGTGTCGGGGTCAAAGGTCATCCCCATGATGAGAATGCTCTATCTTGCACTAGAGCGTAATGCTTCAACCTTGCACACACAGGCAGCCATACACCTCCATGACCAGCTGAAGCGTGGAGTCACAGACACTGCTTCCAGTCTGGAGTCATTCAGTGTGTTACCATAGCAACACTTCTGGACCCCACATTTAAATCACTCGGGTTCTGCAGTTCCTCCAAGTGCAATGAGGCCGTCAGTCGACTGCAGGCAGAATGTGTCTGTAATCGGACACAATGAGCCCCAGCCAGGACCGTCTTCTCAACAGCAGTCTGCACCCACTTCAGCCATGTTCTTCAGCATTCACAATGTTGTTGTTGTTTGTAAATCATGTACTAAAATGACAATTTGTTGTTCTTTAGATAACCTTTGGCAACATCTTGACATGGAAGTGGGCAGGCAGACCAAAAGTGCCACAGCTGCTGCCGTCCAGGAGGAGAGAGAGACCTGGCAGAGGGCAATATTGCCAGGTCCCAGGATGCTTTGTGATGCTGGGACGACCAAAAGTCAAACTACCCAAACCTCTTCCACCTGTCACTACAGTTTCTCTGCACTCCAGCCTCATCTGTGCCATGTGAGCAGGTGTTTTCCACAGCTGGAGACGTTGTGTCAAAGAAGCGCAACAGACTACATTTCGAAACATTGGAAAAACTTATTTTTTTGAATACAAATTTGTAAAAACAAAAGTCCCAGTCCCCGAGCATCGTCATTCACAACGCGTTCACTTAGATTTTCATGTTATGATACATGTTCACATCATTTATTGACTGTGTCTAAAAATATCAAAGATATTTTAAATTAAGATGAAGACATGAAATAATATAAAATACAAAGACTTAAGTTCTATTATTGTATATACTCGGTCATCAAATCAGTGTCAGTTGAATCTTTCTTGGTCGCCTGTAGGGATTTTAAAGGTCCAGCAGGGGGCAGTGTTCAGTGGCAGTATCCACACAGTGTCAGTACAGTGTGGAAACGCTTCATCAAGCCATCACTAACATTTGGCACACCGATTCAATGAAGAACGGGCTGCGGTAACTCACCGTGGAACTTCAGGAATTGTCGTTCCGTGGTCACAAAGTACAGTAAGTGTGCGGTCACAGCTGAAGACCGGAAGTGACGGCCATCGGCACTTTGATAACAGCGCCGCTCGTGGCGGAGGGCTGTGGTGACGTTTCAGCAGCATAGGAGACATAAGTTACAACTTCATACCCTGAGAACTTTGTTCATGTCAAAGGAATCATAAACAGGGTGACAAGGTGTTTACATTCAAGATCACTTTGGGAAACCCTCTGATCGATTGTGTGTCTGATCAATGCAGTCATTCAACTACACTGTTTGAACATATCTTTTCTTTTCCAAAGTCACGGTTGTCTAATTTTGTAGATATTCATAAATGTGATTGTCTAAATATTTAGATTTTTAAACATTATTTTAACTTTATTATTTACATATTAAATATTGCATTTTTGCATAAGAATATTTGGTGTTTGGTTCATTCAATATTATAATATCAATATCACTATTTGTCCTCTTGACCTGTGAAGAGTGGGTGTCTGTCTTCAGGGGACACTGGCTCTTGGACTTTATTGTGTCCCTACATCAGAGATTTTACAGTATGTTCTCTTTGTTGAATCTGTTTGCTCATGCAAAATGAAACACAATTAATAAAGATTGAAAAACCCTGTGGTCGACCAGTTGGGACCCTGCAGTGAACTGGTTTATATATATACACACACACACACACACACACACACACACACATATATATATATATATATATATATATATATATATATATATATATAAAAATAGATAGATAGATAGATATAGTTTGGCCCACAAACCTTATGTTTCACTGTTGAAGTCGATGAGAGGATTCATTTAACACCAGATTCTTTATTGATCCACATGGAGAATTCAGCAACACAGCTCAAAGAACAATAAGTATTAATGTTGAAAGATTAAAATAAGATAAGATAAGATAAGATAAGCCATTATTGATCTCACAAAGGAGAAATGTACTAACGATTTACTAAAGATTATTATTATTATTCAAACAAATTTAGACTACAATAAGAATTTGCAAAAAAAATCTAAATAAATAAGTTTTATACAAAATTTAACTCACAAAACGTTCAAAATATTCACAATATTTTCATGGATTCGATTGGGAATGTGTTTGACGCGTCCTGTGTTTCCCATGATGCATCTGTCTTCAGGTGCTGAACCAACCTTCTGAGCCTCGTGCAGGTGCAGCTGGAGGTGTGTGATCACACACACACACACACACTCACACACAGGAGCTTTGCTTTGCAGCCAGAGGAAACAAACTTTAAATGACAAACGTCCCCAGGTGAGTTTTAAGCTTTTTTCACATTTGAATTCTTGGAAACACTTTATAATCTGGATTATAATGTGGATCAATAAATGTGGTGAGGAAATGGCCCTGCTTTAGTCTCCTGCGTCACTAATCGTCCTAATTAAAGTCTGCATGAGCTTTAGACAAACCCAGTTCATGACCTTTATTATGTTAGTGCTTTTTATTCTTATTTTACTTATTTATCAGTTTGCCTTGTTTGTTCTTCATCAGATTGTACCTTTTCAATACTATTTCCGTATTAATTACGACATAAATAAGCATCTTCCATCAAAATAACCTTTATCAGCTGTGAAACCCAGCTGTTGTTGTGTGCTGGTTGAAGCTGCCTTCAGGAGTAAATTCCCAGGTGTTCTCTTAGAAAGTGGGACGTTTGCCAGTCTTTGGTGTCTGACAGCATCAACATTAGACATTTTATTTCTAGATCTTCACGGAATAAACACACAGTATTTAATTTAGTAGTTAAAGTGAAATATGTCGCTGGAATTAATAATAGTTAAACGGAGTTGATTAGAGAAAAAAGTGAATTAATTTCCAGATTTCTTCACTTCTAAGTTGCATAGATTTTTGCACATCAGTCATCAATGTTCCTGTCAAAAATAAAGCTTAAACATTTCAACCTTTATTTGTGATTTCATAACCTTAAGAGCAATCAATGTTCTGAGTGATCCTCTACTACTTTTTCTATTGAGGAGAAAAAGCAATAAAACAAGAAGAGATCTATCTGGATATTTTTTTTCTCTGTTTGAGCACTTTGATATTTTTTTATATCAACTTTCTTCTACATCTGTAATCCAGGAATGTCTCTATCTTGCTCTCAAAGTGTAAGGATGTCCTCTGAACCTGCCTTCCACATTAAATTTCAATGCTCTCATAACCCCTTTAATTTTCAACATTAATTTTTTTGTTGTGGATCATCTTACAGGACAATTGTCATCTTCTCTGATGTCAGAGAAAACCTTGAACCAAATCTTTCTGGATACATTTTTTCAGGATTTCAGCCAAAGATTTCTTTCCCCAATCGTGTCTGAATCCGAGCCGTTTCTGAGAAATCTTCTTCTGTTCTTCTCCACTTGGATTGATT
This sequence comes from Blennius ocellaris, assembly GCF_963422515.1. Classification (NCBI taxonomy): domain Eukaryota; kingdom Metazoa; phylum Chordata; class Actinopteri; order Blenniiformes; family Blenniidae; genus Blennius; species Blennius ocellaris. The sequence continues at coordinate 26,358,751 of NC_137665.1, read as the reverse complement.
TACCCAGAAAAGATGTATCACATGTACTGTATTGAAACCTAATATTGCTAGAGTCCTGGTTTGTTGCATCATTAGAATCCTAAATCTCCAGATCGGTTTCTGCAGGTTGTCTCATGTTGTTCATGAAGGTAGGTTTCAGAAGTTTCAACCACACTGGTTCCTCCTGGTTGTAATCAGTGCCTCTTAAAGCTAATCAGATGGATGTGAAGGTGATAGTTTAGTTCTGTACCTGATGTTCTTTCTTTAACTGAACTGTGAGAACCAGTTGTTCACTTTCACTATAGAATAGAAATGTTGTTAATCGCTGGTGGAAATCCTTGAACTCTACCATCTACTCCAGCGATTTTGGAAACAATTAAATTAAAATGTAACCAGTGGCGGGCCGTCGAGGCGTTCAAGGCCTCTCTGCAGGCCGAAGAAAAAGATCTGATCAGATTTTGATCTTGGTGATTCAGAGCCTTTGAGAAGGCCTCACGTGACGTCAGTGTATTCAAGCCCTCTGATTGGCTGGTCAGAGAGTCACTCTCCAGCACTAGCGAGCTGCAGCCGTAGTTAACTGCACGAACAAAAATATAGTTGTTTATTTGATAGCGGTTTTGTCAACCTACAATGACTAAAGGAGAAGATAAAGACATTTGGTTGCAGATTTATTGTCAAAACAATTTAAGATGGGACTTTTCCAAGAGGTCATTGAACGCACCGCAGCGCTCCAAGCACAGGTCCGGTGCAATTTACTGGCGCTCACTACAAACTCCATGGCAGGATTCAGGATTATATTGTTTGCCATTATACTATTTGACGTTTGTCACCTTCCTGGACCCCCAGACGTTTCTGGAAAAGCAGAGATTTTTTAAGCAGCTGCAGCAGGAGAAGAGACATGAACTTGGATTTTTTTCGTTCTAAAGGTATTTATTGTGGCTACACGAGTATCTATCTGTAATGCAATGGATTTTTGTACGGCATTTCTGCAGTAACATTGATTTTGTAGCCATAAAAAAGTTGAGGGTTGGATTGACTCAGACCAGCAGTGAAGACCTGGCTCTGAAATGCACGACCTGCCACTGAATTTGAATATTAGAAAAATAGAAACTTATAGGTATACAGGAGGATTTTCAGGAATTTTAGGAAAGAACCTCCCTCTCCACCGTTTGAAAAAAGTGCGCATGCGCAACGCTCTACCTGCTCCCGAGACGGAACGCCTACTAAAACGCGTGCGAGAGACGTGCACGAGCCCAGTTCTCCTCGTGCACGCTCTGTTTACAAGTCACAAGTCGGCATCGCTCACATAAGCTCACTTTACAAGAAGATTTGCACCAGAGGGGGTGAAACTGTGTAAAAATGTGGGAGAATAATGCGTCGGGTCGGCCACCGGCATGATGAGAACCGTGTGGAGTGAGCTGCAGGGACGAGCACGTACGACGGCCTTACGTCATATATCACCAGAATGATTGACAATTGGGAGGACCAGTTATTTTGATGATCCACCCGGAAGAAGAAAATCCTCTACTATACCTTTAACAATACAACCATTATTCTTCAGATGTTGACAATAACTGTCTGCTCAGTGACTCTGATTACTTGTTGTGAATTTCCTGTTAAATAAAGTTAGATACTATATTCATTAAACTTGGCATTTGAGATGCTTCATATTATGCCTCAAAAAGTGATTAGTTCAAGACCTGTCTTGTTTTTTGCCCCTGGTGAACTGAACATGCAAAAACTCCTCGATTAAGACCTTAGTGGGGAAAAACTGTAAAAACAAATCAAATATAGGCCATTTTCTTTCATATTTTCTTTAAAAAATGACTATAATGGGAATAATTAAGACGTACGGAGCCCCCAAAGGGACATGGAGGAAAAAATGAAAAAAACTATCTTGGGATCTCGCAAAAATATTTTTTATTATATATTATAATAATAATAACAAAACTTAATAAAACTCTCGTACGGGTGGGTGTCCTCCATCGGCTTTAGCTCAGGGGTGTCAAACTCCGGTCCTGGAGGGCTGCAGCCCTGCATGTTTTCCACGTCTCCCTCCACTGAACGTCCTGGTGCTTCATCACCACCTTCAGCACAAAGCCAGAGAACCAGCTGCTCATTGCCATCAGCTGTGTGGAAGCAGGGAGACATGGAGAACATGCAGGGCTGCGGCCCTCCAGGACCGGAGTTTGACACCACTGCAGTAGCTTCTCAACAACAGTGGGGTGTACGGTGTCTCTGAAAGGACAAACTTAAGCCCCGTCTCCACCGCACAAAAAGTACCTGCCTAAACCGGTCTAAACCGTTCCGGTTCACGTGTCACCACAGGAATGCAGTCTAAACCGCTCCAGACCGCTCCAAAGGGGACCGCTTTTCCGCTCCCCTTCCGTTGGGGTACCAGGACCATGGAACGGGTCTGAGGTTGAGCTGCTGTCTGCTGATTGGTCAGTGATTTACGACACGCCCTCAATATGTTAATGTGCCGGCTGAATCCTCTGCTGTCAGTGTGGTCACTTTGCTCTGGTTGTTTTTATTTTCATTTTCTTTTCTTTGCTGCTCAACTTTAGTGTTTGTTGTGAAAGAGCGACTTGAGGCAGGGGGAGACCGGGGGGAGGGACTTTGCATCGCGTTGGAGCTTTCTGTTTGCAGCATTGCGCTGGCCGTGGCGCTGATGTGCGTCCGGGACACCGGAGTCTGGAGCTTTCGTCTCCGGCGCTGACCGCGCTCCGGCAGCTCCGCTTTCCAGAGGCGGTCAGCGTTCTGTTCAGCCGCGGTCAGTGGCGCTTAATCGCGGGGACGGACCGCGGAAGCCATGAAAAGGAGCTCGGAGCTCGGCGCCTCCGTGTTCCGGCGCTGAGCTGCCAGACCGCGATCAGCGCCGGAGTGGAGAACCTCCTGCGTTTGAGCAGAAAGCTCAGACTCCCGTGTCTGTGCCTCAGCCAACCGGGGGGAACGCTCCGGCCACTTGCCCCGCACCCGAGCGCTCAGTGCGGGGCACGTCGCTGCCGCTGGCAGGTGGCCGGAGGTTTCGCTCTCTCACAACAAACACGGAAGTTGCGCTGCAGCTCTCCGCTGCAAAAAATGACTGCTGCAAAAAATAACTTTTTTTTTTTTCCCGCTGCAAAAAATAACAGTGCAAAGTGGAGAATTTAAACAACAACAGAGGATTCATAAGATCTACATCTGACCACGTTCTTTTCTGTTATGTCACATTTCTGCGGAGCTCATAAGCCCCGCCCACTTTTCACGCTCCTCTCTGCAGTGGGGACGCGACCCAAAATTTCGGTCGGGGGCTCTATTCCGTAACGCTCCGCTCCGTCCCGGCACTTGTGTGCGGTGGAACCGGGGCTTTAGTCCATCACATACACAATGCACATATATAACAATGTAGTTTTGCGAGATCCTGAGAGAGTTTTTTTTTTCCCTCTTCTTCTTTCTTTCTCCATGTCCCTCCGGGGGCTCCGTAAAGACGATCTGTTATCACATTAGAACAAATGTATAGAGAAAGCTTGAATCTTGAGTGGTGTGCAGTGTGGATCATTGAGGGCCACCAAAGTTTCATGCTCATCACCGGAGCGCCACATTGTGAAAGAAGCTGAACTCTAAAGGCCGATTCATACTCCATGTGAACAAGAAGAAGGTGTGGCAGTGCGGGGTCCTGCTGAACACATTGATATCAGCTCCTTGTGGCCAAACTGTGTCTCCGTGGCCAGTCCCAGGCCCGGAGTGGCTAATTGGGTGGACCGGGACAATTTCCTGTGTCCTGTCTCACTCTCATGTTTGGGCTGCTCAGGCCGGTGTGCGTTTTTGGCCGGTGTTTTTTTTTTTTTTTTTTCTCTCCACACCTTTTGAGTTGATCACATGCTGTTTCCGCTGTTCCTGGGCCGCGTCCACCTCCCTCCACTGGCGGCTTCCTTTTTTGCAGACACACCCTGATGACGTAACACGCCCGTGCACACTGTCAGTGGGTTTGAAGAAAGCATAGAGAGAGCAAGGTGGAGCACAGAAGGCTGGAACTAAAAAGGTGGAAGATCTGGAAATGGATGCAGCATGTGCCAAGATTGACAACTTCTTCATTAAAACCAGCCTCACGGTTAGAAACCACAAATGACTATGGAATGGGCAAGATGTTTAACTTTGCCTCCAAACCACTGTTTGATTATCAAGTCAATGCATTCTGTAGCGTTATAGCATATAACATGAAATGATATAACTTGAACAATAGTATGATGCAACGCCACATAACTGGGAAACCTCGTCTTTTGTCTCCTCAGAAACCAGAACCACCAGCATCAAGCAGGACTGATCACAGGATAGAACATATTATATTCAATATAATGAAGAATAGGATGGTGACCTGCTCCATATGAGAAATGTCCTGAGAGTCTAGACCAGGGGTCGCAAACTCCGGCCCTGCATGTTCTCCATGTCTCCCTGCTTCCACACAGCTGATTGCAATGAGCAGCTGGTTCTCTGGCTTTGTGCTGAAGGTGGTGATGAAGCATCAGGACATTCAGTGGAGGGAGACGTGGAAAACATGCAGGGCTGCAGCCCTCCAGGACCGGAGTTTGACACCCCTGTTCTAGATGATTCAGCTCTCCAATAATGAAGCTCACCTGAGCTGATCAGAAGGTTTTATGAAAATGGACTGAGAATTAAGATCATGTTTAAAAAGATTTCGTGTCAGAAGCAGAGCCAGTGGTGATGAGGGGATTGATCCCATCAGTATCGGCAGATAGATAGATAGATAGATAGATAGATAGATAGTTTCTCAACAGTACACTTGATTAAAAACAGACTCAGGAGCACTTTGACAGAAGAAACTTGAGGCATTCATGCTCATGAGCACTGAGGAAGGAATGTTCATGCCTGTGGTCAATGATGTGGTCACAAAGTGGCAGAGACCAGTGCACTACTCAGGGTTTATTATCCCCGCCGTGGCTGATAGGCCCCGAAGGGGGATCTTGAAACAGTCTCCGTACGTCCGTCCGTTGGAACGTTTCTACCTATATCTCGGCAACCCCTGGGCCCACAGTGACCAAACTTCACATGTGGATACATCTCAGAGGGGGAAGGGATGCTATGGTGACCTTGACCTAATTTGCATATTAAGTAGGTCACAGGGTCACGAAGTGCTTAAAAACACATTTTGGGCTCTGGAGGCCTAGGTTTTTGAGCTAGGGCTCTGAAATGTTATACACACATGATACACACTCCAGGGATAACCTCCAGTACACCAAGTGACCTGACCTTGACCTTGAAGATTGGTAGGGTCTGAAGTTTGCTCATCATGGTTGCCCAATACATGTATTTCCATATAAACATTTCTCCTCATTTCTCAGCAGTTCCTGGGCCCACAGTCACCAAACTTCACACATGGACACTCCACCTGGGGAGAAGGGGCACCATGGTGACCATGACCTAATTTGCATATCAGGTCACAGGGTCACTAAGTGCATAAAAACACCTTTTGGGCTCTGGAGACGTATTTTGACATAGCTTATGAAGAAGACCTTTCAGATTCTACATAATGATCTACTAGGACCCATGGAACACCCTCTAGTGTACCAAGTGTGCTGCCTTAGAGCTGGCTTTGTGAGAAAATATAAAGCCCTCCGGCGGGGGACTAGCCCAGCAACGGCCTTCTTGTTCATGTTTTCAGGTTGGCCATGTTTCTTTGAGATGATAGTGTTATGAAAAGTAAAAATGTGTAATTCTTTACCGCTGGTCTCGACTCAGTCTTCACCTTTGATTACTCCCATCACTGGCAGGAAGGGGTGAATTAAGGGCGTTTTCGGGAATAGTGAAGGGCTTGGTGTCTTTTGTTGTGGTTCTGCTTATGAGTAATGGTTTCTAGAACAACTGTATTTGACTATTGTGGTGGAGCCAAAACAAAAAAGAGAACTTTGGTAAGTGTCACTTGATTTTCATCTGTTAAAACACGAAAAAGAAAAATCAGCCCATGTCTTTGGGGGAGCGTTCATCTTGTGGATCTGAGTAGTGGTCAGTAACTATGGTAACCAGTTGTTTGGGACAGGACTGTCCCGGTTCAGACGGATCACTCTGAGGCCGAGTGCATGTGTGAAGAGGTGTGAAGCTGGTTCCAGTAAGAGTTGGCCTTGTTGAAACCTGGTCTTGGCTCTGGCTCCGTCGCAGCCGTTGACTTTTCTCCTGTATTTCTGTAGTTTTGCTTGGAGCTCTGAGCTTTATCTCACTCTGCGTTCTTTCTGAGCTACTGGTTCGACCACATACTTGTCATGGCTGCTGTAGAGCAACTTCCCCTGTCCTGCTTTCTGAGCAGAGAATGTCGTTCCAGGTTGTATGACTTCAGCACACAGGAATTCTTTGTGTACGAGGCCGACTTTTTAAGAAAGCTGGATGACAAATGCATTATTACATTTTTCAAAAGAAGACCTCTCAGCTCAGCACAGTTCAGCGATCATATATGTCAGAATATATTAATATTCTTTCCTTGCTCATTTTAATGATATGACTTGATAACTGCTAAGAGCTTCACTTTTTTGCTGTAATTTGTAGTTCAAACAGCAGATCACGTTGTCATGATGTGAGACTGCAATTATTCTGTCTGATCAGTTTGATTTGTATTCTTGATTTTTCTTTGTTTTTTATTGTAGACTTGAGCTACAATTTTGATCAGATTTCCAGTGGTTGTAGGTAGTTTAAAGATGGTGGAGTGGCTATTTTAGTGCATTCAAGAGACTTATTGCAGTGGGAAAGAATCTCTGGTGAGCCAGTATTTCAGCAATCGGTACTGCTTTCCTGAGTAGAGCTGTTCTTTGAGGTTCAGCTTGAGTAAAGTCATCAACCTGCCATAATCCAACTCTCTGATATCATGTTTTATATTCTGTCTAATATAAGTGTGGCACCAAGACTTCAACCAAGCAACTTTTTTGAGAGTTGGAGCAAGGCTCCGAATTAATACAAAGGGCTTCTTATCATGTACTTGTATAATTTTAGGCAATGTTCCTTCCAGAAAAGTATTTCAGGAGCTACATACAGTTCAATTTCATCTTGAGTGGGCTGGAGCAATAAAATATTGCCATAATACCATTTAAGATGAATGTTTTTCTTTGTTGTGACGCAGAGTGTACATGATGAAAATGTTTGTTTTCACAAAAAGAAGCAATTACTAAATAAAATGACTTCAATATGAACATGAAGCCACTTTTAATGAAACTTTCTGGTGCCAAATACAGATATGTACTAAAAAACTTCTCCTGTAGCTGTTGCATTCTGGGTGTTTGTACAAACTCACTCTGACAGCGGGGCTTTGAGGCTGGTTGGATGAGGCTTTTGTTTTCCGTTAATATTTCCTCATGAACATGGCTTTTACCAGCCATGTTCGTGATTAAAATCATGTAAAGAGATTGTCTCAACCTTTGGACGGTAGAAATGCCCCCAGCTGCACTGATCTGCACGACCTTAAGGACCAGGGGCCTCATTTATAAAACATTGCATAGGATTCCTACTAAAAATGTTTGTGCACCCAAAAGCTGAAAATGGTGTGCGTCCCAACAAACTTGGCTCAATAAAACTGTGTATGCACATCTGCACGCACTTTCCTTTTACAGATCACAATCCACCTGGAAGGCTGACGGTTCATCTCCCGTCACTTTCTACCATAAATGGTCAAATGCAAAGTCCCTCATCAGTATGTTTGCATCTCAATCAGGCTGTTGATCGCCGGCATTTGATGCTAAATCCTGACAGAAAAGACAAAGAAAAGGAATTTTACAGAGAGAGAAATAGTCATCGAGGAGGTAGAGGTCTGGAGAATTCTATTATTTGGTGTCACAGTAGTGGAATCACTAATAAAAGAAAAACTATCGGCAGCGCGTCGTCACCACTGGAAATAGTGTGAAAGTCTCAGAGATCAGTGACTGTAGAGGTGGAGGAGAAGAATCTGATCTGAAAGTGGAGGTCAGAGGAGAGTGACATTACGGAGGAGAGTGACATCACGGAGGAGAGTGACATCATGGGCCGGGCTCACTGCTGGGTGCAAAAACAAACCTCACGGTTGTGACGGCCAGCGTTGGTGGAGACACAGCAGCCTGATAAAGTTCAGTTTTATGTGTCTATTAAATATTTGAGCAGGGACGGTGAAAAGGCTCAGTGGACTTTGTGTTTTATCCCCCGTCACTGGAGAGGTGGATGTGGAGGAGGAGGTCGTTCCCGAGCGCATGAATGTACCAGTGTTATGCCAAAAAGTGAGCGGCTTTTATCGGGCTTTACAGCCAGAAGGTAAAAATATACTATACTGTATCATGCATCACATATGTATAAATATCTATGTCTATAATTTCTTTATTTCACATGTAACTCGTGGTAAATCATCTCAATTGCAAGTTTTTTTTTTTGCATGAGACTTTCCCAGAGACTCACTTTGTTACGTGTTCATACGGATTAGTATATTTATACCTTATAGCTGTAAATCATATTAAAAGCAGCTGGAACAGAACAGCCGATGTCACCACACATTTATGTGTTTACTCTGAAATTCTACTGATTGTTACACACTTTGTCACCATTGATAATCAATCCATTCTATCCTCTGGATCACTGCTGATTCAACAGTAACGTTCCACTAAAGAAACATCTATACCACTGCAGCTTGGCTGCTTATGATTATGTGGATTAATAGTAAGTTTGATATTTGAAGATATTAAATGTATGAGATGAATCTGGCTTCAATCCTCCACCTCTCCATCAGCACCGTCAGGTTCCCGTCTCCGAAATGTGCTGCTCAAGGTTCAAAGTTTGCGTACCGGCACAAACATTCTCCTGCAAAGTTTCTTTTTTAAAATCACAAACTTTATGTGGGAAGTGGCGTACGCATCTTTCAGGACCCGTTTTGTGTGTTTGCAAGCTTTCTAAATCAGGCCTCTCCGGATACTGTACATCCAGAAAACTCTGAGGTCCACTGGAGTTCATGTCAGCTGATTTCCCTTCGGAGTATATAGGACCTATAATAAAATGCATCACTGGAGAGTTATTCCATATTTACAGTGTTTATTTTCACATTTGTGATCTGCCTCTTGTTCATACATGATGCATATGTGAGGATAGAAGGCCATGCTGAGTGTTAAGTCCTGGCGTTGTGTGTGCACGCCTCTCACACTCCTGGAGCTGTTCTGCTGGGATTCACTCCCAAATCATGAGGCTTTTCATTTCTTTCCCTCATTTATTTTATGCAGGTGAAAAACCTTCAACAAACAAACACCAGTGTAACTATACAAACTATAATAAACACTTCAATCAACAATATTTCAGAAATATGGCATAATAATTATAATAAATTCACCAAGTATCCAATATATTAAATACATTTACTTTAAAATACAAACTATTTCAGTCAAGTTATTACCTATTCCTCAATTAATCATTTAACCTAAATAATCATGACATTTAATTCATTAAGCAGTATAAAATATAATTATGAGATTTGAAGTAATATAAATATACAAGACATTCTTTAAAGTGCATTTCAGCGGCTCAAGTGCAATTCATCACAATAATTCATTTTCTTTAACAATAGATTACACATATTGTATATACACATTGATGTAGCAGCTCTTTACAACCCAAACAACAACAACACCGCGGTGAGATAAATAACATTTAGGCTGGATCAGCCACTGTCCACACCTAAAGTGAAACGAGCGCGTTGGAAAAAGTTCCTATTTGTGAGCGCACACGAACGCAACATGCAGCGTCGGCACCAAATGTCCGTGTGGAAAGGCCGGATATCGGCTTCTTACCGGCAGTCGTCTCCAGTCTTATTTGGTCAGTGATCCTCCGTGCAGCTCACCAGTTCGATCGATCCCTTGATCGCGGCAGTCAACTTTGTTTTTCCGCTCTTCACCTCCCAACAGCTGATCACTTTCCCCCGGAAGCTGCTTCCACCCTAAATGAACACCTGGTACGCACGGTGGGCTGACCACGGGGCCAGATGTAGGCTGGCTTAACGCCGCTCGACGCAACCGCTAAAAAGAATCTAACAATGTTACTGGATTTGTGACAAAGATTGGCTCCATCCTGTTAAGTGCTGCTAATCTAAATGGAAAATGACAGCAGCTTAATGTTCAAGCTAAGTGCATCGTCCAGGTAAACTGAGTGAAGGGCCTCCTGGTGAAGAAAGATTTGTAAAAACTGATGTGAGTTGATCCGTCTTAAACTTTGGATTAGATTGATTATCCAGAACAATATGGAAGCTCCTGCTCCAGAAACACTGTTTCATTACAGGAAGCCGTTGTAAATGCGCCACAGCTGCAGATGATCAGAGTTCAGTCGTTGGCTTGGTTTTGCTGATCTGTGCAGCTCTGCGCTCCGGTTGGGGGCGTTTCAGCCTGTTTCTCAGCATTCTGGAGAGTCTGTCCTGGGAGAACTGGAACCAGTAGCTACTTGTCTTGACGTGCTGAACGGTTCCTGCACATATTCTCACACTTTTAGGACAGTAGAAAGTGACAGCTGGTACTGCAGTGGGCCTGGGCAATAACCCGAAAATCTACAGATACCAACATTTCCGAAAATGACCGCGGTCATTTTGCCCATGGCGGTATATTCAGTGTTTAAAAATAAAGAAAAAGGTTGGTTTAGAGTGTGTATGTCGCCTGTCCCTGACTCCACCCATCCAGTCTGTAACAGCAGTGGAGAGAGGAGGCGATGGAGGTTCAGAAGTTGTAGTTGCTGGTGGCTGAAGTGAACGGCTTTAGAAGCCATCGACGCAAATCCTCCGTATTTAGAATCAGAGGCAGAGTGACGCCAGCTGCAGGATTTCTGCGCCTCCATCCAGAGCGTGACGACGCGCCGTCCGTCTGGCTGGACGTGAAAAGTCATTTTACACACAATGTCGGTTCTTTCAGGAGAATGAGGTTAGAAGCTCTTTTTTCACATCACTGTGGAGAAATCCCGTGTTTTCAGGAGCAATACAGACGAAGATATAATACAATCTTCTGTCCTCAGTCCTACTTTCAAGTAATCTGGGCTCATCAGCTCTTCAGTAAATCTTTTTTTTTTCTCCCCCTTGTCCTGTTCAGCAGCTTGGGCAGACAATATGATGTGATTGAGAGACTTCTGATGTCGGAACTCTCAAAGAGAGAGAAGATTGAGAGAGAGAGAGAGAGATAGATGGACAGAGAGAGAGAGTTGGGGGTAGGGGGTGGGTGGGGGACAACATACAATACAATGCAAGTGCCACATATACCACTCACAGTTCTTCAATAAATCTTAACTAAAAGTGTTTAATTTGTATTTTCTTGATTTATTTTCAGGCACTGTAGTTTTACAATCATTTTAAAGTGGCAATAAATGGGTCCAGGGGAGTCATACTATCAATATAACTGCTACATCTAGTGGAGTAGTTATCGTCCATTTATTGTTACGAAGGTGAACTGATCACTATATCCTGATATTGATTTGAGGCCATATTGCCCAGCCCTACGCTGCAGAGTGCTGTGAGCTGTTCTTCACGAGACTAATTAGCCTTAAAGGCCCCACATTATACTAAATGGACTTTTCTGGTCTTTAAACATGATAAAAGTGCTATTTGGGGTTCATATAATCCCCAAAGTGTTTTTATCATTGATTCCCTCCAGCTTGAGTTCACAGTGATCTTTCTCTGTTCTACCTGGTGGGGGAGCTCAACACCTTGAGTCTATTTGATGATGTCACAGAGCTGGAGAAGCCCCGCCTCCAGGAAGATTGACATGAGGAGAAACCAAAACAAGACACGCCCACATCTCAGTCTCTGCTGCTTCACATTGAACTGCTGTTTTTGTTGTTCCACATCTGTTTTCACCTTCATGTCCACTGGAGAAAATGTGTTTTCACCATCATGTCCACTGGAGAAAATGTGTTTTCACCTTCATGTCCACTGGAGAAAATGTGTTTTCACCTTCATGTCCACTGGAGAAAATGTGTTTTCACCATCATGTCCACTGGAGAAAATGTGTTTTCACCTTCATGTCCACTGGAGAAAATGTGTTTTCACCTTCATGTCCACTGGAGAAAATGTGTTTTCACCATCATGTCCACTTGGAGAAAATGTGTTTTCACCTTCATGTCCACTGGAGAAAATGTGTTTTCACCTTCATGTCCACTGGAGAAAATGTGTTTTCACCTTCATGTCCACTGGAGAAAATGTGTTTTCACCATCATGTCCACTGGAGAAAATGTGTTTTCACCATCATGTCCACTGGAGAAAATGTGTTTTCACCTTCATGTCCACTGGAGAAAATGTGTTTTCACCTTCATGTCCACTGGAGAAAATGTGTTTTCACCTTCATGTCCACTGGAGAAAATGTGTTTTCACCTTCATGTCCACTGGAGAAAATGTGTTTTCACCTTCATGTCCACTGGAGAAAATGTGTTTTCACCATCATGTCCACTGGAGAAAATGTGTTTTCACCATCATGTCCACTGGAGAAAATGTGTTTTCACCTTCATGTCCACTGGAGAAAATGTGTTTTCACCATCATGTCCACTGGAGAAAATGTGTTTTCACCTTCATGTCCACTGGAGAAAATGTGTTTTCACCTTCATGTCCAGTGGAGAAAATGTGTTTTCACCATCATGTCCACTGGAGAAAATGTGTTTTCACCTTCATGTCCACTGGAGAAAATGTGTTTTCACCTTCATGTCCACTGGAGAAAATGTGTTTTCACCTTCATGTCCACTGGAGAAAATGTGTTTTCACCTTCATGTCCACTGGAGAAAATGTGTTTTCACCTTCATGTCCACTGGAGAAAATGTGTTTTCACCTTCATGTCCACTGGAGAAAATGTGTTTTCACCTTCATGTCCACTGGAGAAAATGTGTTTTCACCTTCATGTCCACTGGAGAAAATGTGTTTTCAGGTACCAGTATGGTTCCTCACTATTTGTCTTGTGGAAGAAGAAGCACAGCGGCCAATGTGTCTGGACTTGTTGTTGTTTTCCACAAACAATGTTTGTTTGTGAGCGACTCTTCACCAAAGAAGCTTCCAGAACTACGGTACTTTGAAACTGGACTTCCTCAGAAGCTCCTCTTGAAACCTGCTGCTATTCCCACAATAAAAGACTAAGGAGGGCCGAGATGTGTCAGTACATTACTACAACTACCAGCTGAGCTGCTGGCTACGTCACCCAGGGGGTGGAGGAGGCGGCTGTGGGCTGGGCTGCAGTCTCCGTGAGGGTGGAGGAGGTGGAGGAGCTGAGAACCACCATCATGAGAGGTGATGTCAGCTCAGTCCAAGAAATACTAGAATTTCACTAGTTGTGAGTGTTTCTACTGGATCAGCCACATTATTATCCACATGAGCAGAGATGGACTGTGGAACATGAGATATAGACAAATATGGTCCTTTAAACAACTAAACAATAGACGAGGAAAGGATGTTTTACTTTTAGGAAGAAGGAAGTGAGTGTGATACTAGAGTTCGTGATATAGAGTGGATTGGGTTACATTGTGTACCGAGAGGTGTCAGTGTTTTATGTATTGAGGGATTTTAGTGAAGATTTTATGCTTTTTCATAATTGAAATTGATGATTCAAGGATCATCTAAGGTTCACTGTAAATACATTGGTGCATATATATGGGCTTGACTTGTAAATGTTAAAACATTTACCCACTGTCACAATAATGAGCCCTCCCATCCTGTACAATCTGCCCACTTACTCGCCTAGTAAGCCACCAATTATCACCCACGTCTTGTCAGTTCCCTCCATCCCTCAGGTACCCAGTATGCACAACAACGAAAAGGAGTGTAACCACAAAACTTGTGTGACATTTGAGGTGTCCGTCTGCAATCATCACTGTTTCATAATGGCTCCCAAGGTGGAACTTTTCTTTCATGCTCACAACTCCCCGCTGCAGAGACAGCTGGAGGCTGTGGGGCGCCGTCACTGCACATGTACAACGCTGCCGTGGTAAGTACTTCTTCTGCTCGTGTGTGAGTAACAAACATTGCTGTCCCCGTAGTAGCATGACTCCTAGTCCGGATTCTAGTTCTGTCGTCTATATTGGTAGTTTTATAGGTGAGATTCTCCTCCAATAGCGTCTGATTCCTCATCCGTCCATATGGATGTCAGGTTCTCTGCATCATGTTAACCTAGAGTCTTGTTCTCTGCACACATGTATGCATGGTTTCACTACAAAAACAAGAAATGGCGCCTCCTTGGCACCTGGCATACCAACTACATCGTCGTCCATGTGTCTGGCACTGTTGTGAGCGCAGTCTTTTTTTAAAATGGTCTTGTGACTTGGAACGTTGTTGTGAAAACAGGCTCCTTGGTTTATTCTGCGTTCTCTTCCCATTGGTCCATGGTTGGTAGAACCCACCCATCCAGCAGAATTTCGCTCATTTATGGATCAAACCTCATTTACAGGTTGCTGGTGCTACTTTGACTCTTCATACACTGCGTTCCTGCCTGGGACTCCACACTGTTTAGAAGAAATGAATGCTCTTTGTTACCTGCGATCCGATCCTTTCAAACGCCAAGTCAATAACTGTTATGGTTGGAGGACGGCTGAATGAAGGGCCCTTGCATTAGCATGATATGACTGAAATGTGCTGTATTATTTGGATGTTCCTGCTTTGTAAAGCTTCTTAAAATGGCTCTGTTGTGAAACCAAATTCCTCACAGATGAGGAAAGTGATTCAGCCTTCACTTTGCCCTTCGATCTCCAAGTTCCACACCTTGCAGTCATGGTGATAATTGCCTGCTGTCCTGGGACAGAGCTGATTAGGGACGAGGACTCAGTGTTTGTGACTCCGCCGTGTGATGACAGAGTGGGTAGGCCTGTTTGGTGAGCTGCAACGGGAGACTTTTGACTTTCGCCCCACCCAAATACCTGCTGTTTTGATATGCACTGGCCTGCCGAGTACGCCATTACTCAGCTGTGGAGCAGCAGGAAACAGGACTGGTGCAGAGAGCTGACGCCTCTGCTCCAGCTTTACCATCTTTGAAAGTTTGTCTCTATGCTCACTGCTCACGGAACATTGAAGTCTGCGGATCTGTCTTGGAAACAGTCTCGGAACATCACACCACACAGGTGAACGACTTTTATTATCATAGCTATTTATGATCTGTTTCATAGACTTGCAGCTGTAATCCACATTATGTGGGTGAAAATGGGGCACTGTTTCCTGGTCTCATATCTCAGAGAGAATCCAAGCTGTTTTACATCTCCTGCAATTCCCCTTTTGAAGCCAGTTAAAAATGTGGAATATTTTATTTTCCTTGTAATCACTCACAAACCTTCCAAAGGATTTCATCACGTAGCACTCAACACAACCTTGCGTCTCATTGATCTTTCTTTTTAAATGATCATGTCTTCGAGACGTGAATATTTGATGGAGCTGAAGTGTTTTCTACTTGTTTTACAAGCAGCCTTTTGACTGCTGAGGGTCTTCAGATGATGTGAAGGAGTTCGAGTTGCAACACAAACAGGAAGTCGTCACTATTATCTTGGTTTTTGTGAAAACGTGCTGGCACAATAATGGCTGCCAGCCCGTAGCAATTGGTGTCTCGGGGAATCTGGTCGAGCTTCTTGTGACTCGGTGTAGGAATCTCAACAATGAAGTCTTTCTCCTGTGCTGGGGTGGGAGGTGGGAGAGGGTTGTGGGGCAGGAAGAGCCAGCGAGTGATGGACGATCTGCCTTCATGCTTCTGCTCGCTGCTGGACCGGTTTATGCAGCTCCAACCAGCTGGCGTTGACCACCGAGTTTTCTTTCCTCCATCCAGACGCGCACTTTGATTTTGTTCCGTAGAGAAGATGAAGCAGAGAAAAACTTGTTGTGACATTGTCAGAATGTCTTTCAGGAGCCTTGAAAATGGAAGATAGATGGCAGGTGAGACATTTTAGTCTCCGCCCAACAGGTTCAACTAAACTCTGTGCCGTGCTGAATCAGTGATTAAATCTTTTTCAACAATAAACAGTGTCAATCTGACGCCATTATGACATCGATTTACAAAACCTTGATGTGCCACGTGTACAACAAGACTTTCCCAGTGGTTGGAATTGGTTTATTGTAGGTATCATTTACATAGATGGATGAAAAAATTACATTACAAAGTTTTGACTCGACTACCAATCAAAGCATCCGTCATTTCTGCTTTTATAAAATAGTCACTATATCTGGCATTGTGACTCATTCAGCCAACTGATTCCTCTTTGACATGCACTTACCTCATAGTAGGATTAGCTTTAGCATATCGGCTGGGGCAGCCAGTCACGGAATAATTTGTCATTTCAAATTTATTAAAGCCAATATTCTAATAACATGCTGCCAGTAGTCGAAGTAGGACGTTTAAACTGTCTTAAAATGTGATAACTGCAGCCAATGAGCCAATGGCTATGCTATTTCATTGAGGATATACATTGTTTACATTTTATATGAAAGTTGTTCCATCATTGGCTTTATTTTATTTAAAATTGTGATGTTATTGGCAGATATTCTCTTATTGGTAGCAGATAACATAACCTGGATAACATAAGCAGATAACATATGCTGGAAATATAAAACAAGTTTCACTGTTTATTCAGCTGTTTGAGTGAAAAGTGTTTGACAGGATTTCTGCCTGTTTCACCTTGGTGTTAGTTTCCAGTTCATTTATATTAGCATGAACGAATTGTGTTGAACAAGATATAAAGGGACTTAAGTTGTAAATCTTAATGAATTAAAAGCTGGAAAAAATGGTTTCATTAGCATAAAACAATCTTTCCTCTTAAGAAAATTTGAAATTAAGATATCTTGGTGTCTGTCTGATGAAAATCTGTATGAAGAATTTGGTCTTTATAGTTAAAGCTAAATATATATAAATAGTTAATTTTGTTTTTGGCAAATTAATGGTGTTTTCACTTTTTCATTCATTGAATTCATTTTGTATTTGCACAGCATTGATACGTGATTAATTTCAGTCTTATCCATTTTTTTTGACTAAATATTTCCAAGAAAATATTTACTGAGGAATATTATGAGAAATGTACTTTTATGTTCAAATGAGTGAATTTAGTTTGTATTTTGGCTTCACAGTTGCTTGGTTTCCCTCTGCAGTGTCGTGTGCTTTGCCATGAGACATCACCCCCTGTGAAGACCCCTTCTGTTAAGCCAGCTTTACCCACTCTTCATCGCCCCCATGGACCCTCAGGTGTGCCCGCCCCCTCTGAACAGCAGCCAATCCCTGAGCAGCATCCTGGACAAGTCTCCGGCCAGCACTTTCAAACCAGGCCACTCGCGGAACAGCAGCTCGGGCTCGTCCAAACACCTGAAACAGGTGAAGCCAGCAGCAGAGGACGTCCATACGCATCGCAGGGTCTATCCTTATTCAAATCAACTAACATAGGTTACATCTTCATAGGGAAATCACTAAAATCTGTTTTAATTTAGGGCAAAAATAGCTTTGTTTTGAAGGACATTTAAAAAAAAATCTATTTCAAGAATTCACTGTGGGTCTCTGAGAAGAAATGCATGCTTTGCTGAAAATGTTCACCTGCTTGATAAAGGGTTAATCTGGTTGTATAGGGTTGGTTGCGACATCAATTACTCAGTGTATTTATTTATCCACTCCTCATGAACCACTTTCCGAAGAGATTTGTTCCAAACCTATTTGCAACAGGTTCCTGGTGGGGCTCCCAGGAATGTTTCAAATAGACTGAATCTCTCTTAAATTGTCCACATTCCTTTCTTCTACTGGGAAAATGTTTACGTTGGTGAAAGTTGACCTTTGTGACCTCAGAGAAAACCTTGAGGGGTTTAAACTGAGTTTTACTGTCGGCAGAGGTGAATTCCTCCACAACAAACAAAATGATTCAAATGTATACAAAATGAAAATTTGTAT
The DNA here is from genome assembly GCF_963422515.1 of Blennius ocellaris. Taxonomy (NCBI): domain Eukaryota; kingdom Metazoa; phylum Chordata; class Actinopteri; order Blenniiformes; family Blenniidae; genus Blennius; species Blennius ocellaris. Next base: position 26,340,932 of record NC_137665.1, on the reverse strand, counting down.
CTCTTGAGATGTTCCTGTTTGTTTCTGTCAGTCTGGGAACTGGGAGGTGATGGACGACCTGCAGACCGCCGAGATGCTGGTTCCTGGATCATCTCTGGACCTCAGCATCCCTGGAATCTGTGAAGGCTACCTGATGAAGAAGAGGAAGTACCCACTCAAAGGATGGCACAAGGTGAGCACAGCTCCAGCCACGCAGCTCCTTGGAAACTTCTCAGACCTCCTCAAACTCCTCCTCAAAGCTTGACGTCAAAACCTCCTCAAGCTCCTCAGACCTCAGAATGTGGTTGACTTTACTGTCCACAGTATAGGGAGTTTTTGCTTTTTTTTGTATAATTTGCCAAGAATTCCTCACAAATCCACATTTTCCTATGTAATTCACTCAATGTTTTAAGTTTTCCTACTGTTGCCGTGGAAACTTGCATTGTTTTCACAATGTTGCCGGTAAAAACCAGGCAATTTCACTTGAGACATGGTTGAATCCCAACGCTTTAACCAGGGTCCCTTTGTGTGAGACGAGAGCAGGAGCCACTGCATCGCTGTACTTCTATGCTTTTAAAGGTGGTTCTATTTCATCCCTGCTGACCACCAGAGGTGGTGCTTAAAGCACTGAATGTCCCCTATGAGTATGCATACCAATGATGTCATCTGTGACCCCTGGGTGACCCAAGAAAGGTAATAAGTTCTGCTGTCACCCGAGGTTAGTTTCCGTTTTTTCTTCTCGCGTGCCAAGCATGCCGCTGTTTCTACAGCTGCAGTAGAAATTCAAAGGACTCACGGTTGCGCTCTCTTCCCCCGTGGGTCACTTTACCTCCGTTTGACTCATAAGACGGTGACGGCAGTGTGCTGCCCACAACCCTTTTCTGTTCTTTTATGGTGCTGTAGTGACCAGTACATCCACTGTGGAGTGAGGGACCGGTTAGTCTGGTGTTGGCGCCGCACTGATCTACGCTAACACACGTGTTTGTTGTTTGCCTATTGACGCTACCACTTGTGTTATTACAACAGCTCTGCTTGGTCAGGTGGCGTGCGCGCCCCCTTCCCCCTGCTTAATGGTGCTTCTGTTGATATATCTTCGAGTTAACTGGATGTTAACTGTAGCCTTTGCTGGTGAAGGTAGCGTTCACGTCCCCTCTCCCAGCTTGCGGCGTTGTGGCTTTCACAGAGCCGTATATATAGAGGTCTCAGCTGACTGTTATGCTGTGTTAGAGGTGTGTTTCCTCTGCTCTCAGCTTGCACGGTTTGACTATTAATCGGGGAAGCTAAATAGCCTCGTGTGAAGCACAAGCCGCTGGTGCTGTGCGACGTGCGTCTGCTGTGCAGGTGTATGTGCCTCCTTCCCGCAGCCTGTCGCGTACACGGGAGCTAATTGGCCTTTTCACCATGGAGGGCTCACACTGTTGTGCTACCTGTGGTGCCCTCCTTGAGGCCGGTGATGGCCATGACCTCTGTCCAGTGTGCCTCGGTCCAGACCACCTTAGAGAGGGCTTATCTGACGACCCGTGCATGAATTGCAGTGACATGCCTCGAGCACTGAGGGTGTCTAGATTGGAGCAGGTGGCTCCTGTTGTAGAGCATGTCCCCTCCCTCCCTCCCCCCCCCGGACAGCTTCCGTCTTTCCAACCTAGGTACTCGAGAAGCCGTCGCATGTCTGCCACTGGGACTGACCTCCCCAGGAAGAAGGCGAAAGCTGAGCGACAGCTTGCCTCGGAAGTGGACCGCTTGCATGCAGAACTGTCGGAGATGAGGTCCCTCCTGCAAGAGTGGCACCCCCCGCCATGACCACAGACGTGACGGGGCCACCAACCTCACCTTTGCCGGTGCTTAGCAGGGAGGATGATGTTCTCTCTCTCTGGCAGCTTCAGCCTCTCACTTCCGGGAGGATGATGGTGATCGGTCCTCTATGGTTTCGGAGCCGAGATCCCCATCCTCGGCTCGGAGCTCATTTAGTAAGACAGTGGATAGCTCGATGCAGGATATTATGCGTATCGCCTTTGAGCGCCTATAGTTAGAACTTCCCCAGCAAGCTCAATCAGCTTCCGAGAGTGCCTTCTTCTGGCGCGGTCGCCCCTCAACCGCCTTTTCGGTCCCCACATCAGTGGACTACTTGAGGGAGCTACATGCTTGCTGGAGGGATAAGAGTGCTTTCTCCCGACTTTCGTCGGATAGCCGAACTCTGTTAGCCATGCACGATGCTGCAGGAGGGAGCCAGCTTAGAGCAGATGCCCAATGTTGAGCCAGCAATAGCGTCCCTCATTGTGTCGCTGGAGGAAATTCTTCGACCATCTGTGAGGTCCCCTCGACCTCAATATTGAGTAACTGAGAATCTCCTTGTGAGGTCCTATAACACTGGTGCACAGGCTGGACGTATTGGAAACTCCTTGGCTCACCTTATGTTTGCCTTCTCGGCTTCCTTGCAGGAGGGCCGTGTCGACGCTTCTGCCATGAGCTTTAGTGACGCAGCGTTACAATCTTTTGCATTCATGTCCCGAGAACTTGGGCGGAGGATGTCTTTCCTGGCTCAGGCACGCCGCCAGGTGTGGCTGGCACAGTCCCCCTTGACAGAAGCATCAAGTAGAACTCTTCGGAGTGTTCCGGTGGAACCGGGGGAGCTCTTTGGCTCTGACGCGGTTGATGCGTTGGAGAGGACCGTCAGGGTGCGTGAAACAAGACAGCAGCTATCTAGCCTGAATCGGAGTGTGCCTTCTTCAGTTAGACCTCGGGGCCCCTCCACTATCCCGCGTGTCCGCCCTCCACAACAGGTTCACCCCAGTAAGGGTAATGGTCCCCAGCGACTTTCACGGAGGGACTTTTTTACATCTGGGACAGGGACCGGGGACTTTCACACCCCAGCTCCATTGCAACCCAGGCAAACCCAAGCTGAGGGTCCCCTCCACCATCTCTCTAAGGCCCCAAGGGGCCGGAGGGCCAGAGAATGAGGCCTTTGGGCCGGCCGTCTGTGTTTTTTCCCCCGGCAGCTCAGTTACTGGGCTGCTCATGTTTCGGACCCGTGGGTGGTCTCCACCTTGACTCATGGGTACAAGCTTCAGTTCCGATGCCAGCCCCCCACCTCCAGTCGGGCCAAAGCCACCATCATCAGCGACCTGGCAAAAGCCTTGGCACTGGACCAGGAGCTGTCCGCCCTCCTGGCCAAGGAGGCAATAGAGGAAGTAGATCTTCTGTCACACCCCAGAGGCTTCTACTCCACCTACTTCCTCGCGACGAAAAATACTGATGGATACAGGCCAATAGTGGACCTGAGGGGACTCAATCTCTATCTAAAAGTTAGCCATTTCACATGCCAACTACTACTATGTCTTACGAACAGTGACTCGGAGGGGTGGGAATGGTTCACATCCGTCAATCTGAAAGACGCTTACTTTCATGTCCCTATTGCACCTCACCACAGGCGATTTTTTTCGCTTTGCCTACAGAGGCAGACACTGGCAGTTTTGTGTGCTCTCCCTCTCCCCAAGGGTCTTCACTCGTTTTGTGAAAGCTGCTCTTGCCCCCCCTGCAGTCGCAGGGCATGAAGGTGCTGCCATACCTGGACGACTGGCTGTTCTGTGCACCGCCACAAGCTCAGGTGGCCCAGTATACATCCAGTCTCCTTGCCCATGTGGCCCAATTGGACATCAGGGTCAGTTTCAAAAAGTCGTGCCTCGAACCCTCTGAGGACTAACTTTATTGGGATGACGTTGGATACCATGAGGGCACGGCCAACCTCTCACCGGGTAGGGGACATTCTCCGTCTCCTCATGCGCTTCCAGGTGAACAGGATGTTGCCGTATGTCACTTTCCTACAACTTTTAGGAAAGCTGAAATCCGTGACAGCTGTGGTCCCGCTGGGTCTGCTGTCATTACGCCCCCTGCAGAGGTGGCTGAACGGCTTCCACCTGGATGCGAAGCAGCACCGTTACCGGAAGCTCAGGATGTTACACCAGTGCCTCCTTGGCTTGGCCCCTTGGAGAGACAGGGATATCTGTTGAGAGGCGCCTCTGTTGAGAGGCGTCTCGTTGGGCACGGTCCCAGGCTGCCGCGAGACTGTCACTACTGATGCCAGCCTCTCCGGGTGGGGGGCTGTCTGGCAGCACAGGATGGTTCAGGGTCGGTGGTCTGTGCGGGAGAGCACCGATCACATCAATGTGCTGGAACTCGCAACTCGCTCTCCGCACTTTTTGCCATTCCTGAGGGGAAAACACATACTTGTGAGGTCAGACAACACCTCAACAGTCTTCCACATAAACCACCAAGGGGGACCAAGTCTGCCCGACGGCTGCAAGTCTTCCATCACCTTCTCAGGTGGGCCGCCTCCCATCTGGCCAGTCTGCGGGCCATGTATCTACCGGGGGATCTGAACCAGCTTGCCTGTCAACAGCCTCCACCGGGAGAGTTGGGCCTCCACCCAGAGGTGGTGCGCATGATTTTGAGTCTTTTCGGCAGAGTAGGGGTCGATCTGTTTGCCTTGAGGGAATCAACCCATTGCACCCTTTGGTTTTTCCTGAGAGAAACCACCAGCCCTCTGGGCCAAGATGCGCTGGTGCACCCTTGGCCAGAGGGCCTCCATTACGCCTTTCCACTGCTACCTCTGATTCGACAGACACTTCAGAGAGTTCTCAAGAAGGGCCACATGTTGTTGCTGATGGCCCCCTTCTGGCCAGCTTGGACATGGTTCCCCTTGCTGCGGAGACTCTGTTTCACCGATCCATGTTGTCTGCCTGACAGGAAGGATCTGTTGTCCCAGCAGGGGGTCAGGTTTGGCATCCTAATCCCCACCGCCTTCACTTATGTTTGGCCACTGAAAGGCCCGACTCCCTACTGAGTGGATGTGCGGAACCTGTCAGGCATGCCATCCTGAATGCCAGAGCACACTCCACTCAGCTCCAGTATGCCAACAGGTGGAAGTTGTTTGTGGAATGGTGCGAGAGCCATGGGGAGGACCCAGTGATTTGCTCTGTGCCCAAGGTTCTGGAGTTCCTGCAGTCTCTCCTCGATAAGGGTCCGACTCCGTCCACAAGTCTATGTGGCTGCAATATCGGAGCGACATGCTAAGATCGACAATGGCACAGTGGGGGGGCCACAGCCTCGTGGCTTTGTTTCTCCAGGGGGCTCTGAGACTTCACCCCCCCAGGGCTCCATGAGCCCCTACATGGGACCTGCACTTGGTGCTGAATAGCTTGTGCCAGCCTCCCTTTGAGTGCGGAGCCACAGTAGGGCGCACGAAAGACTGCGTTTTTACTCTCCATCGTCTCGGCAAAAAGTGTCGGTGAGTTGCATGCATTGTTAGTCAGGCCGTCGTGTCTGAAGTGGCACCCCGGTGGTACGGGGTGTCACATTGTCGCTGAACGCTGCTTTTATTCCTAAGGTGCTGTCCAGTTCAAATTTTAAACAGCCTATACGGATTGCACGGTATGATCCCCCATCAGGAGAAGATGGGACCAGATCAAAACTCTTGTGCCTGGTCAGGGCTCTGAGATTTTATGTTGACAACACTGCAGCCACACGCACGTCTGCACAGCTTTTTGTGTGTTGTGGGGGTCCCACCAAAGTCCCACCTTCGGGTGTGCGTGGTCATTCTACCAGGAGTGTGTCTACATCTTGGGCTGCCCTTAAGGGAGTGCCCCTGGACAAATATGTGCTGCTGCCTCATGGATGACGGCCTGCACATTTTCCAGGTTCTACAATGTGGATGTCGCTGCTACTCATCCACTGGGCGTAGTCCATCAATTTTCGGAGGCTTCTCGGTAAGGTTGGTGGCTGGGATTCCTCGTGACTACGCTGATATGAGTCATTCAGTGCTTTAGGCAGCACCTCTGGCGGTCAGCAGGGATGAAATGGAACAAATGTAACTACAGTTCTATGAATCCTGAATGTCACTCGGAATCCTCGTGTTCCCGCGAGAAGATTCTGTAGGAAACAAACCTCGGATGACAGCTGAACTTATTACCTTTCTTGGGTCACCCAGGGGTCACAGGTGACATCGTTGGTATGCATACTCGAACTGCGCATGCGCGAAGGGAACATTAAGTGCTTTAAGCACCGCCTCTGGCAGTCATTTGGGATTGATAGAACATTCGTAACTTTTGTTTTAAATTAACATAAAAACATTTTTAAGCCTCAAAACACTCTTTTGTAAAATGGTGATAAAATGTATCCTGACTGCATCGCATGTCCTTCCAGAGATACTTCCTGCTGGAGAAAGGGATTTTGAAGTACTCCAAGACGCAGCAAGATGTACGTACCTGCTCTGGGAAGCTGTTATGGGGTTTTTGTGATGAAAGACATGAACCCTGCTCTGCCTCTGTGTTGTAGATTCAGAGAGGGAAGCTTCACGGCTCTCTAGACGTCAGCCTGGCAGTCATGTCCATGAACAAGAAGTCCAAAGGCATCGATCTGGACGCTGGAGACAACCTCTACCACCTCAAGGTGGCCCATTGAGACCAGACCATGTGTCCCCAATGCTGTTGCATGATGCTAAAACCAAACTTTTCTCTTTTCCTTTTGGCCTTTCCCTCCGACACGCCAGGCGAAGAGCCACGACATCTTCTACATCTGGCTCACCAAGCTGTGTGCCCACCGCGTGTACAGGAAGAACGAGGCCATGACCGTCCATCGCGGTGTCCTTCACGCTCTCTCCTTGGGCCAGAGCACCATACCCGCCATGTCGTCTCTTGCCCAGCCAAGCAGAGCCACGGTCAGTCCACATTCATCCAGCTATCGTTTTGTCTTTTTACCCAGGACATGGATGCCGCCATCATTGTTTATCTTCAGTAAAACTCTAAGACTCCGAATGTCTTTTGTGTCCTTCCGAATTTAGTTGTGCTCGATATGAATGAATCTCCTTTAAAAAGCAGGTTCTCTTCCAGTTAACAGTAATTTCATTGCTTGTTTTGTTGGATAGTGACAATTATTGGTAAACACACTTCACTTATGTTGTGCTTTCTTAGTCATCCTCAAAATACAGAAAACTGTTATTGTGATGACATAAGATAACTCTGTTACTCGGATTCACTTGCTGCCACTTAAAGACTCCACCGCCCATCTGAGGTGACATCAGTGTCTCTTGGGCAAGGACAGAGATGGAGGTAGTTTGGTAATAAAGCCTGCAGAGGAAGAACATAATGAATTACATTTACTCATGAGTATTTTTTTTTTTTGGAGTAGTATGTATCACTCTTTAAGTAGTCTTCGAAATAGCTGATTTCACTTTTACTCAAGTACATTCTGACTCGATTGTATTGTCTGTTCAACTTGGTTGGTTTCTTCTTCACAGTAAAGTGAGTATGAACTAACGCATGAACGGATAAAGTTTGGTTAGTGACTCCACAAACTCAGAAAATCAACGTCTGCTCAAACTGAACATGAGCTTTACAGTTTAATATCGTATTTGGTGGAACAGGACATTTTATTTATGATATCAGCAGACAACATGCTCATTCTTCAATTAAGATAATTTACATGTTTTGTGTTTCTATAGACAGGAAAACAATTGGTTTGTCATTTTGCTGACCATTTTCAATATTGTGGATTCTTTGTTTTTTTTGTTTTTTTTCTTCTTTAAATTCTTCTCAGTTGACCTGCAGTATGTTTGAGGTAAAAAAAATAGCTTAGCATTTGTGCCTCTTATTGCGAAAATCTTTTATTGCCTCCCATAGGTTTGTGAGTTAAGCAGTTAGTTATATTTTCTATAAAAGGAAGTAAGAGCAGATTGTCGCTGTGGAGCGCAATTGTTTCTGAAACATTGTGAGAATCCCGACACTTTAAGTTGGTTGATTTAAGTCATGTCTCATTTAGAAAGTTCATTCAATGTTGCTGCCGCATTTCAGTGAAGGGGAAAGATGAATCACAGAATTCACAACTTGTCTACATAAACATTTTTTTAATTTTTTTTTATTTTTTACAATTCTGTTTATTGAATTTTCACATATAATGAACAAACGGCAAACAGACCCCACCCCCCACCCGGCACATACCTCCTCCAAGTCAAAAAAATTGTCCCGAAAGACAAAATGAATAGTCACCACAATAAAAGCTTAGATACATAAAGTAAAAGATAAATTACACAATGCTCAATCCACAGGAATAGGACACGCTGTTCTATCAAAATATGATAAAAAGGGTGTCCAGGTCAAATTTACTACCAGTAGCAGACAGGGTCAACCTGATTTTCTCAAGTTTAACAAAATATAGTACCTCTTTAATCCATCTCGTGTGGGTAGGTGGAACTGTAGATTTCCATTTTAACAATATCAATCTCCTAGCCAATAGAGTTGTAAATGCTATCACATCCTTAGTAAAAGAAGAGAGGTTAATGGAACAGGACAACACACCAAACAAAGCAGTAAGCACATTAGGAGTAACGCTTCTCCCAGTGACCTTAGAGTGTATAAAAAACTTCAGACCAAAATCTCTTCAAAGAGGGACAACACCAAAACATGTTTCAAACATGTTTACGAGATGAACTTTGGTATTATGAGCTCGGTGCAGAATCCTGCACTGTTTGGCACAAATGGACGACCTGTGTACTCTTTAAGATCTCTTCCCAAACATTGTCTGGAATTATCTCTCCCAAATCTGTCTCCCAGACAGTCTTCAGCCCAGTAGAGGAGCCCAACGAAGGGCTGTGAATATTGGACGAAATGGTAGAGATCGCCCCCTTCAGTGACAATAGGGGTTGTAAAAGGATGTCTAAAGATGAAACCTCAGGACTGGCAGGCAAGTCTGGAAATGAATTGTGAACGAAGTTGCGAACTTGAAGATATCTAAAAAAATTGTTTTTGGAAGTAAGAACTTGTCGACTAGTTGTTGAAAGGTTGTGAAAATAGCATCTACATACAAGTCCATCACAGTTTTTATACCCAGCCTTGCCCAGACAGAAAAGGTATTCTCTAATAAAGATGGAGGAAAAGCATGATTTGCTTCGGCATCTCGAGCTCTCAAGGCTTCGGGGTGAGAAGTGGGTGAAGGATTAGAAACCACATTAAATACCCCCTATGGTTAAAGAAGGAATGTCTATTGCGGATGAATCCAGTCTGGTCCAAGGATATAACAGAGGGAAGACTGGGCTCCAAGCGTCTGGCTAATAGTTTGGACAAGAACTTAAAATCAACATTTAGTAAACTAATAGGGCGATATGAGCCACACCTTAATGGGTCTTTGCCTTTTTGTAGGAGTAGTGAGATGCGAGCCTGATTGAAGGTTTGTGGGAGTACACCTGAATTGTCAGCTTCAACAAACATTTCTAACAAATGTGGGGCAAGCTGCTTCCAACATGTTTTGTAAAACTCGGCCGGAAAGCCATTCGGGCCGGCTTTTACCACTTTGGAATGATTTGGCTGCCGCCTCAAGTTCAAGCAGGGTAATAGGATCTTCCAATTCCTTAGCCAAGACTGGGATATCAATTTGGCTAAAAAACGAGTGGAAATCAACTGAGCCCAAGGAATGGTCTGAAGAATCTAGCGACTTGTAGAATTGCATAAACGTCTTGTTGATCTGCAGTGGGTCTGATGTTACACAGGCGCCTGTTTGGATTTGTGGGATTAGTTGAGATGTGGATGTTTGTCGCAACCGATGAGCCAATAATTTACTAGTCTCGTCTCCCTGCTCATAAATTGTGGACCTGGAGTGAAGTAAGAGGTCAGTGGTATATTGTGACATGATAATGTCATATTGTGTCTGTCAAAGTGTTCGCTCCTTATAGACCTCAGGTCATTTTGAAACTGCATATAAAGAATCTAAAGCGGCTCTACATTGTGCTAACTCAGCCAATTTCTCTCTCCTGAGTTTCTTTTCATGTGCCACATGTGAAATGATTTCCCCTCTTAGAAAAGCTTGCATTGTCTCCCACACCAGAGGCCCTTATGTCTGGCGTTTTTTTAGGTGGGAAAAAATCTAAACGCTTTGAAACAAATGTGACCTCCTTCAATAATAAATGTGTATTAAGGCGCCATGGTGGCCGTGTATTAATACATTTCTGAAAACAGATATTTACACACACTGAAGCATGGTCTGATTGAATCGTATTTACAATTGGATATGGATGTAAGTAACCTGCTGTCCACCAGAAAGAAGTCAATGCAGCTAAAAGTGTGGTGAACATGTGAAAAAAAGAGTATTCCTTCTTATTGAGATTGAGAAATCGCCAGGGATCAGCAACATTAAACTCACGCATAAAGGATTCGATTACTTTGGCCGATTTAGATTGAATAGCTGGAGTTGAAGAGCGACCTAGAGAGGGATCCATCCAACAGTTAAAATCTCCTCCCAGAATTAGATGGTATTGAGACAAATCCGGCAATATTGAAAAGAGCCGTCTGAAAAGGCCTCGTCATCCCAGTTGGGAGCATACACATTTGCAAGGGCTACCTGAACATCATAAAGTTGCCCCATGACAAGAAGAAATCTCCCAGTGGGATCAGAGATTGTTTGATGATGAACAAAAGGAATAGCTTTACGTAAAAGTATGGCAACCCCTCTTGCCCTGCTGGAAAAGGAAGAAAGATATACTTGATCTGGGTGGTCAAACCTGTGCGTCTGGCCACTCGGCATGGTGATGTGTAGGGTAGCCGGGTACTCGAGACTCAATTGGACGTCAGTGCTCAAATGAAGCGCCTTCTTCACTGTGATGAACGCCGCCCTACGCTTGGCCACTGCGGGGTGAAATAGACATGCAGCCTCCTCACGTCGGAGGGGAAGCCTCTCCAGCACGACGCCAGATGTCCATCCTCACCTTGATGACCGTCGGAGGTGGCGGCTCATTGTCCTTTGGTTTAGAGCGCAGCGTGCGATGAGCCCTCTCCCGCCCGGGTTTAGCCTCGAACCCCAGTAGATCTTGTAGAAGCCGAGCTATAAAATGTCGGACGGGGCCCCTCAGAACCCTCAGGAGACCCACGAGTCTTATGTTGTTCCACCTGGAGCCTCCATATCATCGCACTTCTTGCTTAAGGACTCAACCGTAGCAGGAAGCACAGCGACGTTAGCTTGAAGGCTAGTTAGCTGGTCATTGTGTTCGTTAGCTGAGCGCTGCAGGTCCGAGATCGTCTCACTTTGTGCACTAACCTTTTCCTCGAGTGGTCTCAAGGCGGTCGTCATTCTCTCTTCAGTCTCTGATATTATACGCTCGAATTGTGTGAAAAGCTCGGCCCCTAGTTCATCCATCATTTCCTTTATACAGCGTAGCATACCCTCGTTAGCAGCTAGCGTCTCCAGTGACTCGGGTTCCGAGGATTGACGTGATGTCTTCCCGCGGCTCGACCTCCATGGCTCATTTTTCTGCCGAGAGCTCGCTATTTATCTTGGTTTGGCCCCAAAAAGTGCAATAGAGCAGAGTTAGCAAGGCAAAAATGAACATTGTACAAGAGTGAAAAGTTAACAAATATAAATAATCAGCACATTCCTGGGAGCCACCGCAAAACACGTCCTACATCGTCCGCGCTCACCGGAAGTCCCCACTTAAACATTTTATGAGCTGAAACGAGTTTGCACCTTCTACCTCAAAATAACTATTGTGTAAAACAATGAGTTATGAATTAATTTATTTTTTATTTATTTTTTACGTAAGGACTGGCCTCCGTCAAGGTGCAAGTTTTACTCAAAGTACATTTTGAATTAACACGTTTTTTTTTTTTGCTTTTACTCAATTAGATTTTTAGATGGGGACATTTACTTGAGCAGAATTTCAGCAAAGTTAATATACTTGTATTCAATTACAATATTTCAGGTGATCTGTTCCTTTAAACAAAAGCACACGACTTTATCTTTCACTGTAGTCAGTAAGTCAGTGGCGTTGGGACAGTGAAGATATTTTTGAGGATCGTAAAGTGAAGTGAGAGGTGGTGCGTCGTCCAATGCGAAACCAACTTTAATTGAATTTTGCGTCTGTGATTTTTATTATTTGTTTATTTATTTTTTAATGGCTAGTGGATTGCGACCCTACCCTTGTTTGTTCCTGCAGCCTCCTCACTACGCCAGCTCGGCATCGGTGAACATTCCGGAGATGGCGAGCCCCACCCCGGCTGTGGCCTCCAACCCGGCGGTGACCAACAAGGTGTCGGCATGGCTGCTGCAGACCCATGACATCGACGCCACCTCCACTGGTGAGACAGACGACCCCCCCCCCCCCCCCCAATACACACGGTTCTCGGACAACTCGTCCACAAAACTGCAACCCTGGTAAACTCGGGGTCAACTCGTCCACGGATGAGATTTGAGAATTTTTGGGAGAAAATAAATCCTGTGCAATGTAATTTTACACATTATTTCTAATTGATATTTTATATACGTTTCAAAATCTAGTATGTGTCCATATATATTTAGTATACTATCATATTTGTCCATGGGCCAGAGGCCACTATGCTATCATTTTGGTGGGCAAAGGCAACCATATATTTTCTGAAAGCTCACAGTCTCAGGTGACTGCAAATGCATGATAACCTTTTCAACTTGTAGCTTTTAGAAATTACAGCTCGGGAAAGATCAGAAATTGTGAAAAAAAAAATATGGCAAACTTTGAAAATGTAAAATTGCAATAGCTCGGCATACAAAACTGATATACGTTTGCTTGTAGGTTATTTGATATGGGGAATTAATTTATGCACTCTTATCATTAAAGGTCAAGGTCATGCTCTAAGGTCAAGGTCAATATCAAACAACGTGCAATTTTAAGGATATGACTTCATTTAACATGCTCTAGATACCACCACATACAGTTTATAGCTCCAAAAGTAATGTAGGCAAGGCTATGGGCTTTCAGGAAATGTGTAATATGCCTTGCCATTTCCGATCTTTGCTGAGCTGTAAATTCTAAAAGTTACCAAGTCGGAAAGGTTCTCATGCATTTTCAGACACCTGACACTGTTGGCTTTCAGAAAATATATGGTCGCCTTTGCCCACCCAGATGGTACCACTTTGTCAAAAATGGACTATATGGCATTGTTTCTCACTAAGAATGCTCTTCTATGCTCATCTTCTATCGGCATTGTGCTGTACATGCACGTTCCAGCTCGCTATGACTATCAGTCATATTTTAATCATGTTTATCATGTCACAAGCCCGCAGCTAGTTAAATTGTCACAAAGCAGCTTCAGACACATTAACGAGCACCCGAATGCATCACTCAATGCCGGTATCTATGAAGCGGTGTTTTAAGTCTACGGCTCATTTGTTTTCAGAAATGCAAACAAATGAAAACCGTGTTTTTGAACACTGCATCTCAGCCGGTGCACGGCTGTTGATCTTATGTTTTTCTGTCAAATACACTTAATAATCCCACCAAATGTGTCAAATATACTTTGAAATCCAATCCTTCAACTCAATAATGCTAAAAAAAAGTCGTGGGTGAGGTGTCCAATCTCACCCAGTACAGCCCTGGCTGACCTTTGACCCCTGTGTATCAGACCTGGCTCGCTGCCAGGCGGAGCTGACTGAACTGGCCCAGCTCATCCAGCGGCTCCACTGGCTGGAGGGCGGTCTGCCCATCACCAACACTGACCTGGAAATGCGCATCAGCATGCAAGTGAGTCCTCAGTCATGACTTTAAAGGCTTTTATTCACTCGATAGTTTCAGTTTTGATTTCTCCTAATGGTTAAAAACTGTTTCCTAGAATCTCTCTTTGGAAAAGCCCAAGAGGAAGACAGGCAGAACGTTGGGTCATGCCAGGACAATGTCCCGTGTTGAAGCTATGGGAGGAATGGTGAGAACCTCCATGTCCTCCAAGCCCTGATTTCTCTCCATTCATTTGAAAACAAGGATTTTTTTAAAAAATATATTATGACTGAAGACAGAGATGAGAAACCAATAGTTATTGCAGTTGAAAAGCACAGTATTCATATCAGAAGATTATCAGCAAGAGATCAGCTGCCTGCTTTTTAGCTCTGCTTTTGTGATATGATACATTACTTGTGAAAGAACACAGTAAATAGAACTTCTGTTGGGCTGCCCAACAGCTTTGGGCTTTCTTTTTGTGCACAATGTTTTGTTGTCATACACTATTCTCCATGCTTAACTATCTTTTCACGTTAACTCTTAGGGCAATTTTATGGAGTATAATTATAATTTTTTAAATTGGAAAATAAAGAATCTCAGGACATTATCATTATTATAAAGACATTTTTTTTTAAAGGGTCAAACCAAACCACAAAAAGACTTATTTAAAATTTCAGAGCATAAAGCTACTAAAGACAATTGTTATGAATTATCACCACTATAATAGTTCAGTTGTATAATTCCGTATTTTAATGCAAACACAACAGTGTATGTTTCATGAAACATTTAAAGTGGAATTTGTCATAAGCTCTCAAAACTCTGCTGAAGCTTGACTCTGTGAAAAGCACAACTGTTTAATGCGTCATGTATTCAGTGGTTTAACAAAATACTGTTGTCAGTTTGGAAGAAATATGGTGAAAAGTGACCAAAAACCGGTTTTGTGAAGGCGAGGTGGCAAAATAAACCACAAACTTAATGTTTGACATAATTCGTCAACATTATCACTCAGAATTGTTGATATTTGATGTTTGGGGAAGTTCAATCTTGAATGACAGAATGGCGAAAGCCTCCCAGCCTGGTTGCTGAGCAGTCTTCAATCTGCTGGCTCTGACGTCTTGATTGTCTCTCCAGTTCACTTCCAGCCATCTGAGCACTAGCAGCTCCGCACTGGGAGCGTCGGTCCAGTCCATCCCAGACTTCGTCTACTCTCAGCTGTCCAACCCTCAGGTCACATCACCGGAGGCCAAGAAGCTCCACCAGGACATCTGCACTGTGTCTCAGAGGGGTACGAACATCTTTCAGACTTGTTGTCTGAGGACATGAGAGCTGGTCGTTTCCCAGCCAGACTCCAGGACTGTGAAATGTAATGTATGGTCCTCTCTATCAACAGCCACAACATACACATAGCAAAAGACTGACTGATACTTAGTTTCCGTACACTCTGGCCAGTTCTGCTGCACCAAATGCTTGGAAAGAGGCTTCGTTCACACCGCAGGTCTCCAAGGTCTGATTTGTTTTGGTGTTTCACACAGTTTTAAACACGACCCCCATCAGACCGCAGTGTGAACGTTATCAGACCCCAGGTCGAGGGCATGGGCAGAACGAGGCGTGCGTCACGCTGAGCACATGGTTTACAGAAGTAAATATGGGCGTCACCCTGGTCGGAGCCAGGGTTGCCAGATTGGACCCTCCATTTCCAGCCCAACCACACCATGAAACCTCCCACCTCAAGCCATCCCAAATCTCAACCTCTGCATAAATCATGTTCAGACACGTCACTATCACATAAATAAACAGAGTGAAAAAGGTAGGAGAATTTGGCTCTCCAATTGGGGGGACCCGCCCAATCTGGCAACACAGGTCAGCGCCTGGAGATCCATTTAAGTGGTTGCACAATAGGAGCCGACAAAATGACAAGGGAAAGAAGGGAAAAAAGAGCACAGCTTTGAATGTTTTGGCTTCCTTCAGTGCAGATTCCCGTCACCGGTGTGGAAGTAAAGTACATTCAGACAGGGGTCACATTGGAAGACTTCAGAGACGTATCCCATTCGGCACCAGCTGTGATCCAGGCCTGTGTTTGCAATTGCAACTTTCACATGGTCACTAAACGGATGGGATGTGATGGGTCACTTGTGAGCAGAAAATCAGGATTGGGTCTCAATTCCCTGCAGCGTGAACGAGGCTTTAGTGAGAATTGTGATGCTGGAAGAGACAAAGAAAAACACGTGTCCCCTAAAGTCATCTTAACTTAATCTTCCTGCAGTTTGGTTGCTCATTTACACATAAATTATGCCCCTGAAAATGGCACTTGTATGTCATTTTCTGCCTAAAACAACTCCCAGAATGCAATACTTCTATAAATCTACAAGTCTTTTTGACCATGACATGCTGATAAAGTCCTGATTTTTCTGCTTGTGCGTGAGTAGACAGAAGACTAACAGTGGAGGATTCCAGAGTTTAACAGCACTTCTTCACAATGCGGCAATGGGTGATAATGAGTCACGGCGAATGATTTTCTGTCATTCACGGAAATGTTTGTGTTTCCAAAATGTTTAGCTTGATGGACAGTTATGTATTCACATAAGTTACAGATGCAATGCAGTCAAACAGGAAGTTGCCACGGTAAATCAAAAGGAAAAGTCTTGTGCTGAAAGCAGATTGTGTTTCACTTGACTGCAGCTGGTCGCTCCAGGGCAGCAGTCCAAAGCACCAGAATAGGGAAAAAATGTCTTAAAAATAGAAAAATCAACAGATTGTTGTGATATTGGTCCAGTCACTGCTGGTGTAACTTAAAGGCACGAGAAACAGCATTGTTATTTGTCGCAATGATAGTGTTTAATCACGAGGATGGCTGCACAGCATTTACTTTGAGGAAGAAAATGGAACATCTTGGTAAAAGTTTGTTTGTATTCATGATTCTTGACATGATCACATACTGTTATATAGTTATACTATACTAACCTGATGTTGCGGAACCTTCTTTCAAAACAAATTCTAAAGAGCATTTAAATCAGATTTATGTGACTTAACTTAAACTTACCCACAGCTGAAACAAGAATCTGTATGCGAACAAGATCCCACCACAAAAATCACATAACTTCTTCCTTGTGATGTTGCTTATCAAAGTCCACCAGGTTTCCACTTAAAATAAGGTTTTTCTACAATTTAAATGTGTGTGTGTGTGTGTGTGTGTGTGTGTGTGTGTGTGTGTGTGTGTGTGTGTGTGTGTGTGTGTGTGTGTGTGTGTGTGTGTGTGTGTGTGTGTGTGTGTGTGTGTGTGTGTGTGTGTGTGTGTGTGTGTGTGTGTGTGTGTGTGTGTGTGTGTGTGTGTGTGTGTGTGTGTGTTGCAGTGCATGCCTCCCTGAAATCGGTGCATGAGGTGTTGACCCTGGAGCGAGAGCGACTGCGTCAGGCCTGGACGGGACCAGACATGAGGCAGAACACCTCGCAGCAGCTCGCCACGCTCTGCAGCACACTGTCCGAGGTAACACACACACATTCAGTATCGCCCTGTGGGGAACAAAGCTGCCCCGCCCTGTTGTGTGAAACTGTTGAGCAGGTTTGAGTTGTTCAAGTTGTCACACGCCTCGACTTTCACCGTCACTCTGCTCTCAAACACAAAATCTCTCAATCTGAGCCGTTTGCTTGGGCGTCTGAAGGTTTCCAGCTTGCATGAGCTTTGTTATGAGCTTCTGTCCCATCTGCTGCGTGTCACTTCATGTCTTTTGTTTTCGCCATGGTTGCTTGGCAACAAACTGACTGGCTTCACGACAAACAAAAAATACAAAACATGCAAGTCACTGATGACTGCTGTCAAATTTCTCACAAATGACTGCCTCCAGAGGAAACTCCCCGTACGTTAACTGTCGAAGAGAAGAAGTGTGGCGAGGCAGCCAGTATACTACAGTATAGTTCCATCAATTTTAGTTACGTTGTCACACGCAGAATTCCAGGTGTTCAAAAGTAGTCCTCTGTGCATTTTTATTATAAAATATAATCAGATGCACTGACATTTGGTTTTCCAGCAGCAATTGTAACAAATAAGTGAATTCTAAGAGTCCATTTGTTTGTCGAAGCCTACATTTCTTTGTTGCTTCCAGGAGGATGGAGGAACCTGCGCAACAATTTAGTATTTTTTAACTGATTAACTTAATCTTCGAAGTGAAATCACAGTTGCATCAGAGCAGTAATGATTTATCTAGTCTGTTAAAGCAGAATTAGTGACCTGTTTAGCTGCGAGTTGTACAGCAGCCTGAGCCCCGCCCCGAAATGCTCTGATTGGTTGAGATGCAGCATGATGCCAATCGCAAAGGAGCGCTGCTCAAATTCTTCCTAGTTCATTTTGGCAGTTGCTTGAACCGGTGAAGTTTGAAGCAGTGAACTGCAGCTGCTGAGCAGTTTAAAGCATTAGTTCAGTTCAGTTTGTGTCTTGAATTTGTTGAAGTGCTGAGATCTGTGGTAATCGTGTGTCATGAGAAGTAAAAGGAGCAAAAGGACTTGATGGTCTGAAAACTAAAAACTTGTTGCAGATATGAGTTTGAAATAAATAAATAAAAAAACACCAACTGCACATGGAGAACACGTTTTCACTGTGACTGCACCAGGAAGTAGAACTTAAACAGTAATTTGAACTTTTGAGGTTTTTTAACAGCCATTTAATTTAGTTTCAGCATTTACAGTGGAAAAAAAAGAAAATATTTGGAGGAGTCATATTATACATGCTGTTTGTTTCCCTGATGAGTTTGACACCTGCCCATCTCTGTCTGAGAGCTTCAAACAGACCCTTCATTTCCAGCTTCTTGCAGAGGACCAGTGTACATTTTGATTATTTTATGTGATGATTTGAGGAAAGTAGGGAAATGTCTTCCAAAAGTTAAATCAGCTGATGAAATCACTGGTTGAAAGAAGCCTTTAACTAAAATCTGGGATTATCGCCTGTTGCTTTTGCTTGAGAACCATGTCTTCCACTTTTTCCAAACTCATGAAGCTGAAGGTGTTGGTTCTGTGTCTGTGTCCTTGCAGTGGTGGCCTCAGTTGGTTGCATTAAGAAGTCTGTTTTGCAGTCTGCATGTCTGTCTTATGTTTGATCTTGTTTGTTTCCCCTGCGTCTCTCCTGCCTGGCTGTGTGTGTGCGTAGCTTGACATACAGTCCCATCTGACCAAAGTCCACTCGCTTTCCCTGTCCTCTGACTCTACTGAAGAATCCTTCTGCACCGTCCGTCCGGACCAGGTGTGTACTGTGTGTGTGTGTGTGTGTGTGTGGGTGTAGGTGTGTGTGTGGGTGGTTTCTGGTGCCAGTTTTCTTGCATGCTTCCGGCTTGCATTTCATTGGATTCACATTTTGGCTGACGGTCTGAGCTTCCTGATTCTCTGGAGAGGAACAATTCACCCCATTGGTAAAAGATGTTGCCTCCCTCACAGCGGACGCCGTCCTTGAGCCGCCACAGTCACCGTGCGCCTTCCGTGGCTGACTCCATGGCGGAGTACTTTGATGCCAGCGAGGTGATCATGTGCGAGACTTCCTCAGAGGCCGAGGCGTCGGACGAGTCAGGCCTGAGTGACATCACCACCACCAGCAACTCTGAGCCTGAGGAGGGTCACTGTGAGTTTATCTGGCCAACACAGCAACACTAGGCCAACATGAGTGAATACTAACAGTGTTTCCTGTGTTCTCATCAGCCACTGCCACCCTGAACTACAGAGCCAGTCTGAGCAATGAGCCTGAGAAGCCCAACCCACTGCCCGCCGACACAGGTAGCAGCAACACCTTGGCTGCAGTCAGAGCCACGTTTTTCCACATCAGGACAGCAGCTCCAAGCTGCAGCTTTAAATCTGCACATTTGTTGAATGTTATCCTCCTGGAAAAAGTGAATCATTTGAGAGAAGCAATAGCAGTGGAGGCCACTGCACACATGAATGAACACCTGACCGGTAAAACTGCAAAATAAACAGTCATAGCATCAAGAGACGTTGCAGTACACAATCATTGGAAAGTGGCAATGCATTCAAACCGGTCCAGCGGAGGCTCTAATCTGGCTTTCTGGATGACCGTCCACAAAGTTTAAAAATGGCATTCAGAGCAAAAGTTTTAGATAAAGTAGTTCCTTGTTCTAATTGGTTTCAGTGAGAGTTGGAGAAGCAAATGAGACTAGCGATGGCAATCGTTAAGATTTTAACTATTCCAATTCCATTTTCGATTCTGCTTACTGATTCAGTTCTTTATTGATTCTCAGTAAAAACCCGCAGTATGAACAGCAGAGGACGTAGAATCGTTGCTGATGGATTGAAATTCACTCTGGAGCAGATCAAAAACACAACATTCAGTCAAAGTCATTGCTGCTGTGTGAGAATCTTTCTGCATATTGATGAAATATTCATTTGGCAACTATTGCAAATTGTCCTGTCATCGTCCTTTCTCATGAACTGGAATTAAACCTTCAAGCCTTTCTGCCACTTGGGCACCCCAGGTTTCCTGCTGGCTGCACTGGTGATGTGGCCACATTCATGCATACAGGAATCGATCAGGGAATTGTTTGCAAAGTTGGCCAGTGATTCCGCAGAATTGAAAGACTGGGAACTGGTTCTCAACGAGAACTGTTTTTGGATTCCCATCCCTAAACGAGAGCCAGAACTCAACAGCAACAGGAATTTCCCCCAACAACAGAATCCCAATAATGAAGTGAATGTTGTGTGGGTTCATTGTGGCTTCATTGTTTGATTTCCTTGTGTTTCAGGACGTCGCACTATCCTGCCGGCTTCCGGAGCAGACAATAGCCACATTGGCATCATGACCATCCTGTACAACAACATCGGCAAAGACCTGTCCAGAGTGTCCATGCCAGTCGCCCTCAACGAGCCGGTGTGTCTGTTGCAGAGACTGAGTGAAGAGCTGGAGTACACAGAGCTGCTGGACGTCGCCAACCAGATTGACAACCCCTTCGAGAGGATGGTGAGTTATGTTGACTCGGATATGCTCAGCGAAAACTGAGGTCTTGGCAATTCATCTATCCATCCATTTTCTGCTGCTTATCTGGGGATGGGTCGACACCTCCTCCAGCTCTTCTGGTGGCACCCCAAGGCGTTCCCAGGCCATAGAGAGACATAGTCCCTCCAGCGTGTCCTGGGTCTGCCCCGAGGCCTGCTACCAGAGGGACATGACCAGAACACCTCCCTAGGGAGGCGTCTGGGGGGCATCTGAAATAGGTGCCTGAGCCACCTCAGCTGGCTCCTCTGGATGTGGAGGAGCAGCGGCTCTACTCAGAGCTCCTCCCTGGTGACTGAGCTCCTCACCCTATCTCTAAGGGTGACTGAGCTCCTCACCCTATCTCTAAGGGTGACTGAGCTCCTCACCCTATCTCTAAGGGTGACTGAGCTCCTCACCCTATCTCTAAGGGCGACTGAGCTCCTCCCCCTATCTCTAAGGGCGACTGAGCTCCTCCCCCTATCTCTAAGGGTACACCCAGCCACCCTACGGAGGAAGCTCATTTCAGCCGCTTGTATCCGGGATCTCGTTCTTTCGGTCATGACCCATAGTTCATGACCATAGGTGAGGGTAGGAACGAAGATTGACCGGTA
This sequence comes from Blennius ocellaris, assembly GCF_963422515.1. NCBI lineage: Eukaryota > Metazoa > Chordata > Actinopteri > Blenniiformes > Blenniidae > Blennius > Blennius ocellaris. The sequence goes on along the minus strand of NC_137665.1, from coordinate 26,319,877 downwards.
AAGCGAGAGCTTCACTTTTTGGCTCAGCTCCTTCTTCACCACGACGGACCGATACAACGTCTGCATAACTGCAGACGCTGCACCGATCCGCCTGTCGATCTCATGCTCCATCTTTCCCCACTCGTGAACAAGACCCCAAGATACTTGAACTCCTCCACTTGGGACAAGGGTACTCCACCGACCTGGAGGGGGCAAGCCACCTTTTTCCGGTCGAGAACCATGGCCTCAGATTTAGAGGTGCTGATCTTCATCCCAGCTGCTTCACACTGGGCTGCGAACCGTGTCAGCGCACGCTGAAGGCCCAGGCTTGATGGGGCCAACAGAACCACATCATCTGCAAATAGCAGAGATGAGATCCTGTGGTCCCCAAACTGGACCCCCTCCGGCCCCCGGCTGTGCCTAGAAATTCTGTCCATGTATATGATGAACAGAATCGGTGATAAAGGACACCACTGCCGGAGGCCAACGTGCACTGGGAACAGGTCCGACTTACTGCCGGCAATGTGAACCAGACTCCTGCTCCGGGAATACAAGGACCGAACAGCCCTCAACAAGGGACCCTGGACTCCATACTCCCGGAGCACCCCCCACAGGACATCTCGGGGGACACGATCGAACGCCTTCTTCAAGTCCACAAAACACATGTGGACTGGTTGGAAGAACTCCCATGAACCCTCAAGCACCTTGTGGAGGGTATAGAGCTGGTCCAGTGTTCCACCATCAGGAGAACCTGGTGGAGGGTATAGAGCTGGTCCAGTGTTCCACGACCAGGACGAAAACCGCATTGTTCCTCTTGGATCCGAGGTTTGACTAACGGCCGGACCCTCCTCTCCAGTACCCTGGAATAGACTTTCCATGGAGGCTGAGGAGTGTGATCCCTCTGTAGTTGGAACACACCCTCCGATCCCCCTTCTTGAAGAGAGGGACCACCACCCCGGTCTGCCAGTCCAGAGGTACTGTCCCCGCCCGCCACGCAATGTTGCAGAGACGAGTCAGCCACGACAGTCCCTGCACATCCAGAGGCTTAAGGAACTCTGGGTGAATCTCATCCACTCCCGGTGCCTTGCCACCGAGGAGCTTCACAACAACCTCGGTGACTTCAGCTTGGGAAATGGACGAGTCCACCTCTGAGAACCCAGTCTCTGCTTCCTCAATGGAAGACGTGGTGGTGGGATTGAGGAGGTCCTCAAAGTATTCCTTCCACTGCCCAACAATATCCCCAGTTGAGGTCAACATTCCCCAACTACACTGTAAACAGTGTTGGTGGAGAACTACTTCCCCCGCCTAAGGCGCCGGACGGTTTGCCAGAATTTCCTCGGGGCCGACCAAAAGTCCTCCTCCATGGCCTCTCTGAACTCCTCCCAGACCCGAGTTTTTGCCTCCACCACAGCCTGGGCTGCGGCTCGCTTGGCCTGCCGGTACCTGTCGATTGCCTCGGGAGTCCTATGAGCTAACAGTGCCCGGTAGGACTCCTTCTTCAGCTTGACGGCATCCCTTACTTCCGGTGTCCACCACCGGGTTCGGGGATTGCCGCCACGACAGACGCCAGAGACCCTGCGGCCACAGCTCTGAGCAGCAGCTTCGACAATGGAAGTGGAGAACATGGTCCACTCGGACTCAATGTCTCCAACCTCCTCCAGGATCTGTGAGAAGCTCTCCCGGAGGTGGGAGTTGAAGACTGTGCAGACAGAGGTTGGCAAATGAGCCCCAACCCCAGGCCTGGCTCCAGGGTGAGGCCCCGGCTGCGCCTCACTGGGCGACGTCTCTCCTCATTTTCGATGTTTGACCATGGGGTATGTTGAACTGATTTTAGTCTGACCCATCACCTGTTTGCCTTGGGAGACCCTACTGGGGGGCATAAAGCCCCCTGACTACATAGCTCCGAGGATCATTCAGGTACTCAAACTCCCCCACCACAATAAGGTAGCAGTTCAAGGGGGAGAGGTCTTGTCGATGTCCAACAATTCCTGACCAGATGCATCCGTCTTCAGGTTTATGTGGCGGCGTTCTCTATCTCCGGCTATGCCTGGGCCTCCTGGAGAAATCGCTACAAACCCTTCAACCCCGTTCTTGGAGAGACGTATGAGAGTCACCAGGAGAACCGAGGTTTCCACTACATCAGTGAGCAGGTAACCATCTGAAAGCAGCATTAACTCTGCATTGACGTCCAGCTGCAGACACACTGTAAACCTGCGGTCTGCACATTCAGGTTAGCCATCATCCGCCCATGTCTGCCTGCCATGCAGAATCAGAAAACTTCACGTTTTGGCAAGGTAAGAGTTCAGTGAGCAGCGATGAATCAGGCTCAGACTGGAGTCAAACATCTGCTCTCCTCTGTCCCTCTCCTCAGACCAGAGATGGAAGAACAAGTTCTGGGGGAAGTCGATGGAGATCATCTCCAGTGGACAGGTCAACGTTTCCCTCCCCAAGTGAGTCTCTGCTGCTCTTCATTACAACCTGTCAGATAAACGCTATTCCAGATAAAGGTTGGAGAGAATATATGGAGTGCACTGCCACAAATCAGTCATAACATTATGTCATGGGGCTTCCTAGCTGGTGGGACTCTAGGAACCAAGGGCAGTTTTTCCCCACAGACTTTGTGGTTGAAGGAAGCATCAATTTGTTTAATTTGAGTTTGGCAAGTTTTCCCAGTCTGCAATGGTCATTTTTAAAACGGATTCACGTTAGTTTATCCCTCAAAATCTGGTCTGATATGGTTTGAGAATATCAACAGAGAAATCCAGCTGTTAGGCTGGCCTGCATTCTATGCACACCCCCCCCCCCCCCGCCCCCAGCTTTCATGGATCATAAATATTAGCAATTAGTCGCAAAGAATCACAAAAAATGGGGATCTAGTTTGTTGTGAGGATTTGTGTCAAACAATTTGGGTAAAAAAGACATGAACATTTATAGATCTGTATTTTTTTTGAGGCATCATTGAGAAATGCTACGACACTTTTACAAAGGTTTTATGTACACCACCAAGACTTCAACAGATTATATTCGATGACACTGGGGGAAGGAAGCCAATCTAGTCATTCGAGAAAAACATACGGCTACCACTCTGGTAACACGTTTCTCACTATGGTGGGATTTATTGATTGATTGATTGATTGATTTTCATTTATTCACTACCTGCTGGACAGAGTGTGGGGTGGTTTATTATGGCTGCTTTCATATATTTTGGTCTCAGTCAAATTTAGAAAAGAAGCTGGAAGGAGGTGGAAGAATTAATATCAGAAACCTTTGACATAGTGCTGGAGTTTTCCTTCATGTCACTGTACTTGTAAAGGTTTAGTGCAGTGAGGTGTCTCTTTGTGCAGATATGGTGATCACTATGAGTGGAACAAGGCCGTGACGTGTATCCACAATGTGCTGAGTCAGCAGCGCTGGCTGGAGCACTACGGCGAGGTGGTCATCACAAACAAGAACAGTGATGCTTGTACCTGCAAGATCACGTTCGTCAAGGTGAGAACCGGCTCGGAGATAAAGCTCAGTTAGACCAGCTCCTGCCTGCTTTGTTTAACCGCCGTCCTTGCCCCTCATCAGTCTCGCTACTGGAGCTCCGACAACAGTAAGAACGAGGTGCAGGGCGTGGTCCTGGACCGGGCCGGACAGGTGGTCCATCGCTTCGGAGGCCTGTGGCATGAAGGCATCTTCTGTGACACTCTGCCCACACCCAAATGCATCTGGAAGCCCAGTAAGTCCTGTTGAATGCTGTGGCTCAGGTCCTTTTGAAACATTTGTAGGACTCTTCTTATTTGAATCCTCCACTTACTTTACTGTACTATATGCATTTTGTTTCCCCCCTTTTGCTGGTAGATCTGATGAGTTGACACATTTTCTTATTGACTCCTGTTCAACTGAGGCGGTTGTGAATCTAATTTTTAAAAGTAATTTTCATATGTTCTGTCAATCTTTTCTGGTTCATATTCCAGACTATTGATAATAGATGGTTATGGATTGCATTCACGAGTTGCTGTTCCTTATTCGTCTTGCTTTAGGGCCCGATTCATAATGAATTTGTTTTGTGTATACAATTTTCTTTTCCATGAATCTTGTTTATTTTTATCTTCACTTCTTTAATCAGTTAAAGTGTGCCTGGGTCATTCAAATGTTCATGTAATTGTCATTTTCAGTAGTAGTATTGGATTTCTGGTTCAATACAATGTTAAAATCTCCTCCACATATTAGGATCCCTTCTGTTTCTTGTTACATGTTCTCCAATACTTTTCTGAAAAAGCCCCTCACTTTCCGGAGGTGCATAAATATTGATGAGTTGATTTTCAACTTTCCCCTTGACTATGATGTGCCGTCCCACTTTGTCTTTTGTCTCATTTAAGGTGTTAAATGATCTTGCATTTTTATCCTCCGTTTCCTTCAGATTAGCAGAAACCTCGACTTTCGCCGCCATTTCTTTAGCCGCTCATCTGGAAATGTTCCGTATTTAACTTAGACGTCTCCCTCCTTCCAGACGTGCAGCCTGATGACCACTTCGACTTCTACGGTTTCTCCCGTTACGCCCGAGAGCTGAACGAGCTGACTGCAGAGCTGAAGACGGTCCTCCCTCCCACAGACACGCGCTTCAGACCAGATCAGAGGTCAAACGTCTTTGTCTTCCCTGATTGTGCAAACGTCTACTCTGTGCTCACCACACCTCTGCTCCCCGTCAGGCTCCTGGAGGAGGGCAAAGTCCTGGAGGCAGACAAGAAGAAGGACGAGGTGGAGGAGAAGCAGAGAGAGAGGAGGAAGGAGATGGCAAAGAGAGGGGAGGAGCACATACCCAGGTTCTTCAGGTGAGATGTTCTGCTTTGGAATAAATGTAAGGTTCTTTTGTACAACTGGACAGTTCAGTGAAAAACATTTAGTCAGCCTATGTCCAGATCATTGTTCTGGAAATGGTCCATTATTTTCTTTACTGACATCTACAGAGGTGTTCGTATTTATTGCAAATGATGTTTTGACATCATTATACTTTAACAACTTGCAGGATGAAGGACTAGTCAAATGTGATGAAGAGAAGTGTTACTAAGATCATTGCAGGTCACTGAAGGTGCCGTTTGCATGGTTTTACAGAAAAACTGTGGATAAGGCTGGAAGAGAGGTGTGGAAGTACAATGGGACTTACTGGCAGCTCCGCAAAGACCCCGGCTTCTCCAAGATGGAAAACCTGGACCTGTGGTAGAGCGTTGGTGGACCGCTGGCCGTTGGTTTACCATTAGTGGACCGATGGCGCTTTGGTAGAACTGTGCTAGACCTTTGATGGATGTTTGGAGACTGCACCGACCAGCTGAATGAAAGGACTCCCATGTGCCTCTCTTGCCAAACACAGTGACATTAGAATGTCGTAGCAACCGCAGATCAAAGACCCAGAGGTCTGGAGCAGCAAGGACTCTCGAAGCATACATGACCCTCTTCTTGGTGTTTTCTGGTGCCGCATAGAGGTGAGGTGCCTCTATGGAACTCATGAAGACTGATTTGGATGAAGCCAGGTGTCTTTCCTGTCACTTGCCTACCTCTGCATGTAAAATCTGTGTTTAATCAGAAAGTTGACACTTGAATTCTACTTTTCAAAGCATTTATTTTTGTGTGGCCCTTTAGAAAATGCTGGGTATAAATCTGGTTTGATATCCGAGACCTGTGTTATGTAAAGTGTCTCAAATTTTAATTGTGGGATGAGTGTCATGTGATGCTACTCTTGATACTTCAACATCAGTGGGAGTATTTTCAGCCAGCGTCGCTCCTGATGGCCGTGATGAGTGGAGAAACGGGGGGAACTTTAATGTCTATTGGGCGTTTTACAGGGGAACTGGTGTTGTCCTGCTCTCTTCCTCAGTGGGTCTTTTGGTATCAGCGTGTTTGATTACCTCTGTTTGGGTACATGGGTGTCTGCAGGATTAGCCTCCCCTCATTCTTCCTCGCCTGTGTGATTGGTCAAACATGAACTGGAGGAGGAAGAGCACGTCTCGGACATTTACACTCCGTTAATGCAATGAAATACTTTTTAAATTTTGATGTTTCAACAATAGATTTTTTGTGGAAAAGAGACTTCTGTTGAATCCCTGTGAAATAATCTTTTGTCTTTGTGGTTTAGTTTCAAATAAAAGGTTCCCTAATCAAGATTTTTGTAACATTATTTACCCAAATAATTTTCAAGTTTTACTTATATCAAGTGTCTACTAAAGTGATGAAAATGTCTAAAACAACTGAAAACGGTCTCACTTTGTTCAGCTGTTTTTAGCAGTTTCCACTCATTTTAAGCTGTTTTGTCCACTTTAGTCTTTTTCACAGCTTTTTTACACAATTTTTATAGAATCAAGTCATATTAGCGGTTTCATCTTTCCTTTTCCCAACATTATAGCAGTTTTACTTTGTTTTTACTGTTTCAGGCTTTTTAAGCGGTGAATCAAATGGTTAATCAAATGGAACATTGCTGCCAATGCTGCTTACCAGCAGCATTGGCAGCAATGTTCGAGTTCCACCACACTGAAGAAAACTCTTTTTCCTCTGGCAGTTGTCTCGTTTTAGGATTTATTGTTGTTAAACTTTGCATGGAGGTATTGGAGGCCAAATGAAGAGCTCATGGAGCAGGTCATTCATGCAGCAGTTTTCAGTTCTTGATCCCTCCACCAGCTGGAGACTATCCACCATGTGATTTAACATTAAACCACCAACAAAGTTTCAGGCTTCAATTTGCTGTCCAGCGGTCCGGTTTTGGCTGACGGGCTGCATATTTGACAGCCATCAATTTAGTTTCTCTGTTGACACACGTACTCATTGATTTAGTCTGTATTGACTGATTTGAAAGTGATCAGCTTGTTAATGAGGTCCATGAATGCCAGGTTTGTCTCATTATTCCTGTAAATGAGGCAACATGATTCAGTGATTCCAGTCAAAATTCCCCACTGAAACACTCTGCGTCCCACAGAAAGGCCTGTGGGGGACGTTGATGGACAGAAATGTCTGCACTGGTTTGTCTCTCCATGTTGTTATACCCACTAGTGGATAGAACTGACATTGCCTGCAAACGGAAAAAAAACTTCTTGAGAAATCCTCTTGGATAGTTTGTCTCCACGTTAACATAGTTAGCATTAGCACGCAAATGACGATCCACCTTAAATATTCCCGTGTGCTTTTAAAACACTGAGGACTTATGTGAAGTTTCTAGAGAAACTAATTGTTTTTAACAATTTCGTTTCAGAAAGGTTTTGCGTTCACATGGTAATGTTTTGAAAACGGTCTGTTTACATGCAAATGGTAGAAACTCAAAGTGATGGTTTCATGTTGGTCCACTAGTGGGCGCTGTTGTTGTTTTTTGTAATGAAGCCATGCACACGTCCAGCAGAGAACAAAGTGCTAAAAACATTAACAATAAGAGGACATGAATGATCTATTGGACAGATGACCAAATTGGATAATTTTTTATCACTAAATCAACTCCTTCTGATGTTGCTCACCTCTGGTAAAATGACCAATATCCTCAGATAAACCGATGATGTGATTATACACCTTTAGTATACTGGCCTATGTCAAGAAGGTTTAGCATTTTCTCTTGAAATCATTAAGTGTAAATGAGCTCTTAATGCTTTAATTTGAAGGTAAAGTTAACAGAAGACATCTCATTTTTATCTAACGCACCCACACTTTTATTCTGAAGCTCAAAAGCTGAAATAATAACCCGATGAGGTTATCCTCCAAGTAATTCCACCAAATATCTCCACCTTATTCAATGGAAAGAAAAACAAAATGTGAACATTAATTTACTGTTTTGTGTCATGAAGGGACACACTGATCTTCAAAATAAAGGTTTACCTCAGAGATTGTGGTTTGTTTACAAAAATTCAAACTATAGTCTCAATTAAAGCTAACTCTCTTCAGATGCAATTTTGAGCGTGGTCAGTCTTCATCACTCGGTTGAATCTCACTGACTTGAACACCCAGAGGAAGGATTGTCTGTCTGTCTGTCTGTCTGTCTGTCTGTCTGTCTGTCTGTCTGTCTGTCTGTCTGTCTGTCTGTCTGTCTGTCTGTCTGTCTGTCTGTCTAAACGATGGGCAGACTGATCCGATGTTTGCTCGCTCCTCAGTCTTGTGGTCATTGCAGTGTTTCATTCTTGAAATGCTACAATGACTCAATGGTCACAGTTTCAGTCAGCATGCCTCCAGCTGCAGATACACCATCTGATCCTTGAGCAAGGCAGCAAGTTTGCTGCTCATCTGTGCTGCTCCACTCTCACATTTATTTTGCTTAAGAAGTTTGGCTTTTATCCATAAAACAGTGTAACGGCTACAAGCTGAAATGACTTCATAGCAGGATTCTCTTTTCAGTACTGAAGCTCTGACCTGATGGAAACGTTTGGTAGAAGGTTGATACGCCGACGTGTTTCCATGGACACAAAGTGGGCGGATAGGTTTTCAGGTGAGGCCACAGGAGTGAAACTCTCCATTCGCATAAAATAAAAAAAACATTCCTGGGCAAAATTGAGCTTGCAGAAGTGTACCAACTATTAATTGTTACATCTGACAAACACTAAGGAGTTACAGCTTTGCATGCTACTATCAGTTTCTCAATAAAACTTCTAATTTACAACACTGAGGCTGTGATGCACCAACAAGGATTAATGCAAAACCTGACAAAATTGTAGCATTTTAGCTTTTTCTTTAGTTCATTTTGTTTTGTGTCATCACTTCAATCCCAAGAGTAATTTTAACCTTGTAGGTTTTTTTCGCTAGATAAAAACTATGATCAAACATTGGTCTTGCCATTAACATGAGGTCAGCCAAAGATTCTATTCACCAATATCCATCAATACCAGCAGAATTTAGTACAAATTAGAACTATTTTGCCAAGCAACTAGCGAGCTCGCTAACTGAGGTCCTGTCCACTTGATCCAAAACTTTATCACCCTGTCGCCATTTTTCATAATTTTCAATTGTACGTCCACACGTCAAAGTCGAAGCATTTAAAAAAATGTTCCATTCTGGAATCTATTTAGAAAAAAAAGCTTGTTTTAAGCCTCCTAGAACGCTGTGTGGCTGATCAGACAATGATAGTTACATGGAACGGCGTTGACAGAGCCTGAATGCTAGCTAGCATCAAAGCGATGTTTCATATAAATGTAAATCAACCAAAATTAAAGTTTTTTTAATGTCATTAGTAGCCGCCAATAACTCCAGATTTAAAAAAAATGAGCTAACAAGCTATCGAACATAAATGTTTTTCCTGGAAGGATCTATAACAACCAAAATAAAAAGGTTTTTCTCCTGCTCTCAAACTCCCCACCAGCCACCCACAAAACCTGATTCTATTACCAATTAGAATTAACTAGCTAACTGCAAGCTAACCGACTAAGCTTAAAGAAAATACGTGTCTCTCCAAATTACGCATTTAAATGTTTTTTTTTAATTACTCAAACCATGTTAGTTTTAAATGATGAAACAAACTTTTTTATTTCAAAATTATGTTCTTTTTTTTCTTTTTAAATAAATTCAAATGTTAGTGCAGAATGGCCTGAGTCGGAATATGTTACTACATTATAATTATCATTCAACCTTTAAAAGCTATCATTTAAAATCCTCTGACAATCTCATTATGATATATAACACATCTGTGGCACATCAGATATCCTTCAAATATTAGATTACTGCATGCTTACCTATATTTATATATTTCACCCTCAAATCGTGAGACGCTTCTTTTTTGTTCTCTAATTAGGGCAAAAGATCCAGTCTGACTGATTGAGAGCTGCCTTTATCACTTCTCATTTTGGACAAAGCTTCAAATGAGAATTAAGTGTGAAATATCCTGAAGATATAAAAGAACGATGCTCAACTGTACAAGAGCTAATGAATATTGAGATCATTTGAAGACAAAGTGCCTAAAAAATACATAATCTTTCATATATTATCACACAAATAATCATAGAATAATCGTCAATGATTCCTACTATATCGGAAAAGAAAGAGAACAAAGAAAGATGGATACTTAGAAAAAACTATTAGAATTTGTTAAATGTTCTTGAATTATTCACAATGTTCTTACAGTTATGAGATGCTAAATATCTAATCCCCAATAAAATACTGTCTTTTGAATAGTACAAACAGGAAGCTATAGATAATGTTTTTTTTTGAATTAATGAGGTGCTTTGAGGAAGGCACACAAGAGGATGGTAGAAGCGTGTTTGACAATTTTGGATTTTTATCAATGAAAAGTGTGACTTGATCTGCAGCTCAGTCACATTTACAAACCAAAACAAAAGAAGTCAGCTAATGTCACACAAACTATTCTTGCATTTCATGATATTTTTGAACACAGGCTTTAATAATTCAGTGACACAGGAAATAAACCTGCAGGCTAATAAATCCCAGAACAGTTCACTGGTGTCAAGAGTTAAAAAAAAAAAAATGGGGGGGATGTGAGTGTGGATGGGGGTGTGTGGGGGGGTGTGTATTCTATACATAATTCTGGGTGTGGTCTTGTGTGAGTATGTGAAGGTGGGGGGGGGCGGGTCTACGCTCCCTAGCCGCTGGCCTCCAGCCGGGCTCGTGCTGGGCCATGCGGGTCTTAGACTCTGCTCTTCGGCCGTCGGGTGGGGTGGGGGGGCTTCCTGTCTGGGTCCTCTTGTGGTGCCTTGTCGGAGTGGGTGTTGGTCCCCGTGTTCCAGGCCGGCCACTTGGGGGTGGGGTGGGGCGGCGCGGGGGGTCAACCTGGGCCAAGTCCTAGCGATGGGGGGACCTTCTCCCTCTCAGCCCCCCCTACCTTACCTCACCTTACCTCATTCAACAATAGGGGCCAGTGGACGGGGCCTAGGGTGGGGGGGCCAGGCCACTTAACTGTGGTCTGCCCCTCCCCCGACTTTGCGCCGCCCACAATTTTAACTACACTTAGTCACGCAGGGTCTTGAGGGGATCAGCTGGCTTTCGGGGTTCTGCCGCTGGGCCGTTGGTAGAACCCAGCACCTCCCCCCAGCACCTCCTGCTGTGGTCCCACCGTGTTCCGGGGTGAGTGCGGCTGGAGTACGGGGGGCACGCTCGCTCAGGCGTGGCGCCTCCGGGGGGGCTGGGTAGTGGGTAGTGAGATCCCGTAGTGGCCTGGTGGGGGCCTGGGGAGTGGGGGGGCACCCCCCTCCCAACCAAATAAATGTATGTACGTGTGTCTGTGTATATGCATGTCTGTGTGTGTTTGCGTATGCTTGGGTGTGTGTGTGGGTTGGGATTAAGTGATGGGGCGGTGGGGGGGTGTTGGGGCTCCTGGGGGTTGGAGGGTGGCTGTCCTCCAGCCGGGCCTGGCTGGGCCTTCGCTCTTCCTGGTCTGGGGGGGGGGGGGGGAGGCTGGGACCCTCTCTGTCCCGCGGGGGTTAGGGTTACGGTTCGGCCTGGGGGCGCTGCACTGGCCAGTCCCAGCTTGGTGGGTCGGGGCCCGGGGCTCTGTGCCCTTTATCCTTCTCTTGTGGGCCCCTCTGGCCTGGGGGGGGGGTCCTCTCTGTGCCCTTTATCCTTCTCTAGTGGGCCCCTCTGGCCTTGGGGGGTCTTCTCTGTGCCCTTTATCCTTCTCTTGTGGGCCCCTCTGGCCTGGGGGGGTCCTCTCTGCACCCTTTATCCTTCTCCTGTGGGCCCCTCTGGCCTGGGGGGGGTCCTCTCTGCGCCCTTTATCCTTCTCTTGTGGGCCCCTCTGGCCTGGGGGGGTCCTCTCTGCACCCTTTATCCTTCTCCTGTGGGCCCCTCTGGCCTGGGGGGGGGGTCCTCTCTGCGCGCTCCGTCTGGTGCCTCCCGGGCTGGGGCGTGGCTCTCCGGGGGGGTTTGTCGGGGCGTGGCTCTCCGGGGGGGTTTGTTGGGGCGTGGCTCTCCGGGGGGGGGGGGGGGGGGGGTTTGTCGGGGCGTGGCTCTCCGGGGGGGTTTGTCGGGGCCTCCCTGGATTCGGTGGGTCGCTCGGTACCGGAGTGGCGGCGTCCGGCCCCGGGGGGGTACTGCGGGCCCCCCCACAACAGTTCCATTCACATCCAGAGGACAAACCACACACACACACACACACACACACACACACACACACACACACACACACACACACACACACACACACACTTCCACTCCTCATTGATGAGATTTGCTGCTGATTTTTCTTATTTTCTGTTTTTGTTCTTTCAATTATCAAAATCATGTTGTATTTTGTCATTTTGTTTTTGCTTTTGTTTTCATTGTAGTTGTTGTTGTTTTGCTTTTTGCTCTGTTGTTGTTCAGGCTGGTTTGATCTCATGGCAGTTGGAAAAGATTTAGATCAGTGTGATTACTGTATTAAAATAAAATAAAACAAGAAATGTATGTAGCACTAACAAGGGTATTGTATGTTTCTCCCTACCAAGTCTTTCTCTGTCTTTCCTCTCCTCTTCTCTCCTCTCCTCTCCTCTCTCCTCTCCACTCTTCTCCTCTCCTCTCCACTCTTCTCTCCTCTCCTCTCCTCTCCTCTCTTCTCCACTCCTCTCCTCTCCACTCTTCTCCTCTCCTCTCCACTCTTCTCCTCTCCTCTCCTCTCCTCTCTTCTCCACTCCTCTCCTCTCCTCTCCTCTCCTCTCCTCTCCTCTCCTCTCCTCTCCTCTCCCCTCCCCTCCCCTCCCCTCCCCTCCCCTCCCCTCCCCTCCTTTCCTCTCCTCTCCTCTCCTCTCCTCTCTTCTCTTCTCTTCTCTTCTCTTCTCTTCTCTTCTCTCCTCTCCTCTCCTCTCCTCTCCTCTCCTCTCCTCTCCTCTCCTCTCCTCTCCTCTCCTCTCCTCTCCTCTCCTCTCCTCTCCTCTCCTCTCCTCTCCTCTCCTCTCCTCCACCTCTGAGTCTGGTTTCTACAAAGGTTCTCCTGTTAGAGAGTTTTCCTTTCCACAGTCACAAACACACCTGCTGCTCATGTGGATATGTTGCGCTTTTCTATTTTCTTTTTTAAAAAAAGCACATTGGAATGACTGTAATGTATTTAAAAATGTCTTTTTTTTTTTTTATTAAAAAAAAAAAAAAAAAAAAAAAAAGGAAAATTCTATAATTTGGCCACAAGACGCCACGTGGAGCTCGTGGACATGTCAAGCCTAAGACAACCTTTACAGTGGAGAGGTCACCACTGTGGATCTGGGGCATGACCTTTGACCCCATCAGCTCCCTGGGAGCTTCACTGTGTCACCAACTCCTTCATACTCAGTGTGTCATTTCTACCCTGCACTGTGTGCTGCTACGTTATGATCCAGTCCAGGTTTTCATGTGTTTTAACTCATTAAAGTTGTGCAGTGTACCAAAAGTACCGTACCAAGCGTCACCCTCTGTAGTGGTAGCTAGCACATATGATCATTTCCATGTGACCCTCCTGACCTTTGACCTCCAACCAATAACCAGGGTAACGTCACTGCATCATGTGACACATCAGAGGAAAGGGAATTGAAAACAGAACATTTTGGTGTTGGTTTGAAATCAATCACATTAAAGGTAGCGACACATGTTTTTAACCTTTTTGTGAAAGAAAAATTAAAAAAAGAGCTCAACAAGAGTTGATTTTAAAGACTTTAGATAACTACCAAACCATTGTAGAACAATCCTTCCTCAGGAAAAACTATTGGAACAGGTTAACTTGAGTCTACAGAACAGAGTTCATGAGTTTAGAAAACAAAACCAGCCAGCCAACCAACCGACTGACTGAACAATTAACAAGGCAACCAATCCCTAACTAGATCACCCACCGGCCAACTGACCCACCAAGCCTGCTTCAAGTTATTGCTGCAGGAGTTTGAAGCTGTTACTTAAACCAGGTGTTTGTTTTTCCTGTGGCAGTGTGAATGTGGTTGTGTTCATTAAAGTCCATCCATCCATCCATCTTCTGCCACTTATCCGGGGCCGGGTCGCGGAGGCAGCAGTCTGAGCAGGGTTGTCCAGACTTCCCTCACCCCAGACTCTTCCTCCAGCTCTTCCGGTGGCACCCCAAGGCGTTCCCAGGCCAGCCGAGAGACATAGTCCCTCCAGCGTGTCCTGGGTCTGCCCCGAGGCCTCCTACTGGAGGGACATGCCCGGAACACCTCCCTCGGGAGGCGTCTGGGGGGCGCCTGAAACAGGTGCCTGAGCCTCCTCAGCTGGCTCCTCTCGATGTGGAGGAGCAGCGGCTCTACTCCGAGCTCCTCCCTGGTGACTGAGCTCCTCCCCCTATCTCTAAGGGTGACTGAGCTCCTCCCCCTATCTCTAAGGGTGACTGAGCTCCTCACCCTATCTCTAAGGGTGACTGAGCTCCTCCCCCTATCTCTAAGGGTGACTGAGCTCCTCCCCCTATCTCTAAGGGTGACTGAGCTCCTCCCCCTATCTCTAAGGGTGACTGAGCTCCTCCCCCTATCTCTAAGGGTGACTGAGCTCCTCCCCCTATCTCTAAAGGTGACTGAGCTCCTCACCCTATCTCTAAGGGTGACTGAGCTCCTCACCCTATCTCTAAGGGTACGCCCAGCCACCCTACGGAGGAAGCTCATTTCAGCCGCTTGTATCCGGGATCTCGTTCTTTCGGTCATGACCCATAGTTCATGACCATAGGTGAGGGTAGGAACGAAGATCGACCGGTAAATCCAGAGCTTCGCTTTTTGGCTCAGCTCCTTCTTCACCACAACGGACCGATACATCATCTGCAAATAGCAGAGATGAGATCCTGTGGTCCCCAAACTGGACCCCCTCCGGCCCCCGGCTGTGCCTAGAAATTCTGTCCATATATATGATGAACAGAACCGGTGATAAAGGACAGTCCTGCCGGAGGCCAACGTGCACTGGGAACAGGTCCGACTTACTGCCGGCAATGTGAACCAAACTCCTGCTCCGGGAATACAAGGAAGTCATGACATGATTATTGGACTACAGATGGAAATTAGCTCTGAGCTAAATATGGTGTATGTACAGCACTGGATGTCTGTTCATTAATATCTATTGTCCAATTCAAATAAAAAATAAAAAATATTGTAATAATTTGTGTGGTGTCACTACCTTGGATGCAGACTGAATGTATTTCCTTACATGTCGCATAACTGACACTTCAGATAAGTCTCATATTCTCCCCTCGTTGTCCTGACCTATTTCTTCTTCAATGAGGCTCCTTGACCTGGTGGAAGGTCTATTACTTTACACATGTAGTAACAGTTACAATACATTAATTATGTCATCACACCCAATCAGGATTTTTTAATCACATTTCATTTGGAATATTTACGTGTTGTCAAGTTTATAAATGTTCTCTTTTTTCATCCTCAACATGAGAATTGGTTGAACCGACGTTGCATGAAAAACAGTTCCTCTGATGTTGGACTGTCAGTCCCGTTCTTACTAACAGTAATCAGATGCTTTGTGGGAGATGTTGCACCATGTTCCGTTGTCTTCAGGGAATGTGTTTGGAGACATAACACTGTAGAAAAGAATGAGGCAGAAAGGAAGGCAGCCCTGAAACAGATGCATGCAAGCTCAGCAAAGCATCCTGGGGAATGGAACCGAGTCAGAACAGCCCTGGAGCCCCTCTCCAGTGGAATGAGTGTAAAAATCGAATTAAAAAAACAGGGAAAAAGTCAAATCTTGCTGTTCTCCAGGTGGGAGTCGATGTGTTTGATGAGGGCGTCGTCAGGGTAACCGGTGGGGAAGGTCAGCTGACAGAGAGGACAGCTCCGGGAAGCGTTCTCCTCCGACTCCATCCATAACTATACACAGAGGAAAACATCTGGTGAGCAAATACTCGTTACAAGGAGATGTTCAACATCTACCAGACACATACCTTAGGAATATCGTCAACTTACAGGTTCAAATTGAACAAAGACTGGAGCAGCAGTGCAGTTCATCTTTGGTGTTTGTGATTTCTTATACTTACTCGTTACTTCTTCAGAACCTCGTGGAGCATAATACAACTCACTCAAACCTTATTATTGGTTTATTTCTCTGTGATTCAATCAAACTGTCTCTCAGTGCATCAAACAGCTGCAATGATCAGACATTTCAGAGTCATGTGTATAGCGTGATCACGTGTGGCCGTGAGTCCCTTTCCCCTCCAGAGAAACTGTGCTGACTCCACTCGTTCAGCGCTCACATTAATAGACGGCCATGACTGAGCATGCTCGGTGCTCATGTAGGGAGGCAGATGGCAGGAGAGGGCGGCCGGGCCCTCGGGGGCTGAAAATGAGGGATGCTGGGGCTGTTTCCTAGGAGATGGGAAGGAGGGGTGGTTGGGCTGGTCCCTCTGCGACGGCGTGCTGATCCCGATGGCACCCAGAGTCCGAGGCGGGCTGGCAGCCGGCGACAGATATGGGCATCCGTCCTGTACAAGAAACACCATGTTAGGGGGAGAAAAGCAGGAAGCAGCCGCAGACATCAGCAACATTGAGATCACCTCTTCATCATCGGAGGACTGCGGTGGCGTCACCAGCGGTGTGGGTTCAGGAGGGTTGTCAACGCGACAGAAGTGATGGACCTGGACCAAACAGGAAGTCAGCAGTTGACTGTGAAATAACAATGTTGAGCCCCTCTGACCTCTTAAAAACACTCTCTGAAGGCCTCCAGTCAGGAAATGTTAAGAAAACCATGTTAAAGATTGAAGATCTTCACAGTTATTCAAATTGTCTGCAGATGGAGATGATTTAGTTCTGTTGCTACTTGAAATAAAAGTGGATGCCCAGTCAGGATTGTACAAAGGTCGATACATCAGAAACTAACCCTGGAGTAGCTTGAAGAAGACTTGAAGAAATCTTTTTAACAGAGCTGATCATCACTCTTTTAGTCAATTAATGCAGAAAACTAGGACATTTTAAAGGAAGCAAATTCTTTTTACAGTTTCTTTAATGCTATCACTTCATTCACCGAGTATCATCTGGTGTTTAGTTTCAAGTTTCAGGAATAAGAACTTGTAGATGTGTCTCACCTCTGCAGCCAAAGGGAAGCTGAAGTCCAGAGCACAGTGATGAGGACTGCTGCTCAGACTGCTGCCTCCGCCCCTCTCTCCTCCCACACCTAAGCCCCCCCCCCGATCCCCCACAACTCCATGAGCCGATGCCGGTCTGGTCAGACCCACCAACGAGGTTCGGAGCTGGGCTTTGGTTTGGCTGCAGCCTGGAGTCCCAACCAGGAGGGACCTGGTTTTAGGGAGGAGGGGCACTGGGTCCCTTATCAGGCAGTGTGGGGGCCTCTGGAAGGCTGAAGGGTCAGACACCTGGAGGGGGAGAAGGAGGTGGTTCATGAGGAGGCAGAGGGATAGGATGCCAAATAGAATGTGTGATCAAGGCTGTCTCTGTAGAAAACTGCACAAAATTGGTGAAGTGTGTCTGAGTGACCTCGGAGTAACTGCGGCGACTCTGGAATTTGGCTCGAAGACGGCTGCTGGTTGGCTGGTGGGAGTAAGAGGTGGGGCCACTGTTTGGGGAGAGGGGAGGCGATGGAGAAGGGAGGAGCCTGTCGGGCGAGAGTGACAGGTGCTGGGGGGAGGTGGGGGAGAGACGCTGAGGGGTTGTGGGAGAACGTGGGACTTCAAAGAGAAAAAAGCGTGGACAGTGAACAATCAGAGCTTTTTCACTTGTTTTGCTGTTTATCTGACACAATGGGCACACAAAAAACATTGCAACAGAAAAAAACATGACAAGTGTCACCTCTTTAGACAAACCTCCAGGAAACTACAACAGTTTCACCGTTAGTATTTGTATAACAGAGTCTTATTATGTATTAACTATTGAACAAAATGTATATCGTGTTACATCTTTTTATTATTATCGATTTGTGTCACTGAAACCCTAAAGCACTTTATTCTCTTTGGGTATGTAAAATGTCAACAATAGGAACAATATGAAAATGAAAGAAAAGTTCTGCCCATATGTGGATGATGTGCCACTGTTTGTGAATGAGGCTCTCGTTTTAAAACACTCCTGATTTCGAGTGAATGTCCATAAATTATGAATTTTAAGGAGACTTGACAGCAAGATATACCGACAAGTTGTCAACATGACCACAATAAAAGAGCATCTACAGAAGTAAATGAGTTATAGATCGACAGATTGACCTAACTGGACGTAGATATGTAAAATAGGGTACAAACAATAAACATCATATTGTTGCCAATAAAATTTGAGGCCACAATGCATATTGAGGGTCAGATAAACCTGAAATAAATGAGAACCTCCTACAGAAAACAGATGATGTGACACAGCCAATCAGGACAATGCAACCCTCACAGTAGACTGAACTCCATCGTTTGAGATGTTAAGAGGAAAAAAAGGTATTTTAAGGAATATCTTGTGGCAAATCACTCAATTTAATATCTTACTCCACAAATGACATTTCCTAAAATTGAGAAGACATGAGCTCATGTCCAAGGCCTTTCAGGGTGGAGTTTACATATTCTCACTGAGCATGTGTGTTTTCAGCTACTTCCCACAATCCAAAGAGAGCTGTGCTCATTGAACTGCTGATTTGAAATGGTTGTTGCACTCAAAGTGAACCCTTTACTCAATATGAACTGTGACAGCCTCCAGCCTTTCACTTTGATGAGTATACTGTAACAGATGTGTAAATGAGTTTGTTTTGTTTTACGAGATGACAGCGTTCCACAAGTATGACATTTTGTCAAAGTGTCATAATGCAGTTTAATAATGAAAACGTACAGGATTTCTTAATTTTGTAGGTCACTTAGGCCTTGTTTACATATTTAATTTCTTGTACGAAGCTTGTCCATCACGAGTCCACCTCTGACTGTTTCCTGCACTTGTGAGTTCAGACGTACCGGGCTCCTGTGAAACGTGCCGCAGAAGGTTGCTCTGCTTCTCAGCCAGACCTCGAACCCGACCCAGCTCCTCTGTGAGCTCCGTGTAGGCCAGTGCCAGATTCACCCTGCAGCATACAGACACAACGGCTGACAAACACTCCAATCCCTCGTCAGAGGTGTTTCCCCATGTAATCCAGACTTACTGTTCATCCCCAGCCTTCTTTATCCATTCAACGTCGCAGTGTTCACAGTGTGGAGACAAGTCCTGTGACTGACAGGTGGAAAGATGGAGAGTTGTGGTTATCGTTGTGGAGCTGTCATGTAACTTAGTTTTCTTTATTCTTTACACAAAATCAGATTTTGAAAGCTTTCTGTGTGTCATCAGTTTTAGAAATGCTCCAATTCCATCCACAGAACATTACAACCATTTATTTCCGAGAAAACAGGTGCTATGTCAAAGCATCACGAGACATTAAGGTGCATTTACACATTGGCATTATGAGTTATGAATATAATTTCCCCATCATTCCTGGCACCTTCCTGACATTCTATATGTGACGTAATGCGTCTGAATAAAGTTTTTAAATAGTACCGATGCGGGACATTCCTGATATTCATGGAGCTTGCTTTTGGCTGCCAATAAATCTTGCAAAAATAACTTATCTTGATACGTGAAGTTTGCAACTGAAGATTAGTTGTGATGCGTGTTGATGCGTTATACTGGGTGACAGCATTCGCTCCTCTGGTGCATCCTCTCTGTGCAACTCTATGCAAGAGTGTCTGGCTGCAGAACTTCCACTCTCAAGCTCCCTCCACTGTCAGACAGGAAGTGCTCATTCAAAATAAAATGCAACAATTCAAAATAAAATGGGACAGAATGAAATGCTGTGGAAAATTCAGAATGTGTTAATTAGTCAACAATGCAACATTAATAGCTACTTTCTTGAATGTAGTACAGTACAGATCGTTTTTGCCTTTTTATCTATATAGCAGGTGTAGCCTGAGTATTTATGCCAATAAATGATTGTATATGAATCTCTTTCTGAGTGTATAATATAGGATCATTTATGGCCATAAATTATCATATAATATACAATTGTTACGACTGTGGTCGTATCAACAAAAATCAGTAATAATATCTTCCGTGCAGTATTTTTGATATGAGAAAAATGCAGCAGAGCTCATGACTTGAACAGTTTATTATTACGATGTGAAAAATCATAGGTCTATACGCCAGCATTTTAGAGTTTAATCTTTTATAAACTACATTGTTTATTTCAAACATGCACACAATCAAATAAACAGTTTGATAATCAAACGATCTCTCACCAAACAAAGAAAAAAGTATGGTAACACTTTATAATAACTATCCGTTATAAGTAGTTAATAAACCATTGATAGCCATTAGTTAATGAGTTATAGATTGCTTGTTGAATATTTGCTAACAGTTTATTAAGGATTTATAACTGCCTTATAGATTGGTAATAGATAATTTACAAGCTGTATTCCCCAAAATTACATGTTAACTGTATGTTAATGATTTATAACTATACCTTATAAACTAGTAATAAATCATGAATAAGCCATTAGTAAACTACTTACTAATGACTTGTTAAGTATCAGTTAATACTTTATATACATTATTAGGACGTTATTCTAAAGTTGCAACTATTCCTCATTTATTAACTGTTAGTAAATGAGGAATAGTTGCAACTTTAGAATAACGTCCTAATAATGTATATAAAGTATTAACTGATACTTAACTAATATATTAACTCACACTTTCCTTTAACTTTATCTTGTGTTTGCATTTTTGGCATGGCGTTCATCTTCTTACAAGCTTTTTCTCCTGCAGACATTTGATCATGTCTCTGTGTCTTCTTTTAGATTTAGTTGTGCTTTCAACAAGCTCTCTTCGCTCAGTGGCTAAACCAGGCATTATTTGACCATATATGAAGTTTAGGGCCTACCTATTTTGTTTTATTTTATCTCTGTTCTTTTCACACACATTAACAATCTTCCAGAGTTTCTCTAACTGGCTCCTGCCAGATGACATGCTTGAATTGTACCAGGGGGCGGGGCCACGGGGTGAAACAAACCAATCACCATTGGATTTACGTGTTGGATTAACGTTGACGAGCGACAACCTAGACGGACACGCCCCCTTCTCTCACGAGCAAGTTCGTTTTTGGATGATCAGATTCTGATCATTATCGAAGCTCACATTCGCATTGATTTCAGAAAATGAACACCCAGTCTTTTAAAAAGTCAGAAAGCAGTGTTCCCAGCGGAAGTGGTGATGCGCAAAATGCCGAAATGAATCCAGGTACTTACGGGAGAAAGAGAAAAAAAGTCAACAGCGGGTAGAAGTAAAAGGAAAACTACACCTGTGGACCACATGAACAACAACGGTAAGCAACATTGTGTGTTATTTTTTCATTAGAACTATATGATTAGGATAACACAGGTTGATAGTTCTACTGCATAATCCAACCTTTGGTTCATTGCCCAATTACTAATTTGCACGTGTGTGCATGTTTTCCCAGAAAAAAAAGATTTATGAGTTGTAAGACCTGTTGTAGACCAACAACTAGTAGAATTGTTATTTTCTGAGGTGTGTGTGTGTGTGTGTGTGTGTGTGTGTGTGTGTGTGTGTGTGTGTGTGTGTGTGTGTGTGTGTGTGTGTGTGTGTGTGTGTGTGTGTGTGAGCACGTGCACACATTCTGTACCTATCCATCCATATATTTGCCAGCTGCTCATTATTTTATTTGACCTTCACCTGGCTTATAATCACTTTTTTTTAATGCTCTGTCCTCTCATTTCAGATACTGGGGCAACTGTAGCTCCAACAGCTTTTTAAATGTGAAGAAGAGCATCTTGTTAAGAAGAGGCACACTGCCACAGGAGAAACCAGTGACCTGACCCAGGAGAAATCCTCCTCCTCCAACCACCTGGTCAAAGGAAGTAGTCCCGGTGCACAAATCACCATTTTTTTTTTCAAAGCCTGACCTGCTCATCCCGGGTTTTTTAACAGAGCATACAATGTTCCAAGCTTATTTTATTGTGAAACATTGAACAATACCTGTGAACAAATGCAGACTTGTTGTTTTAACTGCACATGAGGTGGTTATCTCAAATATAAAATAAAAGTTTAGAACATTGCTGTTCAAAATACTAAATTGTATAATGTAAAAGCACTTTGGGTGGTCGCAATGATGAGAATGTGCTCTATAAGCACAGTCCATCTACCAATTAACATTTAATAAATGTTAAATGCTATTGATAAGAATGTATGAGTTGACTTTATGTATTTTCTGTTTTTGTGAATCAGGTGTGTTGGAAGAAGGAAACATGTAAAACATGCAGCAGAGTAGCCCTGAGGATCAGGATTGGCTCCCCCTGTCCAAGTTGTGCTGAGCCATATTTGTTCTATATGTTTTATGTTGATGTCTGGATAAATCCATGGCATTGTTGTGATGTTTGGTTATAAAATGTCCCTCTAAAATTCTGTTTAGCACAAAAAGTGCTATATTGTTGTATAATGTTTGTGTTTTGAAACATTAAACACATCTGTGTTATTGATAACAAATTCACTTATGGTGTTTGTTGTTGTTTTTTTGGAGGGGGGGGGGGAGGGTAAAATACAGCACACACAAAAGCCAGTGGGTGGAACAAGGCTGAGGTACAATAATGTGATATTTTGCTGTTCCACAAAGTATATTATTATTAGTAGATGGTTAACAAACTATTAATAACTGGTCTGTAAAGTATGAGTTAATATATTAGTTAAGTATCAGTTAATACTTTATATACATTATTAGGACGTTACTCTAAAGTTGCAACTATTCCTCATTTACTAACAGTTAATAAATGAGGAATAGTTGCAACTTTAGAATAACGTCCTAATAATGTATATAAAGTATTAACTGATACTAAACAAGTCATTAGTAAGTAGTTTACTAATGGCTTATTCATGATTTAATAATAGTTTATAAGGTATAGTTATAAATCATTAACACACAGTTAACATTTAATTTATAAATTGTTTACTAAATGCTTGTAACTTATCTATTGCCAATCTATAAGGCACAGTTATAAATCCTTAATAAACTGTTAGCAAATATTCAACAAGCAATGTATAACTCATTAACAAATGGCTATTAATGGTTTATTAACTACTTATAACGGATAGTTATGATAAAGTGTTACCAGAAGTATAACTTATCAAATCCCACCTCCTCTCCATAAATACTAGAATGCTTGTTTTTATTGTATAAAGATGGGTGATATGTATAGTATCTCACAAAAGTGAGTAAACCCTCACACTTCTGTAAATATTTAATTAATCTTTTGATGGGACCCTGAAGAGACACATTTCTTCAGTGTCCCATTGAAAGATATAAATGTTCACAGAAATATGAGAGGTGCACTTATTTTATTAAGATGCATCATGATATATATGACTCAAGTATGTTTATATTATAAATCAGCTTTAGGCCAGTCAGTTAAAAATGCTGTGCTCATCTGTGTGGCATTCAAAATATCCTTGATAATGTCTTTTGTCAACAATTTCTTTACAAAATGTTCACATCTCCAGTATTATAGGAAACAAATTTAAATGGCTCGAAAAGTGATTGATTTTCCGACTCGTCCATGAGTATTTCTCTACACGAGACTTTGTACTGCAGACAAGCCTCAAACCTGCTCCTCCATGTCCAGTACTGAAGATCCTGTTCCTGTTCCTCCATGTCCAGTACTGAAGATCCTGTTCCTGTTCCTCCATGTCCAGTACTGAAGGGCCTGTTCCTGCTCCTCCATGTCCAGTACTGAAGATCCTGTTCCTGTTCCTCCATGTCCAGTACTGAAGATCCTGTTCCTGCTCCTCCATGTCCAGTACTGAAGGGCCTGTTCCTGCTCCTCCATGTCCAGTACTGAAGATCCTGTTCCTGTTCCTCCGTGTCCAGTACTGAAGATCCTGTTCCTGCTCCTCCATGTCCAGTACTGAAGATCCTGTTCCTGCTCCTCCATGTCCAGTACTGAAGATCCTGTTCCTGTTCCTCCATGTCCAGTACTGAAGATCCTGTTCCTGCTCCTCCATGTCCAGTACTGAAGGACCTGTTCCTGCTCCTCCATGTCCAGTACTGAAGATCCTGTTCCTGTTCCTCCGTGTCCAGTACTGAAGATCCTGTTCCTGCTCCTCCATGTCCAGTACTGAAGATCCTGTTCCTGCTCCTCCATGTCCAGTACTGAAGATCCTGTTCCTGCTCCTCCATGTCCAGTACTGAAGGGCCTGTTCCTGCTCCTCCATGTCCAGTACTGAAGGGCCTGTTCCTGCTCCTCCATGTCCAGTACTGAAGGGCCTGTTCCTGTTCCTCCATGTCCAGTACTGAAGGTCCTATTCCTGCTCCTCTATGTCCAGTACTGAAGGTCCTGTTCCTGCTCCTCCATGTCCAGTACTGAAGATCCTGTTCCTGCTCCTCCATGTCCAGTACTGAAGATCCTGTTCCTGCTCCTCCATGTCCAGTACTGAAGGGCCTGTTCCTGCTCCTCCATGTCCAGTACTGAAGGGCCTGTTCCTGCTCCTCCATGTCCAGTACTGAAGGGCTTGTTCCTGTTCCCTCATGTCCAGTACTGAAGGGCCTGTTCCTGCTCCTCCATGTCCAGTACTGAAGATCCTGTTCCTGTTCCTCCATGTCCAGTACTGAAGATCCTGTTCCTGCTCCTCCATGTCCAGTACTGCAGGGCCTGTTCCTGCTCCCTCATCCTCATGTCCAGTACTGAAGGGCCTGTTCCTGCTCCTCCATGTCCAGTACTGAAGGGCCTGTTCCTGCTCCTCCACGTCCAGTACTGAAGGGCCTGTTCCTGCTCCTCCACGTCCAGTACTGAAGGGCCTGTTCCTGCTCCTCCATGTCCAGTACTGAAGGGCCTGTTCCTGCTCCTCCATGTCCAGTACTGCAGGGCCTGTTCCTGCTCCTCCACGTCCAGTACTGAAGGGCCTGTTCCTGCTCCTCCATGTCCAGTACTGCAGGGCCTGTTCCTGCTCCTCCATGTCCAGTACTGAAGATCCTGTTCCTGCTCCTCCATGTCCAGTACTGAAGGGCCTGATCCTGCTCCTCCATGTCCAGTACTGAAGATCCTGTTCCTGCTCCTCCATGTCCAGTACTGAAGGGCCTGTTCCTGCTCCTCCATGTCCAGTACTGAAGGGCCTGTTCCTGCTCCTCCATGTCCAGTACTGAAGATCCTGTTCCTGCTCCTCCATGTCCAGTACTGAAGGGCCTGTTCCTGCTCCTCCATGTCCAGTACTGAAGGGCCTGTTCCTGCTCCTCCATGTCCAGTACTGAAGATCCTGTTCCAGCTCCTCCATGTCCAGTACTGAAGGGCCTGTTCCTGCTCCTCCACATCCAGTACTGAAGGGCCTGTTCCTGTTCCTCCATGTCCAGTACTGAAGGGCCTGTTCCTGCTCCTCCACGTCCAGTACTGAAGGGCCTGTTCCTGCTCCTCCATGTCCAGTACTGAAGGGCCTGTTCCTGCTCCTCCATGTCCAGTACTGAAGGGCCTGTTCCTGCTCCTCCATGTCCAGTACTGAAGATCCCGTTCCTGCTCCTCCACGTCCAGTACTGAAGATCCTGTTCCTGCTCCTCCATGTCCAGTACTGAAGGGCCTGTTCCTGCTCCTCCATGTCCAGTACTGAAGGGCCTGATCCTGCTCCTCCATGTCCAGTACTGAAGATCCTGTTCCTGCTCCTCCATGTCCAGTACTGAAGGGCCTGTTCCTGCTCCTCCATGTCCAGTACTGAAGGGCCTGTTCCTGCTCCTCCATGTCCAGTACTGAAGATCCTGTTCCTGCTCCTCCATGTCCAGTACTGAAGGGCCTGTTCCTGCTCCTCCATGTCCAGTACTGAAGGGCCTGTTCCTGCTCCTCCATGTCCAGTACTGAAGATCCTGTTCCAGCTCCTCCATGTCCAGTACTGAAGGGCCTGTTCCTGCTCCTCCACATCCAGTACTGAAGGGCCTGTTCCTGTTCCTCCATGTCCAGTACTGAAGGGCCTGTTCCTGCTCCTCCACGTCCAGTACTGAAGGGCCTGTTCCTGCTCCTCCATGTCCAGTACTGAAGGGCCTGTTCCTGCTCCTCCATGTCCAGTACTGAAGGGCCTGTTCCTGCTCCTCCATGTCCAGTACTGAAGATCCCGTTCCTGCTCCTCCACGTCCAGTACTGAAGATCCTGTTCCTGCTCCTCCATGTCCAGTACTGAAGGGCCTGTTCCTGCTCCTCCATGTCCAGTACTGAAGGGCCTGTTCCTGCTCCTCCATGTCCAGTACTGAAGGGCCTGTTCCTGCTCCTCCATGTCCAGTACTGAAGGGCCTGTTCCTGTTCCTCCATGTCCAGTACTGAAGATCCTGTTCCTGCTCCCCAATGTCCAGTACTGCAGGGCCTGTTCCTGCTCCTCCATGTCCAGTACTGAAGATCCTGTTCCTGCTCCCCAATGTCCAGTACTGCAGGGCCTGTTCCTGCTCCTCCATGTCCAGTACTGAAGGGCCTGTTCCTGCTCCTCCATGTCCAGTACTGAAGGGCCTGTTCCTGCTCCTCCATGTCCAGTACTGAAGGGCTTGTTCCTGTTCCCTCATGTCCAGTACTGCAGGGCCTGTTCCTGCTCCCTCATCCTCATGTCCAGTACTGAAGGGCCTGTTCCTGCTCCTCCATGTCCAGTACTGCAGGGCCTGTTCCTGCTCCCTCATCCTCATGTCCAGTACTGAAGGGCCTGTTCCTGCTCCCTCATCCTCATGTCCAGTACTGAAGGGCCTGTTCCTGCTCCTCCACGTACAGTACTGAAGGGCCTGTTCCTGCTCCTCCATGTCCAGTACTGAAGGGCCTGTTCCTGCTCCTCCATGTCCAGTACTGAAGGGCCTGTTCCTGCTCCTCCATGTCCAGTACTGAAGGGCCTGTTCCTGCTCGTCCATGTCCAGCACTGAAGGTCCTGTTCCTGCTCCTCTATGTCCAGTACTGAAGGGCCTGTTCCTGCTCCTCCATGTCCAGTACTGAAGGGCCTGTTCCTGCTCCTCCGTGTCCAGTACTGAAGGTCCTGTTCCTGCTCCTCCATGTCCAGTACTGAAGGGCCTGCTCCTGCTCCTCCATGTCCAGTACTGAAGGGCCTGTTCCTCCATGTCCAGTACTGAAGGGCCTGTTCCTGCTCGTCCATGTCCAGTACTGAAGGTCCTGTTCCTGCTCGTCCATGTCCAGTACTGAAGGTCCTGTTCCTGCTCGTCCATGTCCAGTACTGAAGGGCCTGTTCCTGCTCGTCCATGTCCAGTACTGAAGGTCCTGTTCCTGCTCCTCCATGTCCAGTACTGCAGGGCCTGTTCCTGTCCCTCATGTCCAGTACTGCAGGGCCTGTTCCTGCTCCTCCATGTCCAGTACTGAAGGGCCTGTTCCTCCATGTCCAGTACTGAAGGGCCTGTTCCTGCTCCTCCATGTCCAGTACTGAAGGGCCTGTTCCTGCTCCTCCATGTCCAGTACTGAAGGGCCTGTTCCTGCTCGTCCATGTCCAGTACTGAAGGTCCTGTTCCTGCTCCTCCATGTCCAGTACTGAAGGGCCTGTTCCTGCTCGTCCATGTCCAGTACTGAAGGTCCTGTTCCTGCTCCTCCATGTCCAGTACTGCAGGGCCTGTTCCTGTCCCTCATGTCCAGTACTGCAGGGCCTGTTCCTGCTCCTCCATGTCCAGTACTGAAGGGCCTGTTCCTGCTCCTCCATGTCCAGTACTGAAGATCCTGTTCCTGCTCCTCCATGTCCAGTACTGAAGGTCCTGTTCCTGCTCCTCCATGTCCAGTACTGAAGGGCCTGTTCCTGTTCCTCCATGTCCAGTACTGAAGATCCTGTTCCTGCTCCCCAATGTCCAGTACTGCAGGGCCTGTTCCTGCTCCTCCATGTCCAGTACTGAAGGGCCTGTTCCTGCTCCTCCATGTCCAGTACTGAAGATCCTGTTCCTGCTCGTCCATGTCCAGTACTGAAGGGCCTGTTCCTGCTCGTCCATGTCCAGTACTGAAGGTCCTGTTCCTGCTCCTCCATGTCCAGTACTGCAGGGCCTGTTCCTGTCCCTCATGTCCAGTACTGCAGGGCCTGTTCCTGCTCCTCCATGTCCAGTACTGAAGGGCCTGTTCCTCCATGTCCAGTACTGAAGGGCCTGTTCCTGCTCCTCCATGTCCAGTACTGAAGGGCCTGTTCCTGCTCCTCCATGTCCAGTACTGAAGGGCCTGTTCCTGCTCGTCCATGTCCAGTACTGAAGGTCCTGTTCCTGCTCCTCCATGTCCAGTACTGAAGGGCCTGTTCCTGCTCGTCCATGTCCAGTACTGAAGGTCCTGTTCCTGCTCCTCCATGTCCAGTACTGCAGGGCCTGTTCCTGTCCCTCATGTCCAGTACTGCAGGGCCTGTTCCTGCTCCTCCATGTCCAGTACTGAAGGGCCTGTTCCTGCTCCTCCATGTCCAGTACTGAAGATCCTGTTCCTGCTCCTCCATGTCCAGTACTGAAGGTCCTGTTCCTGCTCCTCCATGTCCAGTACTGAAGGGCCTGTTCCTGTTCCTCCATGTCCAGTACTGAAGATCCTGTTCCTGCTCCCCAATGTCCAGTACTGCAGGGCCTGTTCCTGCTCCTCCATGTCCAGTACTGAAGGGCCTGTTCCTGCTCCTCCATGTCCAGTACTGAAGGGCTTGTTCCTGTTCCCTCATGTCCAGTACTGCAGGGCCTGTTCCTGCTCCCTCATCCTCATGTCCAGTACTGAAGGGCCTGTTCCTGCTCCCTCATCCTCATGTCCAGTACTGAAGGGCC
This sequence comes from Blennius ocellaris, assembly GCF_963422515.1. NCBI lineage: Eukaryota > Metazoa > Chordata > Actinopteri > Blenniiformes > Blenniidae > Blennius > Blennius ocellaris. The sequence continues at coordinate 26,291,339 of NC_137665.1, read as the reverse complement.
TGTTCCTGCTCCTCCACGTCCAGTACTGAAGGGCCTGTTCCTGCTCCTCCATGTCCAGTACTGAAGGGCCTGTTCCTGCTCCTCCATGTCCAGTACTGAAGGGCCTGTTCCTGCTCCTCCATGTCCAGTACTGAAGGGCCTGTTCCTGCTCCTCCATGTCCAGTACTGAAGGGCCTGTTCCTGCTCCTCCATGTCCAGTACTGAAGGGCCTGTTCCTGCTCGTCCATGTCCAGTACTGAAGGTCCTGTTCCTGCTCCTCCATGTCCAGTACTGAAGGGCCTGCTCCTGCTCCTCCATGTCCAGTACTGAAGGGCCTGTTCCTGCTCCTCCGTGTCCAGTACTGAAGGTCCTGTTCCTGCTCCTCCATGTCCAGTACTGAAGGGCCTGTTCCTGCTCCTCCATGTCCAGTACTGAAGGGCCTGTTCCTGCTCCTCCATGTCCAGTACTGAAGGGCCTGTTCCTGCTCCTCCGTGTCCAGTACTGAAGGTCCTGTTCCTGCTCCTCCATGTCCAGTACTGAAGGGCCTGTTCCTGCTCCTCCATGTCCAGTACTGAAGGGCCTGTTCCTGCTCGTCCATGTCCAGTACTGAAGATCCTGTTCCTGCTCCTCCATGTCCAGTACTGAAGGGCCTGCTCCTGCTCCTCCATGTCCAGTACTGAAGGGCCTGTTCCTGCTCCTCCGTGTCCAGTACTGAAGGTCCTGTTCCTGCTCCTCCATGTCCAGTACTGAAGGGCCTGTTCCTGCTCCTCCGTGTCCAGTACTGAAGGTCCTGTTCCTGCTCCTCCATGTCCAGTACTGAAGGGCCTGCTCCTGCTCCTCCATGTCCAGTACTGAAGGGCCTGCTCCTCCATGTCCAGTACTGAAGGGCCTGTTCCTGCTCGTCCATGTCCAGTACTGAAGGTCCTGTTCCTGCTCGTCCATGTCCAGTACTGAAGGTCCTGTTCCTGCTCGTCCATGTCCAGTACTGAAGGGCCTGTTCCTGCTCGTCCATGTCCAGTACTGAAGGTCCTGTTCCTGCTCGTCCATGTCCAGTACTGAAGGGCCTGTTCCTGCTCGTCCATGTCCAGTACTGAAGGTCCTGTTCCTGCTCCTCCATGTCCAGTACTGCAGGGCCTGTTCCTGTCCCTCATGTCCAGTACTGCAGGGCCTGTTCCTGCTCCTCCATGTCCAGTACTGAAGGGCCTGTTCCTCCATGTCCAGTACTGAAGGGCCTGTTCCTGCTCCTCCATGTCCAGTACTGAAGGGCCTGTTCCTGCTCCTCCATGTCCAGTACTGAAGGGCCTGTTCCTGCTCGTCCATGTCCAGTACTGAAGGTCCTGTTCCTGCTCCTCCATGTCCAGTACTGAAGGGCCTGTTCCTGCTCGTCCATGTCCAGTACTGAAGGTCCTGTTCCTGCTCCTCCATGTCCAGTACTGCAGGGCCTGTTCCTGTCCCTCATGTCCAGTACTGCAGGGCCTGTTCCTGCTCCTCCATGTCCAGTACTGCAGGGCCTGTTCCTGCTCCTCCATGTCCAGTACTGAAGGGCCTGTTCCTGCTCCTCCATGTCCAGTACTGAAGGTCCTGTTCCTGCTCCTCCATGTCCAGTACTGAAGGTCCTGTTCCTGCTCCTCCATGTCCAGTACTGAAGGGCCTGTTCCTGTTCCTCCATGTCCAGTACTGAAGATCCTGTTCCTGCTCCCCAATGTCCAGTACTGCAGGGCCTGTTCCTGCTCCTCCATGTCCAGTACTGAAGGGCCTGTTCCTGCTCCTCCATGTCCAGTACTGAAGGGCCTGTTCCTGCTCCTCCATGTCCAGTACTGAAGGGCTTGTTCCTGTTCCCTCATGTCCAGTACTGCAGGGCCTGTTCCTGCTCCTCCATGTCCAGTACTGAAGGGCCTGTTCCTGCTCCCTCATCCTCATGTCCAGTACTGAAGGGCCTGTTCCTGCTCCCTCATCCTCATGTCCAGTACTGAAGGGCCTGTTCCTGCTCCTCCACGTCCAGTACTGAAGGGCCTGTTCCTGCTCCTCCATGTCCAGTACTGAAGGGCCTGTTCCTGCTCCTCCATGTCCAGTACTGAAGGGCCTGTTCCTGCTCCTCCATGTCCAGTACTGAAGGGCCTGTTCCTGCTCCTCCATGTCCAGTACTGAAGGGCCTGTTCCTGCTCCTCCATGTCCAGTACTGAAGGGCCTGTTCCTGCTCGTCCATGTCCAGTACTGAAGGTCCTGTTCCTGCTCCTCCATGTCCAGTACTGAAGGGCCTGCTCCTGCTCCTCCATGTCCAGTACTGAAGGGCCTGTTCCTGCTCCTCCGTGTCCAGTACTGAAGGTCCTGTTCCTGCTCCTCCATGTCCAGTACTGAAGGGCCTGTTCCTGCTCCTCCATGTCCAGTACTGAAGGGCCTGTTCCTGCTCCTCCATGTCCAGTACTGAAGGTCCTGTTCCTGCTCCTCCATGTCCAGTACTGAAGGGCCTGTTCCTGCTCCTCCATGTCCAGTACTGAAGGGCCTGTTCCTGCTCGTCCATGTCCAGTACTGAAGATCCTGTTCCTGCTCCTCCATGTCCAGTACTGAAGGGCCTGCTCCTGCTCCTCCATGTCCAGTACTGAAGGGCCTGTTCCTGCTCCTCCGTGTCCAGTACTGAAGGTCCTGTTCCTGCTCCTCCATGTCCAGTACTGAAGGGCCTGTTCCTGCTCCTCCGTGTCCAGTACTGAAGGTCCTGTTCCTGCTCCTCCATGTCCAGTACTGAAGGGCCTGCTCCTGCTCCTCCATGTCCAGCACTGAAGGGCCTGTTCCTCCATGTCCAGTACTGAAGGGCCTGTTCCTGCTCGTCCATGTCCAGTACTGAAGGTCCTGTTCCTGCTCGTCCATGTCCAGTACTGAAGGTCCTGTTCCTGCTCGTCCATGTCCAGTACTGAAGGGCCTGTTCCTGCTCGTCCATGTCCAGTACTGAAGGTCCTGTTCCTGCTCCTCCATGTCCAGTACTGCAGGGCCTGTTCCTGTCCCTCATGTCCAGTACTGCAGGGCCTGTTCCTGCTCCTCCATGTCCAGTACTGAAGGGCCTGTTCCTCCATGTCCAGTACTGAAGGGCCTGTTCCTGCTCCTCCATGTCCAGTACTGAAGGGCCTGTTCCTGCTCCTCCATGTCCAGTACTGAAGGGCCTGTTCCTGCTCGTCCATGTCCAGTACTGAAGATCCTGTTCCTGCTCCTCCATGTCCAGTACTGAAGGGCCTGTTCCTGCTCGTCCATGTCCAGTACTGAAGGTCCTGTTCCTGCTCCTCCATGTCCAGTACTGCAGGGCCTGTTCCTGCTCCTCCATGTCCAGTACTGCAGGGCCTGTTCCTGCTCCTCCATGTCCAGTACTGAAGGGCCTGTTCCTGCTCCTCCATGTCCAGTACTGAAGGGCCTGTTCCTGCTCGTCCATGTCCAGTACTGAAGATCCTGTTCCTGCTCCTCCATGTCCAGTACTGAAGGGCCTGTTCCTGCTCGTCCATGTCCAGTACTGAAGGTCCTGTTCCTGCTCCTCCATGTCCAGTACTGCAGGGCCTGTTCCTGTCCCTCATGTCCAGTACTGCAGGGCCTGTTCCTGCTCCTCCATGTCCAGTACTGCAGGGCCTGTTCCTGTCCCTCATGTCCAGTACTGCAGGGCCTGTTCCTGCTCCTCCATGTCCAGTACTGCAGGGCCTGTTCCTGTTCCTCCATGTCCAGTACTGCAGGGCCTGTTCCTGTCCCTCATGTCCAGTACTGAAGGGCCTGTTCCTCCATGTCCAGTACTGAAGGGCCTGTTCCTGCTCCTCCATATACTGAAGGGCCTGTTCCTCCATGTCCAGTACTGAAGGTCCTGGAAGGTCCTGTTCTTGACAACATGTCAAGAAAGGAAGTGACAGCAGCAGTGTAGAAGCATCATGGTCCTGTGATGTTGACAGACTTTTTGTTGTTGCAGAGCAGAAGAAAGCAAAGACAGGGGTGGTCAATATGTCAACTGTAATGTTGGTGCAGCTTTAGGAGAATCAAAGTTCGTTAAAATGACTCACAGCTACAGCTATCACTAGATATGTTATGCTGTTATTGTGCATTAAACATTGCTTTCTTTTAATTCTATCTCAAACCTCCTGAGTTGTGACCAAGGTCCCCCCCCCCCCCCCCCCCCCCCCCACTGGGTGTGATGGTCAGTCACATTCCTGGGTCCAAATTCATATGTCATGACAAATGAAAATTGTCTTTCCCTAGAAATGAACAAACTTTCTGTGGTCTCGTGAGATCCCAACACCAAGGAAGTTCATTAAACACTTTATGGAGTCTGAAGGTTGATTTACTAAGCTCCTCAACACATCATGCAGTATACTGTACACACTCACGCAAATAGATGTGTTGGATACATTTTACAGATCATCAACTAAGAAAAACAACAAAGCAAATGAGCGTTTTATGTGCATTATTGCTTGTGTTGTCCATGAAATCACTGGATGGAGCTGTGAGAACTTCAAAAGCCCACAATCAAATGTGATATAGCAGAGATAGATGTGTTGGTAGAGGATCTGAAGGATCTACTGATCAGCTTCCACATGTGTACCTGTCTTTGCACGTTCTGAAGCTGCGCCAGCTCCTGCTGCAGCCTCTGGAGCTCCACCCTCAGCTCCTTCTCCCTCTGACAGGCCCCCTCGGCCTGGTGCCGGGCCCCTTCCAGCTCTGCCTCCAGCCACTGTAGCTTCAGGTCCGACAGGGCGTCCAGGCTGCGGGAGCTCTGCAGGGTCGGCCCGCGGCCCTCTGAAGGAAAATCAGAAGATATGTCCAGATTCATCTGTGGAAGAGCCAGACCAGCTAATGCACACTTGTACATTCTTGTAAGTTATCTCACAATGAACATTTCAGCATGTTTTACATTTATATTTAAAGCAAGAAAACCAATTTAAATGTTAGTATTTAGATTTTTTAAACATAAGACAAAAAAGGTCTTAATTCATTCAATTCCTATGACCTTAAAATGTATTAATATTTAATGTCAAAGTCGAAACATTTACTTTGATGATGTGAAATGACGGGCCATTAATTTAAATACATATACATACACAAGAGCAACTAAAAAAAGGTTGCTCAGATCACTTTTAATTGTATGATGCACACGATGTGAAATCAAAGATAAATTTGGGTACTGTGGTGTGCACCTGAAGGGAGGTTCTAGCAACCAGAACGGACTGGGTGTGTCGATGACGTGTGGGGGTGTGTTGGTCGATGGGGAGGTGTTAAAAGAGGAAGTATGGTGACACACGGGGAATGTTTTGACAGGTCAACTGCCATGCTGTTGGAGGCAATTAAGGAAAAAACGACTCGACTCCTTCGTCCGTCTCATCTTTCACAGCCTCCACATTGGTGACCCTGAGATTTGAACATGTCTGTCGAATCCAGCAACGGTGCAATCACTGGTGGCGTGGGAGCCGGAGCTCCCGTGGTGTATGCCGCTGCTGTCAAACTGTCAGAGTTTTGGTAGCACGAGCCATGGCTCCAACACATCGAAGCTCAGTTCCATCTCCAAGGGGCTATGATGGTATGGTTCTCTTCAGTGTGGGGAAAATACACCGCGCTCAAAACTCAACTCGTCTGGCTATTCCAGCTGTCTGATGCCGAGCGAGTGGAGCGCCTTCTGTCTCTCAATGGCTTGGGATAGAGCAAATCCACAAAGCTGATGGAGAACATGTTGGCACTGCTGGGATTGAGTGACACAGAGTTTCAGCTTCCTGCTCAGGAGAGTGCACGAGCGAAGAGTTGGCCAGAGCCGTGCGCACGAAAGATTATTGCGGGTAGGCGGAATCGGCGGATAGGATCCTGCTCGCGACTCCCATCCACACCTTTGGCACCAGGTTCGTGACTGTGGGTTTCAATGGCTGTCAGTCTGGATGGGATTTCGTCATGGCGGCTATTTCCATGCCCATCCTGGTAGCTGATTTTCTGTGTGCTCACGGACTATTAGTGGACTTGACGAATCACTGCGTGGTGAACGCCATCTCATTCTCTTAGTCCTGCACATTGCGGAAGGGGGGGCGGGCAATATCTTAGTTAGCAGTGATGTGTACCAGCGGCTTCTGGCTGAATTCCCTGAACCAACAGTCCCTGCCTTATCAGCTTCCGTCGTCGAACATAGGGTGGAACATTATATCCCCACGACTGGGCTGCCACTTTTTGCACGCCCTCGCAGGCTGGATGTTGCGAAGCTGGCAATTGCTAAGGAGGAAAACTCCTCCTACCAGTATGGAGAGGCTTAGTATCGACAGCCCGTGGGCCTCACCTTTGCATATGGTTCCGAAATTGGATGGAAGATGGAGGTCTTGTGGAGATTTCTGGCGCCTCAATAATATTACAGCACATGATCGGTACCCCGTCTGCACATCTAAAGACTTTTCTATCCACCTAGCAGAAAAGGTGATTTTGTTCCAAGGTGGATCTGGTGAGAGGCAACCACGAGGTACCAGTCCATCCGCATGACGTGGCGATGACAGCAGTGATCACCTTTGGACTTTTTGAGTTTCTGTGGATGCTGTTTGGACTGAAAGATACAGCACAAACATTCCAGCACTTGGACTCTGTGTTAAGGGGCGTTCCCTTCCTGTTCGTATATTTGGATGACAACTTGGTGGCCAGCGCCTCACCAGAGGAGCACCTGCTACACCTGTGGCAACACATTGAGAGACTCAATGAACACAGGTTGTTCGTGAACCCAGCTAAGTGCTGCTTTGGGCTGTCAGAAATTGAATTTCTGGGCCACCATGTATCCTCACGGGGAGTTGTGCCCTTACCAGCTAAGGTGGAAATGATCGTTGCCTTTCCACACCCGGAACTCCTAAAGACACTGCAGGAATACCTGGGCATGGTGAACTTTTACATCTGTTTCATTGCACATGCAGCTCATCTGATGCGCCCCCTGTTTGAAGTGCTGAGGGGAGGAAAAGCCAAGCAGGACATGAACTGGTCCGCAGAACGGATTCTGGATTTCGAGGAGGCCAAGGTTGCACTCTCCAACACCACCATGCTCATGCATCCATCTCCAACGGCGCTGGTAGCGCTCACCACTAAGGCCTCAGACTACGCAGTGGGGGCAGTATGTGAACAGTGGCTGGAGACTGGCAGCCTCAGCAAACAATTGCGTGACAGTGAGAGGAAGTACAGCACGTTTGACAGAGAACTCTTGGCTCTTTTCCTCACCATACATCACTTTAGGTTTCTCTTGGAAGGCCGGCAGTTTGCTGCTTTTGTGCACCATAAGCCCCTCACCTTCGCCATGTCCAAGACCTCGGAGCCATGGTCTGGGCGGCAGCAGCACCACCTCTCGGCCATTTCTGAGTTCACCACAGACATTACGCATGTGGCCAGTAAAAACAGTGCTGTGGCTGACTGCCTCTCCCGGGCACACATGAACTCTGTGCACCTTGGAGTGGATTATGCTGCCATGGCCAGCGACCAGCAGACTAACTCCGACATCCAGGCCTTCAGGACAGCCGCCACCGGATTACGGCTGCAGGATGTGGTCTTCCATGACAGCTGGACCACACTCCTCTGTGACGTGTCTACAGGACAGCCTCACCCCATGCTACCTGCTGGCTGGAAATGGCATGTTTTTTATGCTTTTCATGCCCTATCGCATCGGAGTGTGAGAGCTTCAGTGAAACTGGTGGGGACAGAGTTCATCTGGCTGGGCCTCAGGAAGGACATCAGGAGCTGGGCAGCCTCCTGTGTGGCGCATCAGCAGTCTAAGGTACACATCACATCAAAGCCCCCTGGGGATTCCTTATTCCTGAGAGGAGGTTCGATCATGTGCACCTGGACTTGGTGGGTCTACTCCCTCCCTCCCAAGGCTTTACTCACCTCCTCACCATGGTGGACCGGACCACTAAGTGGCTGGAGGTGGTTCCTCTGGACCACTAGGTGGCCACAAGTGGTTCCTCTGGACCACTAGGTGGCCGGAGGTGCTTCCTCTGGCAACGACGACATCTGCAGAGGTGGTAGCGCCTTCATATCCCGGTGGCCCAGTTCTGTACACTGTTGGACGTCGCTTCGGACAGAGGCTCCCAGTTCACCTCTGAGCTTTGGACAGAAGTGGCTAAAGGCCTGGGGGTGCAGCTACACTGGATGATGGCTTTCAACCCTCACGTCAATGGACTGTATGAGCGTTTCCATCGCACGATAAAGGCCGCCCTCTGAGCCACCCTCAAAGACAGCAACTGCGTCGACCGACTACCGTGGGTCATGTTGGGCCTGAATTCGGCCCCAAAGGAGGATCTCCACTCATCGTTTGCAGAGCTGGTGTTTTGCCAGCCCTTGCAGGGCCCCAGAGAGTTCCTGCCAGAACCATCAGAACCCTGGTTGGTTACAGTGAGGTGGCCAGTCTTCAAGTCGGCGGCCCTCAGATTCCACCTGGTTCCAGCACATCACTGCCTTCCCCGGTCCTATGTCCCAAAGAACCCGATGGCAGCTGAGTACATATTCATACGGCACGACGCTCACAGTTCACCACTTCAGCCACTGTGTGATGGCCCGTTTCACGTCCTTGAGGTTGGGCCGAAGAACTTTGTGGTGGACATGGGGGGTAAACAGGTCCGGGTTTCAGTGTACTGGTTAAAACCTGCCCATGTTGTGCCAGAGCAGCCAGTGGAGGTGGCGCAACCCCCAAGATGGGGGCGCCCCCTCAAAGCCATTAGCTGCCACTGGATCCCTGGCACCTGCATTAATCCCGGTGCCGGTAACTGCACCTACTCCTGTGGTGGTTCAATGCAGCCATTATGGTTAGGTGTGCAGACCTCCCAAATGGGACTAAAAAAAAAAATATATATATATATATATATATATATATATATATATATATATATATATATATATATATTTTGCATTTTTTATTATTTTGCCATTGTGATTGTTCAGGGGGCCTGTGTGGCGTGCACCTAAAGGGAGGATCTCGTACCCAGAATGGACTGGGTGTGTCGATGACATGTGGGGGTGTGTTGGTGACGGGGAGAGGTTAAAAGAGGAAGTGCAGTGATGCACGACAGACATGTTTGACAGGTGAACTGTCATGCTGTAGGACGCAATAAAGAAAAAACTGACTCCTCATCTGTCTCATTTTTCACAGCCTCCACAGTATATCCTATCTTTCCCAACATGCACTGTTGCCAACAAGAAATAACCTCTCCACGGTGTAGTGGGCTGTACTCAGACTGTATTGTGTCTGACAAATCCATCATATTGCTGATTTCCAAACAGTCTGACTTCTGTTGAGCTAGTACCTCAAAATATTATGAGAACAGAATAAAAGCTGGAGCTGGAGACCATGGAGGGCCTCAGTGGAACAAAAACACTGGTTCTGTATGCCAGCTCACCTGTAAAAACAGGCAATACCATCTGCATTTAGAGCCTGAGCTCCTGTTCTCGCATCAGGGATCATTTAAGAGCAAATAAAATGTTTCTGGTCCCACATGTGCATACCTTCTTGCTATAAAAAAAACAAAAAACAACAAGAAAAATCTCCCTGCCACATTTGTTCCAGATTTGGTCTCGGGTGCTCATATCACACAATTGCTTTACGTTAACTCAAGCAAGTTTTTCATTTCCACCACTGGTTACTTCTACTCATAGCAGCAGAAATCTGCTTTTAACATTTTTATTGAGAATCAATCATGACAGAAAAATAAACAATTGGAGAGTAGAACTATGACTTATATAAGTTCAATCGGTATGAATTAGAATTGTTATGCAAGCTTCACTACAAAAATCACAGTATCAGGCACGTGGCGGTAGATCAGTTCAAAGTATCGTTTCTCAAAGAGACTGCCGAAACATCGAGTCCAAAAGGGCTAACCAGAGAGAGTATAAACATGAGATAAGTTCTAAAACTAAAGAGCTGATATACCACAGGAATTTAGGTGCTATGTGTTCAACAGCCTGATTGAGATGCAAACATACTGATGAGGGACTTTGCATTTGACCATTTATGGTAGAAAGTGACGGGAGATGAACCGTCAGCCTTCCAGGTGGATTGTGATCTGTAAAAGGAAAGTGCGTGCAGATGTGCATACACAGTTTTATTGAGCCAAGTTTGTTGGGACGCACACCATTTTCAGCTTTTGGGCGTGTGTACATTTTTAGTAGGAATCCTACACAATGTTTTGTAAATGAGGCCCCTGGTCTGGACCCATATGCTGTCACCTCTGGAGCCGGGCCTACTTTCAGTTCAAACAAAAATGCACTTCTTATTCAACTGGCTCAGATTTTGTATTCTTTAAAGCAAGAGTAAACCAGAAGCGCACTTCTTTTGAATTGTAAGTCTATGTGGTAATGGTTTAGTGGAGAGGAAAAGTGCAGACCAATTGCATTGGAGCCAATGAAATCTCAGGCTCTCAGGATTTCAAACCTTCGAATCCCCTAACTTTCACCAAAAGCCTTTGGAAGAGACTCCTCAAGCGAGCCTTGCCCCGAGTCTTCCCCGGTGAACACCAGGGAGAAAGAAGCTGCATCCCCAGCAGCTCAGCTGGAGCCCAGCCTGCTAACAGCTAACACCAGAGGCCTACAACCAGGGCCTTCACTCCTCAACTCCTCTGCTGACCCGACCACGAGGGTCAGACCTTCCCCTGATCCAGAGACCAGCACCCAGAGTCTGATCTCCCATCAACCAGGAAAACCAACCGGTTCTTCCAGGACGGACCAGGGAAACAACACCTCACAGAACTTCTTTGTGTTTTCCTCAACCAGCAGGAAAACCATCACAGACCTGAGCGACCAGCTCCTCAGTCTGGACAAAAGGAACAACCAGGAGCTGCAAAGAAGGACTCCTGAAACATCAACTCCATCTTCTTCTCCTCAGCCTGCAGAACCAGCAACCACAGTTAGCAGGAGGTGCTAACTACAGGAGAAGACACCAACTTCCCTCCAGCAGGACAACAACTGAACTCCTTCAAGGAAGTGCTAACAACAACTGGGCTTTACCTGAGATTAGTTAAACCTGATGCTATGATAGAACTGTTTAACTTTATGAAGATGTGTTGATTCTGTTACAGTGATTGAGTTCTATAGATAATGATATTAGGAGCAGTTATCAACTTGTAAACCAACGTTAGCTCTGCCACAGACACAGGGTCTGCATGCTAATCTTTGCTTTACTAACTAGTTAACTCACAATCCTACACACATCACATCAAAGACAACATCACACAGTAACTGAACACCATCTGACGACTCCTGACGTTTTACAAAACAAGTCTCATTCACATCAAGTCATTCTAGAAATGGTCCTTTAGCAGAGACACACAGGAAGCAGATGCTAAAGACTAGCTTCCATGTTCCATTGTTCTCCAGCACATGGTGGAGACCCAGGACAGACTTCCTGCTCTCTGATTACCTCCATTTGAATGGAGTTTCTTGTGATCCGCCATCTTGTTTTGTAGTTCCATCACACACACACACACACACACGCACGCACACACACACACACACACACCCACACACACACACACACACACACACACACACACACACACACACACACACACACACACACACACACACACACACACACACACACACACACACACACACACACACACCCAGCTGTATATAGGTAGTTAGAATCTGTGTTTTATTTGTTTTCATTGTAAATAAATATAATGTTTGGAATCATACTTGCTGTTTTATTAATGAGCACAACGGTGAATGAAATGTCGACCTCTTCTGTGTCAAGAACTCCAAAATCCTTCAAGCTTTACTGTTAATTCTGGTAATTGTAATTAATTTAACTATTAATTCAAATCCCTGATGAACAGTTTAGTATATCTTATGAGACTGATAGAACTGAATTGGCTATAATTTCCTGTTAAGACAGGTGGAGCTCCGAGGTTCTGATACAGATCAGATTAAATTTCAACATTATTAACAACTATCTTTGATAATTATTAATCACTATCGATAGCCAACCACAACCTAAATAGTGATCCTTATGGGGTAAGAAATCCCTACAATGGTAATAAATATTGTCAATACGTTTTGAATTGCACTGAATATATTTGATCTAACAGCTGTCGTCTTTTATGCAGGTGTTGATAGAACTACAAGGCTACTTAAATATATCCATCCCTCCATCTTCTGTTCAGGGTAGTGGGATGCTGGAGCCAATCCCAGCGTACTGTGAACGAAGGCAGGATACATCCTGGACAGGTCACCAGTCTAGCAGACATATAGACACACGCACATTCACACCTTGGAGCAATTTAGTGTCACCAGTTAACCTCAAAACCATGTTTTGGGATTTATGAGAGGAAACCTGAGTAGACTTAGATATATGTCACACTAAATGGTTCGACATTCTAATCATCCGGCCGGTTGTGTCAAACTGGACGTCTGAACATTTTAGTTGGGTTCCCTGATATAAAGAACTACCAGCTTAAATCAAAACACTCCAAGTAGGATTTTATTCTCTCTGAATCTCAACAACCTTTAACAATTACTGGATCAATTAGTGTATGTGAAGTACAAGAAATTTGAAATGAAACCAGAAATTTACAAGGACATTTGATGAGTGTAAACGTTTTTCCATGGTCATGTCAGTTCAACTGAGAGACGTGTGGTGGTCCTGCGCCGAGCTTTTTTTCCTAGGGTGGGTTTGATGTTGATCCCAGCTGAACTCACCTCTGGGAACATCCAGGCTGGCGTGGATTTGAGACTGAAATGTGTCTTTGCTTCTCATCTGAACGCTGAGTTTCTGGAGCGAGCTCTCTCTCTGTCTGAGAGCCGACTCCAGGCTGTGGATCCTCTCCAGGTGCTGCTCCGCCAGAGTCGTCTGACACAAAAACAAACACACGCCATTTTATACACTGGTCTAAATGTCACACACTGTATCGTGGCTTACAACTCAACCTCTGCCTTGGTAACCTACAACACGGAACAAGTTTGCTGGTGAGCTTCAATTGAATTTTTTTTAACCCTGCACAAATGTTAGAAGCATTATCCTCAACCTCTGGATACTGGCTTTCAGTGTCCATTAGCACCATAGCGATATGGTCTCAGTGCGGTGTGGCAGTTCATGTGACCAACAGTGAACATGAAGAACAAATACTCTCATTGCACTTGATGAAGTGGCAAGAAAAGACAGATTCATAAATCAGTTGGTGTCAAACATCTGCTACTTATCTGGTCAGGTTCCCCTTGGTCCACCTGTTTTGGTCTCCTTCAGAACCAGTCCAGGTGTGGACCAGTACTGGACCATCATGTAAAGTACTGATACTCTCAATTCTGTATAAAACTGAATTTATATCGTTTAAAGAACATTGTGAATTAGCAGGAGTGCATTTAGTACTTAAAGCAGCAGCAGTTTGTTTAAAACATGTTGGACAACTTGGCACAGATCCTTTGAGTATAAACCCTCAGAGACCAGATAATGTCAAAGTCAGGCCTCTGTTGGGGAGCCACCCCATCCAGGATGTGTACAGTATGTTTTGGTGTTGTTTTGCTCTGCTGTAGAATACAACTGGAGCCCATCAGAAGCCTCGCAGCTGGTATCACCTGATGGACAGGTACTGTATAAAATCCTAACGTTATCACAAGTTTTGTGTCCATGCTTACCATCTTGTCAAGGTCTCTCTGCACGTTGCTTTTTTCCAGATGAATCTTTTCATAAGCCTGGATGACTTCCTCCAGCCTCTCCTCTCTCTCCTTGCTTTTCTGCAGCTGACAAACACAACACATATATCTGCTTTTCTTTCAAAGCCCAATGACATTTCCAGTGTTTCAGCCATTATTTCACCACACAGAAAGAAAAGACTGGCTTTCAACTAAATAGGCTGAACTCAATACTAATATCATGTTTCTCACTTTCTGCTTTCAAACCGTTAAGGGCTTGATTTCCGGTAAAAAAAGACTGTCTGAGATGTCATTCGTTGATGCAGAAAACAAGGGTAGTTTATGGTTCACATCCTTCATCCTGCCATTTTACATTTCAACCTATCTGTGTCAACCTGGCAGCCCATCCGCAACCTGGTTTGGGAAGCATCAGCAGAACTCTTGACACGAGCAGTCAGATCAGGTTAAAGCCAAAGGAAGCAGATGATTAGGTTCACTGTACTCTAAAAGTCAGGAGAGGAAAATTAGGCGACAAAATAAAACAAAAAGATTTAACTGCAAGAACCCGTACGACCTTGTGTGTTTTACTTGTTCCAAAGAGTCAACTGGTCTTTATTCAACGTTTGGTCCAGTTAACAGAGAGGTTTGTTGGCAGTAACATTCACAGCATCATTAAACTGCAGGTTCCTCTCTCTGTGGTGGTGTCACCATGTACCTCTTGACTCAGGGAATTGATCCTCTGTTGGAAGTTGGTGGTTTCTGACTGGATCACACTGGTGTCCTTGATGATGGGCTCACAGGAGCAACAGACAACCCTCTCGTCACCAAATTCTCTGATCATAGGAAACTGGAAAAGAACACAATACATACAGTCTGAAAACTGTACAATCATGGAGAAATATACATCAATGACACATGTGGGAATACATAAATTTTTTTTTGAGGGGATTAAATTAAAAAATACAGAATTCATGAGACATGCAGTGGGGAGCATGAGACCAAAAGTTGGGAGTCCAGCCTGGATATTTTCTTGGTGAATTTTGGAAGTTGTTCTCTGAGGCTACTTAGTACTCCTGTTTACAGTTTTTCTCAGTCGCTTTGGTGCTATTCTCAGATCAGAATGAACATTCTCATAACTATTAGTGGTTGGTTATTAGCGTTAACATTCCTGTAAGTAATAAATCACTGGAAGTCATTTATGAAATATTTAAATACGTAATGCAAGTAAATTGTCATTCACTCATTAACAACTCACAGAGCAATTGAGTAATTACTTAAAAGTTAATAAATTATCAAAAATTATTTATTGATGAAATTATGAATTTGAATAAATTGGTTATTTATCAAATAATAGTGAAATCGGGGCACCACTAGCTAAACTGGAAATAGCTAATACCAAAATATCAGTCTTGTTTGTTAAAAGGGGGTTATTTAAGTTAGTTAATATTTCTGTGTAAATATAACAATCTTAAATAACAAGGAAGGTGTGAGATTCGAGCGCAGACTGTTACAAACCAGTGAATTATCAACAATAAATACACAATAGTTACCAGGAATCCATCAATTCAGCTAACAGGCGTTTATTTACACAAATGCATTAATTCATAAATAATTCAGAAATTATCATAAATCAACACAATCAAGTAGCAAACATCATCTAACACAGAGATCTACTCTACTAAACAGCAAACGCTGTGTACAAAGAAAGAGGGTGTGTGTGTGTGTGTGTGTGTGTGTGTGTGTGTGTGTGTGTCTGTGTGTGTGTGTGTGTGTGTGTGTGTGTGTGTGTGTGTGTGTGTGTGTGTGTGTATCTTGGAATTCTGAGTAGGGATGTAATGACCACGAGTGTCGGCGGACCTTGGAATGTCAGTGTGAGTGGGTGTAATGATCTTGAACGGACACCAGAGGGAGGCAGGCGTCTGGTTTGGGCCGGTGACCGTGACGACCACTAGGAGCGCGGAGGGAGAGCGCAATGACTCGTTGCGACCACCAGGTGGGCGTAAAGAGAGATTGCGATGACCCACGCAGCCACTCGAGGCTCTCCACTCGCTCTTTCTAGGAGTGCGGCGGTTGCTCGGTGACCAAATAAACAAGACGTCCATCGCACGCATGCGTTAACACACATGGCGACGAGATATGTGTGGGGCGCGCACGTGCATGGGGTTAATGAAGAAGAGAGAAAGCGAGAGAGAGAGACAGAGAGAGAGAGAGAGAGAGAGAGAGAGAGAGAGAGAGAGAGAGAGAGAAGGAAAGAGGAAGAAAGTTCTAGTGAGGCTCGGTTCTCCACACAGAGATCCAGTGAGCTGGAAGATGCGGCTTCACGTCTGGCTCCCAGGATCCAAAAAAAAGAAAAAGGAAAAGAAAAAAAGGATAGTCCAAACAGTGTGTTCTGCTCGCCAGCGGGCTGAATCTTGTTTTGGTTCTTGTGGTCCACTTTGTGCTCTCTTGGTCTCTCAGTGCTGCAGAGACGTCCTCCCTGCTTGGAGACCGACTTGAGAAGTGGAGGGCAGTTGGTTGGGAGCTGGGTTTGATCAAGTTTGCATTTCGGACACCTGCTGTGTCCGGGTCGGTTTCGATCAATGATTGGGCTTTTCCAACCTGCCAGCCGAGAGACATAGTCCCTCCAGCGTGTCCTAGGTCTGACCTGAGGCCTCGTCGTGGAGGGACATGCCCAGAACACCTCCCTGGGAAGGCGTCCGGGGGGGCATCCGAAACAGGTGCCCAATCCACCTCAGCTGGCTCCTCTGGATGTGGAGGAGCAGCGGCTCTACTCCGAGCTCCTCCCTGGTAACTGAGCTCCTCCCCCTATCTCTCAGGGTGACTGAGCTCCTCACCCTATCTCTTAGGGTGACTGAGCTCCTCCCCCTATCTCTAAGGGTGACTGAGCTCCTCCCCCTATCGCTAAGGGTGACTGAGCTCCTCCCCCTATCTCTAAGGGTGACTGAGCTCCTCCCCCTATCTCTAAGGGTGACTGAGCTCCTCACCCTATCGCTAAGGGTGACTGAGCTCCTCCCCCTATCGCTAAGGGTGACTGAGCTCCTCCCCCTATCTCTAAGGGTGACTGAGCTCCTCACCCTATCTCTAAGGGTGACTGAGCTCCTCACCCTATCTCTAAGGGCGACTGAGCTCCTCACCCTATCTCTAAGGGTGACTGAGCTCCTCACCTTATCTCTAAGGGTGACTGAGCTCCTCACCCTATCTCTAAGGGTGACTGAGCTCCTCACCCTCTCTCTAAGGGTGACTGAGCTCCTCACCCTATCTCTAAGGGTGACACCCAGCCACCCAACGGAGGAAGCTCATTTCAGCCGCTTGTATCCAGGACCTCGTTCTTTCGGTCATGACCCATAGTTCATGACCATAGGTGAGGGTAGGAACGAAGATCGACCGGTAAATCGAGAGCTTCGCTTTTTGGCTCAGCTCCTTCTTCACCACGACGAACCGATACAACGTCCGCATAACTGCAGACGCTGCACCGATCCGCCTGTCGATCTCACGCTCCATCTTCCCCCACTGAACAAGACCCCAAGGTACTTGAACTCCTCCACCTGGGACAAGGGTACTCCACCGACCTGGAGGGGGCAAGCCACCTTTTTCCGGTCGAGAACCATGGCCTCGGATTTAGAGGTGCTGATCTTCATCCCAGCTGCTTCACACTCAGCTGTGAACCGTGTCAGTGCACGCTGAAGGTCCAGGCTTGATGGAGCCAACAGAACTACATCGTCTGTAAAAAGCAGAGATGAGATCCTGTGGTCCCCAAACTGGACCCCCTCCGGCCCCTGGCTGTGCCTAGAAATTCTGTCCATGTATGTGATGAACAGAATCGGTGAAAAAGAACAACCCTGCTGGGGAAAAACGTGCACTGGGAACAGGTCCGACTTACTGCCGGCAATGTGAACCAAACTCCTGCTCTGGGCGTACAAGGACCGAACAACCCTTAACAAAGGGCACCGGACTCCATACTCCTGGAGCACCCCCCACAGGACATCCCGAGGGACGCGGTCAAATGCTGTCTCCAGATCCACAAAACATGTGGACTGGTTGGGCGAACTCCCATGAACCCTCAAGCACCTGGTGGAGGGTATAGAGCTGGTCCAGTGTTCAGTGACCAGGTCGAAAACCGCATTGTTCCTCTTGGAACCGAGGTTTGACTAACGGCCGGACCCTCCTCTCCAGTATCCTGGAATAGACTTTCCCGGGGAGGCTGAGGAGTGTGATCCCTCTGTAGTTAGAACACACCCTCTGATCCCCCTTCTTGCCAGTCCAGAGGTACTGTCCCCGACAGCCACGCGATGTTGCAGAGACGAGTCAGCCACGACAGTCCCTGCACATCCAGAGACTTAAGAAACTCTGGATGAATCCCATCCACTCCCGGTGCCTTGCCACTGAAGAGCTTAGCAACTACCTCAGGCCCGGGCTGCGGCTCGCTTGGCCTGCCGGTACCTGTCGATTGCCTCGGGAGTCCTCTGAGCTAACAGTGCCCAATAGGACTCATTCTTCAGCTTGACGACATCCTTACTTCCGGTTTCCACCACCGGGTTCGGGGGTGCTGCCACAACAGGTACCAGAGAACCTGCGGCCACAGCTCAGAGCACCAGCTTCGACAATGGAAGTGAAGAACATGGTCCAAGCTGTGCGTGGAGGTGAGCCATACTATATCTAGATGGTATCTCTCAACCTCCCTCACAAGCTCGGGCTCCTTCCCCCCCAGCGAGGTCACATTCCATGTCCCAAAAACCAGAGTCTGTGTCTGGGGATTGGGTCGTTGTGGCCCTTGCCGTCGACTGCCACCCAATCCACACTGCACCCGGCCCCTACGGTAGCCTCTGTGGGTGGTGGGCACACAGGATGAAGAGGAGGAGGGGACCGCGTCGTCCCTTCGGGCTGAGTCTGGCCAGGTCCTGCGGGCAAGAGCCCGGCCACCAGGCGCCTGCAAATGAGCCCCAACCACAGGCCTGGCTCCAGGGGAGGCCCCAGCTGTGCCTTACCGGGCGACGTCTCTCCTCTCTTTTGTTTGTCCATAGGAGTGTGTTGAACTGATTTTGTCTGACCCGTCACCGAGGACTCGTTTGCCTTGGGAGACCCCGACAGCATAGCTCCGAGGATCATTCGGGTACTCAAACTCCCCCACCACGATAAGGTAGAAGTTCAAGGGGGAAGTCCTCCCCCCATGCTGATTTATTACCTTCCCATTGTTCTTGCAGCCTGTTCTCTTGGGGGAGAAGCTGCTTGAAGGAGAGCTTGAATTCTGGGCCCAACAACAACATTTAGTCATTTGGACACATCATAAAAGCAATTTCTCCTTCCTCTGAACATATTCCAAATGCTTTTGGACATGTATCAGTTGCTTTCATACAATCCTCTGCTGTTTTGTAACATTATCATTTGCGTATGTCATGTCAGTCAAAATGAACTATACTTATGGAAGCTGAGTAGTCGTTTAATAGTCTTCATTTCGTTGTTTGACTCAATACATACAAAATTGAACGAGTTATCAAATCCCCCTTCTTGGTCCATATAACATACATGTGCTGACTTTTTTCGACACAACTGTAGTCTTTGCAGGGACATAGTCTCTGGGAAGGAGAGGGGTGATGGCCAATTCAACAAGTATGTTGTTTTGTGGGACAATGTCAGTTTTCACCACTCACATCTGGTCAGACTGTGGTTTGCAGCACAGGACAGGATGCTACTCCCCATTCCTCAATCCAATAGAGGAGTTTTTCTCTGTGTGGAGGTGGAAGGTTTATGACCAACGTGCACATGTGCAAATGTCCCTGCTTGCAGCCATGGATGCAGCATGTGACAACATCACAGCAGAGTCATGCAGATGGTGGAGTCGCCACTCCAGGAGACACTTTCCTCGCTGCATTGCAAGGGTTGATATCCGTTGTGATGTCGATGAAAATATGTGGCCAGGCAGACAGGAATGTCTGGATGTGCGACAATGATTTACCTGTGTTCAGTTACAATACAGTATGGACTGTAATACTGTATTGTTCACTCATTTGTCCATTTGTGCACAGCTCCACCAAAAGGGTGTTTCTTACAGTAAGTTTGTTCTAAATAAGTGATTGTAGTGTATTTTTCTATTGCAAAATGCTGTAGAATTGCAAAGAGCATACAAAGTAAAACTGGGAAACGTACAAGTACGTATTCAGTGTCTTGTTCTCACTTACTCCTGTAGGGATTTCTTACCTCATAAGGATCACTATTTATGTTGTGGTTGGCTATCGATAATGATTAATAATTAGCAAAGATAGTTATTAATAATGTTATTGAAATGTAATATCAGATACCTCGGAGCTCCACCTGTCTTAACAGGAAATGATAGCCAATTCAGTTATATCAGTCTCATAAGATATACTAATTTGAATTAATAGTTAAATTAATTACAATTACCAGAATTAACAGTAAAGGTTGAAGGATTTTGGAGTTCTTGACACAGAAGAGGTCGACATTTCATTCTCCTTTGTGCTCATTAATAAAACAGCAAGTATGATTCCAAACATTATATTTATTTACAATGAAAACAAATAAAATGCGGATTCTAACTACCTATCTACAGGTGGGTGTGTGTAGGTGTGTGTGTGTGTGTGTGTGTGTGTGTGTGTGTGTGTGTGTGTGTGTGTGTGTGTGTGTGTGTGGAGAGAGAAAGAGAGAGAGATGTGGAAGAAGTGTGTGTGTGAGACGTGTGATGGAACTACAAAACAAGATGGCGGATCACAAGAAACTACATTCAAATGGAGGTTATCAGAGAGCAGGAAGTCTGTCCTGGGTCTCCACCATGTGCTGGAGAACAATGGAACATGGAAGCTAGTCTTTAGCATCTGCTTCCTGTGTGTCTCTGCTAAAGGACCATTTCTAGAATGAGTTGATGTGAATGAGACTTGTTTTGTAAAACATCAGGAGTCGTCAGATGGTGTTCAGTTACTGTGTGGTGTTGTCTTTGATGTGATATGTGTAGGATTGTGAGTTAACTAGTTAGTAAAGCAAAGATTAGCATGCAGACCCTGTGTCTTGGTAGAGCTAACGTTGGTTTACAAGTTGATAACTGCTCCTAATATCATTATCTATAGAACTCAATCACTGTAACAGAATCAACACATCTTCATAAAGTTAAACAGTTCTATCATAGCATCAGGTTTAACTAATCTCAGGTAAAGCCCAGTTGTTGTTAGCACTTCCTTGAAGGAGTTCAGTTGTTGTCCTGCTGGAGGGAAGCTGGTGTCTTCTCCTGTAGTTAGCACCTCCTGCTAACTGTGGTTGCTGGTTCTGCAGGCCGAGGAGAAGAAGATGAAGTTGATGTTTCAGGAGTCCTTCTTTGCAGCTCCTGGTTGATCCTTTTGTCCAGACTGAGGATCTGGTCGCTCAGGTCTGTGATGGTTTTCCTGCTGGTTGAGGAAAACACAAAGAAGTTCTGTGAGGCATCGTTTCCCTGGTCCGTCCTGGAGGAACTGGTTGGTTTTCCTGGTTGATGGGAGATCAGACTCTGGGTGCTGGTCTCTGGATCAGGGGAAGGTCTGACCCTCGTGGTCGGGTCAGCAGAGGAGTTGAGGAGTGAAGGCCCCTGGTTGCAGGCCTCTGGTGTTAGCTGTATGCTGACGCTGGGGAGCTGCCTTGAGCAACCTCCCGACTCTGGGTCCAAGTCTTGCAAGAAAGAGACTGTGAGACTGGCTTTGCAGCCTTTTGTTGCAAGTGTGGATTCAAAGGTGTTGAATCCTGAGAGCTTCAACCAATCAGTGACTGTCTGAATGCATGGGGAAGCGTCTTGTGAGCAGAAAGTGGGAGGAGGAAGGTCCTGCAGAAGGTCCCCCCACTGGGTGTGAAAGACAATCACATTCCTGGGTCAGAATTCATATGTCATGACTGTGTCCTACGTGTCAGCAGATGTCGAGTCAGCAGATGAGCCAATGCAGCTAGGCCGGACCCGTCTGGACCCCCGAGCACGACGCTGGCGCCGCCAGAACCAGCTATGTCTCTACTATGGTGAAGCCGGACATCTTCGAGACTCCTGCCCGAGTCTACCCAAAAGGTGCGGCTTGTCGGTGACCAGGAACCCTCTGACGGGCCATACTTCCAGTATCCCGAGTTCCCCTTCCCGGATGAAGGTGCCCGCCAGCCTCCACTGGGATCAGCACTCTGCGACCCTTCCAGCTCTGGTGGACTCCGGAGTCGACGACAACTTCGTGGCTGCAGGGGTGGCAGCCCAGCTCGGACTGCCGCTGGAGCTCCTGCCTTCTCCCCAGAGTATCAACGCCCTGGATGGTCAGCTGATTGCCCGGGTTACTCACCGCACGACAGCTCTCACCCTGGTCATCTCTGGGAACCACAGAGAGACTCTCCAGCTGCTGGGGATCCCTTCTCCAGTCACGCCCCTCATCCTCGGTTACCCGTGGCTGCACCAGCACAACCCACACCTCAACTGGAGGAGCTCATCAATCATTGGGTGGAGCCTCCAGTGTCACTCCCAGTGCCTCCAGTCTGCCAAGTCCATCTCCGGTTCCCGTTCTCCGGCTCTGGCTCCTCCTGATCAGGCTGCAGTTCCCTTGGAGTATCATGAGCTGGCGCCAGTCTTCAGCAAGGACCTCGCTCGGACTCTCCCTCCTCACCTGCCCTATGACTGCTCCATCGACCTGCTTCCTGGGGCTCCTCTGCCGGCGCCGCGCCTCTACAACATCTCACGTCCCGAGAAGGAGGCAATGGAGACGTACATCCAGGAGTCACTAGCTGCTGGCCTCATTTATCCTTCATCATCTCCGGTGGCAGCAGGATTTTTTTTTGTTAAAAAGAAAGATGCCATTCTCCGTCTCTGTATAGACTATAAGGCCTTGAACGCCATCACTGTGAAGAACAGGTCGCCTCTTCCCCTCATCGATCCCTCCTTTGAACCCCTCTGTGAGGCTCTGGTGTTTACCAAGCTGGACCTCTGGAATGCATACCATCTCGTCCGGATCAGGAAATTAGATGAATGGAAGACGGCGTTCAACACCCCGCTGGGACAATTTGAGTACCGGGTGATGCCATTTGGACTCACTAATGCACCGGCGGTGTTCCAAACCTTTATGAACGATGTTCTCCGAGACATGTTGAACAAGTTCGTCTTAGTGTACCTGGACGACATCCTAGTTTTCTCCCGCTCACTGGAGGAGCACCGGGAGCACATGCGCCTGGTCCTCCAACGCCTCCTGGAGAACCGACTGCATGTCAAGCCAGAGAAATGTGAGTTCCACGCCACTTCTGTACAGTACCTTGGCTTCATTATTGCCCAGGGGCAACTCCCGGACCGGACCCGGCCAAGGTTCAAGCTGTCGCGGAATGGCCCATCCCCACGACCCGGAAGGAGCTGTTGAGATTCCTGGGGTTCGCCAACTTCGACCGTCGGTTTATCAGGAACTACAGTAGGGTGGCCTTTCCCCTAACCCAACTGACCTCCACCAAGGTTCTGTTCCGGTGGTCCCAGGAAGCAGCTGCAGCATTCGCCCGGCTGAAGACCCTCTTCACCAGCGCCCCAGTTCTACTACATCCCGACCCCTCTCGGCAGTTCGTGGTGGAAGTAGACTCCTCCGACACCGGGGTTGCAGCGGTGCTCTCCCAACAGCATCCTGGCTCCCACAAACTCCACCCCTGCGCCTACTACAGCTGTGGGCCTCATTCGGGACAACAACGATCTGGCCTACAGAGAGGAGGTGCAACATCTGGTGGACTGGTGTAAGGCAAACAACCTGACAAAAGAGCTCATCATCGACTTCAGGAGATCCCGACCCAGTCACACCCCACTCCTCATCAACCACTGTGGTTGAGGTCGTCAGCAGCACCAAGTTCCTGGGGGTTCACATCACATCACATCACATCACATCACATCACAGATGACCTCAGCTGGACACTTCACACCACGTCCCTGGTGAAGAAAGCCCAGCAGCGCCTGCACTTGTATCCCTCCCCCCTCCCATCCTCTCCAGCTTCTACAGAGGAACCATGGAGAGCCTGCTGACCGTCGGCATCTCCATCTGGTCCCCATCTAGTTCCCAAACTGCAAGGCCTCAGACTGGAAGTCTCTGCAGCGTGTGGTGAGGACAGGGAGAAGATCATTGGGACCCCACTACCACCCATCAAGGACATTGCAGACACAGGCTGCCTCACCAGAGCTCACCGGATCCTTTCTGACCACCCCCACCCATCATGGACTGTTCACCCTCCTGGCCTCCGCTGCAGAACAAACAGACTGAAGAACAGCTTCTTTCCCGGCCATCAGGCTTCTAAATGCCAAATAACAGTATAACATCATACTGTGCAATATCACACTGTGCAATTATTCAATTTTAATCTATCCCATTTCTCATCCTGCTCTTTTATTTAACGTTCATATGCATGTTATTTTAAATGTTTGTCTGTTTGCACTACTTTTTAAAATATATTTAAATATGTTTGGTTTTTTTTAAAGAACCTTTTTACCGGTTGCTAAGCAACGACATTTCGTTGCCAGTTTCCCCACTGTGTGATGTACTGCAATGACAATAAAGAAAGTCTAAGTCTAAGTCTAAGTCTACTTCTCCCTCAGGCTTTCTCCGGTTGAGAGGATGGCTCCAAGAATGGAGGCACTGGTTGGAGGGTGCCACAGTCCCATTCATCATCTGGACCAAAAGAACCTGGAGTACCTTCGCTCGGTCCGCAGGCTCAACTCCCGTCAGGCGCGCTGGTCCCTCTTCTTGAGTAGGTTCAACTACACTCTGTCCTTCCGACCTGGATCCCGGAACATAAAACCTGATGCCCTGTCTCGGTTCCACTCCTCCCCTTCCTCCTCTGAGTCACCAGACCTCATCATCCCACCGTCCTGCATTCTGGGTGCCGCTGCCTGGGACATCGAAGTGACCATCCGGGAGGCTCAGGGGGCAGACCCGGAGCCTAGCACCGGTCCGCCGGACCGCATCTACGTTCCGGACTCTGTGTGCTCCCAGGTTCTTCAGTGGGGGCATAACTCCAAACTCACCTGCCACCCTGGAGCCGGCCGCACCCTCAGCTTCCTGCAGCAACGTTTCTGGTGGCCTGGCATGGCCCGGGAGGTCCGGGAGTTCGTTGCAGCATGTTCCACCTGTGCCTGCAGTAAGTCCTCCCATAACCTCCGTCAGGTCTCCTACGTCCGCTGCCAATTCCCAGCCGGCCCTGGTCCCAAAATGCCGTGGACTTCGTCACCGGGCTCCCCCCTTCTGACGGAAACACCACCATCCTGACCATAGTGGACCAGTTTTTGAAGTCCTGGGGGCAACGGCCAGTCTCTCCTCTGGATATCATCCACAGACCAACGGCTAGACAGAGCGGGTGAACCAGAACCTCGACGCGGCTCTCCGGTGCATGGCTGCGCAGTTTCCTTCATCCTGGAGCTCCCACCTTCCATGGATCGAATACGCCCACAACTCCCTCACCTGCTCAGCCACTGGACTGTCGCCGTTCATGGCTTGTCATGGTTCTCAGCCTCCCCTGTTCCAAGATCAGGAGCTCGACGTGGCTGTCCCCGCGGTCAAGGACCACCAACGGCGGGTCCGGGAGGTATGGAGGTCGGCCAGGGCAGGCTCTCCAGATCCACGGAGTCCAGCAAACGACTCGCAGACCGTCACCGCACTACCGCTCCAGACTACAGACCCGGGCAGATACTATGGTTGTCCTCCCGAGACCTTCCCCTCCAGGTCGAGTCGCAGAAGCTGGCTCTCCGATACATCGGTCCATTCCCGGTCTCCAAGGTGATCAACCCCACGGCTGTCCGCCTCCGGCTTCCCAACTCCGTCAAGGTGCACCCTACGTTTCATGTCTCTCTCCTCAAACCCGTCTCCTCCAGCCCCCTGTGTCCTCCTGCTGACCCCCCTCCACCCCCGAGGATCATCGACGACCATCCTGCCTTCACCGTGTCTAAGATACTGGATGTGCGGACCCGGGGTAGGGGTTTTCAATATCTGGTGGACTGGGAGGGGTACGGTCCAGAGGAGCGGTCCTGGCTTTCCCGCTGGCTCATCCTGGATGACACTCTCATCTTGGACTTCTAAACCGAGCACCCGGACAAGCCGGGTAGGCCACCAGGTGGCGACCATTGAGGGGGGTACTGTGAGGATCCACACCTCGCTCCAGCACCGGATCCTCCTCACTGACACTCCTGCAGGTAATCAACTAATTGATTGCTCCACCTCTTAAGCCCTGCAATGAGGCGGTCATTGAGATTGTGTCTATGTACCAAGTCACCAGCTCCTCTCATGAGCTCCATGACTCCCTGCTTTAAGCGTCCTCGGCCTCCCCGCCTCGCTGTACAGCTCTCCCTGCTGCAGTCTTCTCGCCTGTACACTCTGCATCCCAGAGTCTCCGTTCCTTCGTCTCCCAGGTCTTGCAATAGAAATAAATGATTGCTAACTGTACCTGCTCTGCCTCCTGGTCTGCTGTTGGGTTCCAGAAACTCCACGCACCGGCTCTCAGCCGGAACATTTATGACCCAAACTCACCCTAAATGTGTCATTTCATGGTGTACCTGGTCCTTTATTGAATGGATGAGAGGGACAACAGAGGTATGATAGATGGACGGATAAATATAGAGATAGATAGATGGATGGATGGTACATTGACAAATGGAATGATGGAAGGACTGATCGATGGATGCTGGATGTATGTATGGATGAATGCCAATCATTAATTTATCTGCCATCATGCTTTACAGTGCCAGTCTTCTCTGTAGTCCCTGTGGTCTCTATAATTTCTGTAGTCCCCATCATCTGTTGTCTCTTTGGTGTGTTGTGGTCTCTGTCATCAAGAAGACGTGACTGTGTGTACACTCTGACCTTGACCTCGTAGTGCTTGAGTTTCCTCTTGATGCTGCTGTTCTCCCTCTCCAGGCTGGCCAGCCGTGTCTTGATGTCATGGTAGGCAGCAGCCAGGGCCAGTCCCGACGCCGGGTACATGTCGTCTGGCAGTCGCCCTGATGACCAACTGATCCCGGGAACGTCATCTCCTCCTCTTCCTCCTCCTCCCAGCAACCCCAGCTCTCCTCTGCCAAACAGATCCATCACCAGTTTGCTGGAAGGAAAAGACAAACAGAGAGAGATATGAGCAGGTTGTTTGTGTGGAGCAGAGTGTTAAACAAACCGGAGGACAGACTGAGAGGCAGGGCAGCCCAGCGTGCCACTTCAGACCCTCCACCTCACACAGCAGCAGTAAAACCAACAAATCCCACGTCCTGGCAGCAGCCAGAGCCAGACAGAGCGTCTGTAAACCTGTTTTCAAACTGAGGCCAGGATCACACCGAGCCTGCTGGCCCTGGTTTGGCGTTCCCCATCTGCTGTCTTTCCTCCTATTCTCCTGAAGGAACACCAGCTCCTCTGATCTCAAATCAAAACTACCGTTATGTGGAAGACAAGAAGGTTCTGATTAAAACCGATGCGAATCTTTGGAACTCCCCTTTGGTAAATGTTTCCCTGCAGTGAACTAATCCCATTCATGAATAACTTTAGCTACAAATACTAGGAGCAGCAGAGCGGCCCCTATGAAGCTGCTGGGGTCAAGGGTCAAAGGCCTTGCTCAGGGACTCTCAGTCGTAACCTTTCAGTAGAAGCATTCAAAGCCACATTTTCCAGGAATTCACATGCCTTGACATACCCTGACATTTTCATGATACCTGCCAAGAAAATAAACAGAAGACTTTTTAAGGCTTTTAACCGTTTTTCAACAACAAAACACATTACAACACAGCTGCAAATCAACAGAGA
Source organism: Blennius ocellaris (assembly GCF_963422515.1). Taxonomy (NCBI): domain Eukaryota; kingdom Metazoa; phylum Chordata; class Actinopteri; order Blenniiformes; family Blenniidae; genus Blennius; species Blennius ocellaris. Next base: position 26,264,034 of record NC_137665.1, on the reverse strand, counting down.
ATTGATGGTCTGTTCACTCCAGTGTACAATGAGCACAATAAGAACAAGCAAGGTCCTTAAATAAACGCCGTTTGTTTTTTAGTGTGAGATATTATTGGTGATTATGTAAATACACAGTTTTAATCTTACGGCTTTGCTTTAAATTTGATGTTTTCCTGAGTTTGAGTGGTCCACCTCATCCATCCATCCATCCATTCATCCATTCATCCATCCAAAAGATGACACAGTTCTGATCACCTCAATACACCACCACTCCATATTCAGAGGGAGAGAGGTCAAAGCATCTCTCTACAGATAACTCCCACGATCGCAGCCCACGGTGTCTCTCTCTCTTACACTCACACACACACACACACACACACACACACACACACACACACACACACACACACACACACACACACACACACACACACACACACACACACACACACACACACACACACACACACACGGTTTTACTCTACATACTAGCTCATTTCCCAGTTCCTCTCAGCCAGCTCTGCTGTCTTTATCCAGTGCTCTTGTACGAGTACACCCATCCACGTGTGAGCACGTGAACCGACACGTGAACAAGTGAATGAATAAAGGCACAAAGAAGAGGACCAACAGAAAAATAAACATACATGAACAAAGACCCATGCATAAATACTGACCTAATAGCCTTCACCAACACTGATCTTCAACACCACAACTGCTCTACAACATAATCACCTAAACCTAAAATAGTCTAAACATTCTTCTACAAATCTAATCCTTTTTGGGATTCATTGTTTGCACAATGTGCAACACCAGCATGCTATTGCAACATGATTCAGACCCTGTTCATATTGAAAACAAGAGAAAATGGGTGAGATTTCAATGAGTTTGGGAATTTAATTTACACATAAACAAAGCTACAAGTCACTGAAAATGTTTGACGTCCCGCTATGTGACAGAGGCATCATCAGGCTCATACTGTCGATCTGCGACGTGTTCACAGCTACTGTTACAGTCCAGTATGTCCCCATACTGTGATTGACACAATTCTAGAATAGAATAGAATACAATGTCTAATTGTGATTGAAACACCGTACAACGAAATTGTAAGGTGCAGTCCTCTTTAAAGTCAATAGTTTCTTGTATTTTACTTATTTTGTACTCTAAAAGCCACATTCAGGAAGACCACCGCTTCTCAGTCAATTCAAACAAACAAGCCTCGTGACATTTTCTCACAGGAAGTCATTTGTTGTTGTGTTTTGTCCAGAATTCTGATTGGCCAGAATGGCTTGATGCTCCTAACACCACAACCTACAGGTTTGGCATGCTTATAGCAACTTTCAACAAGGTTCGTGTAAATGACTTTGGTATTTCTTTAAAGATCTGTGAACAATGTTATTTTTGACAATGGAGAGAAGCAACTATCCTTTGTAAATTTGTAAATACCTGATGATGTGTAAACGTGGCCTCAGCCCATTACAAACACAACGGCCTATTTACAGCAACAATTTAAAATGAAAATGCAAAACTTTCATAGTGTTGTGGGGGCCAACATTGCTCTGAGCCACTGAAAAATCTACTTTTTGAAAATGGGTCCCAAGGTAGAATGTTTTGAAAATACTCCAACTCCATTGGCATGTAAACGGGCAAAAATGCAACTTTCTGTAAATGCTCTGTCTCTGTGTAGGTGGTGAAAGACCCGAACCCGAACCCAACCTGAACAAATCGCTTTGTAAGTATTAACCTTAGTTCAACCTGAAAATAGATATTTTGTCCCCAGGATGAAGTTCAAATATGTGAGAAAAAGGCTCCTGCCCCAAAATAGTAACACACACACACACACACACACACACACACACACACACACACACACACACACACACACACACACACACACACACACACACACACACACACACACACACACACACACACACACACACACACACACACACACACACACACACACAGTGTCAGCCAAGGGCCCATATGTCTACTCACATGGTTTGTTTAAATTTATTATAAAGGTCTGTATTAGTCACAAGCGCCTGCAGTCACCCAGGAAAACCCAGTTCTCAGGATCAGGACTGAAAACACAAATCAAACCACTAAACCCTTCAAGATGACTGGGTGAACAACTGGTGAACATGGTGACACCACACTCAGTGAGTACACTGACTGTGGTGTCACCATGTTCACCAGTTGTTACTGATGACTTCAGTTTCTCATACAGTGAGCTCGGCTCCTCCACACACAACCACAACAACTCAAGATATCACACAAGGTGATTATAACCAGTCAATGGTTTGCTTAAATATCCATAATTGTACAATTTGAATATCAGACTCCTTTATGTGCACAAACCAGGATTTCTGTATGATAAAAGCTCAAGCAAGTGCCTGGACAGGAGTCATTGATTGTTCAGAGAAGTCAACAAACGAGAGAACAAAGGCAATAGATTAGATTCAAATACATTAGATTAAATTCAATTAGATTAACTTTTATTAGTCCGACAAGTGAGAAATTGGACAAAACAATTTTCACAGGGATATATAATAACAGATATATACATGCTGTACGTCTGGAGTGTGCAGGTGGAAAACATTTGTGTTGATGCTGATCTCCAGTTCATTCTCAGAAACATGCTGAGATGTCATGTTGGACAAATGAAAAAAGTCTACTTTGAAAATTATAAACACAAATGGTTAAATTATGTCTGTGTAAACCAAAGCTGAGAACATCTTTTTTGATAAAAGATCATTTTGGTCCTGAACCCTATGTGACCCTGAACCTACTCAGAGGTCAAAGGTCAGTCTGTGCTCAGCTGAGGTTTGGGACTCTGCCCCTGGCTCTGGAGGAGGAGCGGACATGTTGTTTGTGTCAGTATTGAAAATGAACTGCATTTTGTGTTTTATTGTCCTTTCGATCATGAACTGTGGAGACAATTATTCTGTAAACATGATGATGCAGCTGGACATTTGTCTGAACTGTCAGATGAGGAAAGGTTCAAGTATAGTCCATTTGATTTGGCTACGTTTTTGCTAAACGCTTGGCTTCAGCGTAAGAGGACACTCTTTGTTTAATGTCTTTCTGATGTCTGCCTACGGTTCATTTTGTGTCTTATAAGCCCATGTGGACTGGGCACCTTTGGGTGCAGGACACCAAATGAGAAAACATACAAAACAAGCAAACAAAACTACAACATAGGCAACAGCATCAATAGCCTGTGTATGAGTGCATGTTGGGTACAAAGCCGCGACGCTGTGTGGTCCGTCGATGCATCACCTCACCGAATGTCCCAGAAAAGCAACATTAACCTGACTCATTCACTGTTTTCTCACAACAACTCACTTAGCTGCTGACAACCATTTTGACCTTGGCGAGGCAACAACAGATTGTTCAGCACCGCTGGTACCAGAAGCAGAGCTCAGGTCAACTGCATGACAGTTCACCTAAAGAGAGGTGGAGAGAGACGACTTCTCTCCTGAAGTAAGGCTGAGCAGGGAGAGAGAGGGTCCTTGAGGATGTGGCACCTTATCTGTACACACAGCTGAGAGCTAATTCTGAGTGTGTGTGTGTGTGTGTGTGTGTGTGTGTGTGTGTGTGTGTGTGTGTGTGTGTGTGTGTGTGTGTGTGTGTGTGTGTGTGTGTGTGTGTGTGTGTGTGTGTGTGTGTGTGTGATATGGCTGACAGACCCAGAGGAGGGTGAGACATGAAATCCCCATAACTGTGGATGACAGAGGACCACATAAAGAGAGAGCAGAACGGTGGTGGTGGTGGAGGGATGGGGGTGGGGGGCCAGGCGAGAGCAGGGTAATGGGCAGGAATAGAAATGAGGTCAGTGAGAGAATTTTCTTTCCTGTTGTCATGTGGTCTTTTTCTCTCTCGCTGTTGAAAACCTTTCAGACATTCTGCATTGGACGAGTGGAGTCTTCAGACGCCGCACACGCCTTCGCGTTGAAAGATTTCACCGGAGCAGCATAGAAATGTACTTAATGTCTTTGATATGGGTAAAATACCCTTTTAGAACCCTTTTTACAATATTCTTGGAAATCATAAACTCACTCAGACATGATTTATTGTGTCTGAGTGAGAATCTCAGTAACATCTGTGTTTGAGTCCGGGACCTTTCATCTGCATCTCATTTGTCCAAGAAGGAAACATCAGGTCAACTAGTGTAATGTCTTGGAACATGTTCCAGCTAATCTGAAAGTTATGTCTGTTTGGTTTCACCTTTTATGAAGACAATTCATCAAGGGTCCTTGGTAGAAAATTAAGAACCAATGATCAAGAACAGGAAAGTCAAACATCAGGCCTGTGGGCCAAAACAAGAGGTTCCAATGTTGTTGTTGTTGTTTTGCTTTTTGCTCTGTTGTTGTTCAGGCTGGTTTGATCTCATGGCAGTTGGAAAAGATTTAGATCAGTGTGATTACTGTATTAAAATAAAATAAAACAAGAAATGTATGTAGCACTAACAAGGGTATTGTATGTTTCTCCCTACCAAGTCTTTCTCTGTCTTTCCTCTCCTCTTCTCTCCTCTCCTCTCCTCCACCTCTCCTCTCTCCACCTCTCCTCTCCACTCTTCTCCTCTCCTCTCCTCTCCTCTCCTCCACCCCTCCTCTCCACTCTTCTCCTCTCCTCCCCTCTCCTCTCCTCTCCTCTCCTCTCCTCTCATCCACCTCTCCTCTCCTCTCCTCCACCTCTCCTCTCCTCTCCTCTCCTCTCCTCTCATCCACCTCTCCTCTCCTCTCCTCCACCTCTCCTCTCCTCTCCTCCACCTCTCCTCTCCTCTCCTCTCCTCTCCTCCACCTCTCCTCTCCACTCTTCTCCTCTCCTCCCCTCTCCTCTCCCCTCCTCTCCTCTCCTCTCCTCTCCTCTCCTCTCCTCCACCTCTCCTCTCCTCTCTCCACCTCTCCTCTCCTCTCCTCCACCTCTCCTCTCCTCTCCTCCACCTCTCCTCTCCTCTCCTCTCCTCTCCTCTCCTCCACCTCTCCTCTCCTCTCCTCTCCTCTCCTCTCCTCCACCTCTCCTCTCCTCTCTCCACCTCTCCTCTCCTCTCCTCCACCTCTCCTCTCCTCTCCTCTCCTCTCCTCCACCTCTCCTCTCCTCTCCTCTCCTCTCCTCTCCTCTCCTCTCCTCTCCTCTCCTCCACCTCTCCTCTCCTCTCCTCTCCTCTCCTCTACTCTCCTCTCTCCACCTCTCCTCTCCTCTCCTCCACCTCTCCTCTCCTCTCTCCACCTCTCCTCTCCTCTCCTCCACCTCTCCTCTCCTCTCCTCTCCTCTCCTCCACCTCTCCTCTCTTCTCCTCTCCTCTCCTCTCCTCTCCTCCACCTCTGACTCTGGTTTCTACAAAGTTTCTCCTGTTAGAGAGTTTTTCTTTCCACAGTCACAAACACACCTGCTGCTCATGTGGATATGTTGCGCTTTTCTATTTTCTCTATAAAAGCACATTGGAATGTAATGTATTTAAAAATGTCTTTCTTTTTTGAGGTATTTCTTAAGAGTAGCAGACATGACATCACTGAGATATCTGTGACGCTGCCAAGAAAGCTAACAAACGAGCACGGGCCTCAAAGCCATGCTGTCCAGTGGAGACGGTAAAAACACCCAGAATGCAACATCTCGGGGAGATGTGTTTTGGGACATTTCACTATGTTTTGCACAACAATTTTTCATCAAAATTGGCTTTATGTTGAGGTTGTTGACAGCAGTAATTATTTGGCATTGTGAAAAGTGTGATCACATATCAAGAGATTTCACTGATTCACCACTTGAGCAGTCCCCAAAGCACTTCACATTGTTCTTCACATTCACACCAATGGAGGCGTCTACCATGCAAAGCGCTCAGTGAATCCATTGGGAGCATTGTCTTGCTCAAGGACACTTCAACATGCAGACAGATAGGGAATCGAACTTGCAACATTCTGATTGAGAGACGACCTACTCTACCAACCAAGCCCTCAGTACATGTTGATATTGTAATCAATTTAAAAAAGTACAACAAATCATTGCAGTCTGTTTTTAAAAAATATGCATGAACTCTGTGTCACAAAAAAACATTGAAGTTACAATTAAAAGGTAATCATGGCACAATTTGACTGTTCCAGCGCTCTCAAGATGAAACTGGGTCCCTGAACTTGAATGTGTTTGTCACTCCTGCACTAGAAGCTTCAAATTTACTAGAAGGTTTACGTCATCGCCTCCTATTCAGCTGGGCCAACCCAGTACTAAGTGTTTGCTTTGGTTCTGAGGCTCCAACCAACCTGCATGATCCACCTCAGTCATCTGAATGTGCCTTAATGTCCAACCTTGTGATCATCGATTAAAGCTAGAGTTCCATGATTTGGCCTCCAGGATGAAACACCTCCAGAGATTCAGAATGATTATTGTTGAACCATCTTCTTAAATTTGGTTAATGTTTCAACTGCTTTATGAAACAGTAAAAAAATAACATCCCTTGTATACCATTTCATCGATTGTTCTTTTTGGGTTTTTTACAGCGCAGTGGAGTAGACCATGTCCTGTATTCTCTTCCCACACATAAACACAAACTGGGCTCTCTGAACTCTGTTTTCTCTTGTGAAACAAACACAAAGTTCCCTGCTGCTCCTGGTCCTGTTGGAATTCATCCAGCTGCTGCCTTGTGAGGAGAATCAATGAGCCCACCACCCACCTCCATTGCTCTCAGCCTCCCACATGGGAGGTAGCAGGTAGGACAGAATCTCCTCCTGTCAGACCAGTGGTCTCAGGCAGTCACAAGTAACGCACTGACACAGGAACAACTTATTCAATTAGAATATATTCAGAAAAACATTCATGTTTCAACATTTTGTTCTCAGCAAGTTTCACAGTGTTCAGATGCTACCAAGAAACTGAGAGGAAGCAGCACACGGAAAGGAAGGAGGTGCAGTGACACAACTGCTCAAAGAATTTCAACGAGACTTGGAGATGAACCACATCCTGAGGCACTGCCTAAAGTCCAATGGCTCACTATAAAGCATGGTGGAGGGACCATCATGCTGAGGAGTTGCTGAGCTGCCTCTGGTGCTGGACACACTGAACACAAGAAAGAAATACATTTTGAGAAATACATCTTTTTTTTCATATACAGTCAGGGCAAGACAATAAGGCCTGCCGAACGTCCGCAGCTAGTAAAAGCTTTACTTGGGCAAGTGAATCATCTACCCAGCTTATAGACTCAACAACTAACACTATTGACCAAAACACCTTAACACTATAACGTCTTAACACCATAACGTCTTAACACCATAACACCTTAACACTATAACACTATAACACCATAACACCTTAACACTATAACACCATAACACCTTAACACTATAACGTCTTACTATAACGTCGCTCTTCATTAACAACCTCCACAACAGTGTGCGGTTCGATGTCGCTCTGTTCTGCAGGACTACAAACCCCACCATGAAAGACCTCCGCAAACATGCGCAGATGGTGTGGGAGCTGCGTCACAGTTCAGGTGAAAACCATGATGGTGACGCAGGCGTCCTCATAACGCAGGCGACTGGAAACACGAACCTGGCACCTGAAGGTCACGAGGTCCCCTCCCCCGCACTTGCTGTGGATGGGGGACCCGTTAGATGTCCACAACCTCGACCACGGCACAGAGGTAAGAGATCAGGCAGACCGAGACCTCACCACTCCCAGTGGAGAGGTAAGTCTCACAACCAAGGCCGAGGTCAGACCCAAAACCACTGGGACACAGACGTCCCACAGTGGATCAAAACCTGCCTCAAGGAGGTGATGCAGGACCTGAACCCGCCTGGTCAGAAGGAACCCGGTTCCCCTGAGGAACCGGAATCCCGGCCCCTGACCGCATGACTAGGCCGGTCGCCTCTCCCCTCCTCACACAAAGTTTGCTTTGTCAGGAGGAGGAGGAGGAGATCCAGGAGGTCAAAGAGACCCTCAGAACCAACAGAGGAGCCCCCTTTGACAGTCTTGGGTGATCTTGTACGCAATGGCACTGCCAACCGTGTATACACTTCAGTGATGGTAGGGGGTGTAGACACCCTCGCCCTGCTTGATTCTGGGTCAGGAATCACCCTCATGTGTTCAGCCACCTTCACGCAGGTTGCTAGAACCATGCGTGCCCTAGGAAAGCCACTGCAGGTGGAAGAGTGTAGCATAAACATCAGAAGCTTCACTCAGGACGTGTCTCCCATCACTAAACGTGTCTGGGTCGACATAACTTTCCAGGACATGTCGGTGACACATCCCATCTATCAAAGTCAAAGTCAAAGTCAGCTTTATTGTCAAATGTGCTGATATGCATGACATACAGTACAGATGAAATTGCAGTCCTCTCAGACCCACAGTGCAAAGGCATGTAATAATATATTAAGAAAAAACAATAGAAAGATATAAAAATCTAAAAAAATCTATACACCCTATAAACATATAAACAGTAACGTGGCATGTACACAATGTCTCTTTTGAGGTAGAGAATGTTAATTTTTGAGTGGGGGGGGAGTGGGGGGTGGGCATAATGTCAGGTGCCGGAGGGGAGGGGGGGTGTAAGGGTGGCTGTGGCAGGGGGCAGAGGCAGAGGGGGGAGGGGGGGCAGAGAGGGAGGGAGGTGAGTCTCCTGACTGCCTGGTGGCAGAAACTGTCTTTGAGCTGCTGGTTTTGGCTCGGAGACTCTGAAGTGTCCTCCCCGACGGCAGCAGGCTGAAGAGGCTGTGGGAGGGGTGGGGGGGTCACCTGCCATCCTGATGGCTCTGCGGGTGAGGCGGGTGTTGTATATGTCCTGCAGGGGGGGGGGGGACACCAATGATCCTCTCGGCTGCCCTCACGATGCGCTGCAGAGTCTTACGGCAGGATACGGTGCAGGCGCCGTACCACACGGTGATGCAGCTGGAGAGGATGCTCTCCATGGGGCCTCTGTAGAAGGTGTGCATGATGGGGGAGGGGCTCTGGCTCTCCATGGTGCCTCTGTAGAAGGTGTGCATGATGGGGGAGGGGCTCTGGCTCTCCATGGTGCCTCTGTAGAAGGTGTGCATGATGGGGGAGGGGCTCTTGCTCTCCATGGGGCCTCTGTAGAAGGTGTGCATGATGGGGGAGGGGCTCTGGCTCTCCATGGGGCCTCTGTAGAAGGTGTGCATGATGGGGGAGGGGCTCTTGCTCTCCATGGGGCCTCTGTAGAAGGTGTGCATGATGGGGGAGGGGCTCTGGCTCTCCATGGTGCCTCTGTAGAAGGTGTGCATGATGGGGGAGGGGCTCTTGCTCTCCATGGTGCCTCTGTAGAAGGTGTGCATGATGGGGGAGGGGCTCTTGCTCTCCATGGTGCCTCTGTAGAAGGTGTGCATGATGGGGGAGGGGCTCTGGCTCTCCATGGTGCCTCTGTAGAAGGTGTGCATGATGGGGGAGGGGCTCTTGCTCTCCATGGTGCCTCTGTAGAAGGTGTGCATGATGGGGGAGGGGCTCTGGCTCTCCATGGTGCCTCTGTAGAAGGTGTGCATGATGGGGGAGGGGCTCTGGCTCTCCATGGTGCCTCTGTAGAAGGTGTGCATGATGGGGGAGGGGCTCTGGCTCTCCATGGTGCCTCTGTAGAAGGTGTGCATGATGGGGGAGGGGCTCTTGCTCTCCATGGTGCCTCTGGAGGAAGAGCATGATGGGGGAGGGGCCCTTGCTCTCCATGGTGCCTCTGTAGAAGGTGTGCATGATGGGGGAGGGGCTCTGGCTCTCCATGGTGCCTCTGTAGAAGGTGTGCATGATGGGGGAGGGGCTCTGGCTCTCCATGGTGCCTCTGTAGAAGGTGTGCATGATGGGGGAGGGGCTCTGGCTCTCCATGGTGCCTCTGTAGAAGGTGTGCATGATGGGGGAGGGGCTCTTGCTCTCCATGGTGCCTCTGGAGGAAGAGCATGATGGGGGAGGGGCCCTTGCTCTCCATGGTGCCTCTGTAGAAGGTGTGCATGATGGGGGAGGGGCTCTGGCTCTCCATGGTGCCTCTGTAGAAGGTGTGCATGATGGGGGAGGGGCTCTGGCTCTCCATGGTGCCTCTGTAGAAAGTGTGCATGATGGGGGAGGGGCTCTTGCTCTCCATGGTGCCTCTGTAGAAGGTGTGCATGATGGGGGAGGGGCTCTTGCTCTCCATGGTGCCTCTGTAGAAGGTGTGCATGATGGGGGAGGGGCTCTGGCTCTCCATGGTGCCTCTGTAGAAGGTGTGCATGATGGGGGAGGGGCTCTTGCTCTCCATGGTGCCTCTGTAGAAGGTGTGCATGATGGGGGAGGGGCTCTTGCTCTCCATGGTGCCTCTGTAGAAGGTGTGCATGATGGGGGAGGGGCTCTGGCTCTCCATGGTGCCTCTGTAGAAGGTGTGCATGATGGGGGAGGGGCTCTTGCTCTCCATGGTGCCTCTGTAGAAGGTGTGCATGATGGGGGAGGGGCTCTGGCTCTCCATGGTGCCTCTGTAGAAGGTGTGCATGATGGGGGAGGGGCTCTGGCTCTCCATGGTGCCTCTGTAGAAGGTGTGCATGATGGGGGAGGGGCTCTGGCTCTCCATGGTGCCTCTGTAGAAGGTGTGCATGATGGGGGAGGGGCTCTGGCTCTCCATGGTGCCTCTGTAGAAGGTGTGCATGATGGGGGAGGGGCTCTTGCTCTCCATGGTGCCTCTGGAGGAAGAGCATGATGGGGGAGGGGCCCTTGCTCTCCATGGTGCCTCTGTAGAAGGTGTGCATGATGGGGGAGGGGCTCTGGCTCTCCATGGTGCCTCTGTAGAAGGTGTGCATGATGGGGGAGGGGCTCTGGCTCTCCATGGTGCCTCTGTAGAAGGTGTGCATGATGGGGGAGGGGCTCTGGCTCTCCATGGTGCCTCTGTAGAAGGTGTGCATGATGGGGGAGGGGCTCTTGCTCTCCATGGTGCCTCTGGAGGAAGAGCATGATGGGGGAGGGGCCCTTGCTCTCCATGGTGCCTCTGTAGAAGGTGTGCATGATGGGGGAGGGGCTCTGGCTCTCCATGGTGCCTCTGTAGAAGGTGTGCATGATGGGGGAGGGGCTCTGGCTCTCCATGGTGCCTCTGTAGAAAGTGTGCATGATGGGGGAGGGGCTCTTGCTCTCCATGGTGCCTCTGTAGAAGGTGTGCATGATGGGGGAGGGGCTCTTTCTCTCCATGGTGCCTCTGTAGAAGGTGTGCATGATGGGGGAGGGGCTCTGGCTCTCCATGGTGCCTCTGTAGAAGGTGTGCATGATGGGGGAGGGGCTCTGGCTCTCCATGGTGCCTCTGTAGAAGGTGTGCATGATGGGGGAGGGGCTCTTGCTCTCCATGGTGCCTCTGTAGAAGGTGTGCATGATGGGGGAGGGGCTCTTGCTCTCCATGGTGCCTCTGTAGAAGGTGTGCATGATGGGGGAGGGGCTCTGGCTCTCCATGGTGCCTCTGTAGAAGGTGTGCATGATGGGGGAGGGGCTCTTGCTCTCCATGGTGCCTCTGTAGAAGGTGTGCATGATGGGGGAGGGGCTCTGGCTCTCCATGGTGCCTCTGTAGAAGGTGTGCATGATGGGGGAGGGGGCTCTGGCTCTCCATGGTGCCTCTGTAGAAGGTGTGCATGATGGGGGAGGGGCTCTGGCTCTCCATGGTGCCTCTGTAGAAGGTGTGCATGATGGGGGAGGGGCTCTGGCTCTCCATGGTGCCTCTGTAGAAGGTGTGCATGATGGGGGAGGGGCTCTGGCTCTCCATGGTGCCTCTGTAGAAGGTGTGCTGCAGGGGGGGGGACACCAATGATCCTCTCGGCTGCCCTCACGATGCGCTGCAGAGTCTTGCGGCAGGATACGGTGCAGGCGCCGTACCACACGGTGATGCAGCTGGAGAGGAGGCTCTCCATGGTGGCTCTGTAGAAGGTGTGCATGATGGGGGAGGGACTCTGGCTCTCGATGGTGCCTCTGTAGAAGGTGTGCATGATGGGGGAGGGGCTCTGGCTCTCCATGGTGCCTCTGTAGAAGGTGTGCATGATGGGGGAGGGGCTCTGGCTCTCCATGGTGCCTCTGTAGAAGGTGTGCATGATGGGGGAGGGGCTCTTGCTCTCCATGGTGCCTCTGTAGAAGGTGTGCATGATGGGGGAGGGGCTCTGGCTCTCCATGGTGCCTCTGTAGAAGGTGTGCATGATGGGGGAGGGGCTCTTGCTCTCAATGGTGCCTCTGTAGAAGGTGTGCATGATGGGGGAGGGGCTCTGGCTCTCCATGGTGCCTCTGTAGAAGGTGTGCATGATGGGGGAGGGGCTCTGGCTCTCGATGGTGCCTCTGTAGAAGGTGTGCATGATGGGGGAGGGGCTCTTGCTCTCCATGGTGCCTCTGTAGAAAGTGTGCATGATGGGGGAGGGGCTCTTGCTCTCCATGGTGCCTCTGTAGAAAGTGTGCATGATGGGGGAGGGGCTCTTGCTCTCCATGGTGCCTCTGTAGAAGGTGTGCATGATGGGGGAGGGGCTCTTGCTCTCCATGGTGCCTCTGTAGAAGGTGTGCATGATGGGGGAGGGGCTCTTGCTCTCCATGGTGCCTCTGTAGAAGGTGTGCATGATGGGGGAGGTGCTCTGGCTCCCGATGGTGCCTCTGTAGAAGGTGTGCATGATGGGGGAGGGGCTCTTGCTCTCCATGGTGCCTCTGTAGAAGGTGTGCATGATGGGGGAGGGGCTCTTGCTCTCCATGGTGCCTCTGTAGAAGGTGTGCATGATGGGGGAGGGGCTCTGGCTCTCCATGGTGCCTCTGTAGAAGGTGTGCATGATGGGGGAGGGGCTCTGGCTCTCCATGGTGCCTCTGTAGAAGGTGTGCATGATGGGGGAGGGGCTCTGGCTCTCCATGGTGCCTCTGTAGAAGGTGTGCATGATGGGGGAGGGGCTCTTGCTCTCCATGGTGCCTCTGGAGGAAGAGCATGATGGGGGAGGGGCCCTTGCTCTCCATGGTGCCTCTGTAGAAGGTGTGCATGATGGGGGAGGGGCTCTGGCTCTCCATGGTGCCTCTGTAGAAGGTGTGCATGATGGGGGAGGGGCTCTGGCTCTCCATGGTGCCTCTGTAGAAGGTGTGCATGATGGGGGAGGGGCTCTTGCTCTCCATGGTGCCTCTGTAGAAGGTGTGCATGATGGGGGAGGGGCTCTTGCTCTCCATGGTGCCTCTGTAGAAGGTGTGCATGATGGGGGAGGGGCTCTGGCTCTCCATGGTGCCTCTGTAGAAGGTGTGCATGATGGGGGAGGGGCTCTGGCTCTCCATGGTGCCTCTGTAGAAGGTGTGCATGATGGGGGAGGGGCTCTGGCTCTCCATGGTGCCTCTGTAGAAGGTGTGCATGATGGGGGAGGGGCTCTGGCTCTCCATGGTGCCTCTGTAGAAGGTGTGCATGATGGGGGAGGGGCTCTGGCTCTCCATGGTGCCTCTGTAGAAGGTGTGCTGCAGGGGGGGGGGACACCAATGATCCTCTCGGCTGCCCTCACGATGCGCCGCAGAGTCTTGCGGCAGGATACGGTGCAGGCGCCGTACCACACGGTGATGCAGCTGGAGAGGAGGCTCTCCATGGTGGCTCTGTAGAAGGTGTGCATGATGGGGGAGGGGCTCTGGCTCTCGATGGTGCCTCTGTAGAAGGTGTGCATGATGGGGGAGGGGCTCTTGCTCTCCATGGTGCCTCTGTAGAAAGTGTGCATGATGGGGGAGGGGCTCTTGCTCTCCATGGTGCCTCTGTAGAAGGTGTGCATGATGGGGGAGGGGCTCTTGCTCTCCATGGTGCCTCTGTAGAAGGTGTGCATGATGGGGGAGGGGCTCTTGCTCTCCATGGTGCCTCTGTAGAAGGTGTGCATGATGGGGGAGGGGCTCTGGCTCTCCTTAGCTTGCGGAGGAAGTACAGGCGCTGGGGGACTTTCTTGGCCAGTGATGCGGTGTTGTTGCTCCAGGACAGGTTTTCAGAGACGTGCACTCCCAGGAACTTGGTGCTGCTTACCTGCTCCACTGCAGCACCGTCGATGGTCAGTGGAGCATGCTGGGAGTGTCGTCGTCTGAAGTCCACAACAATCTCCTTCGTCTTCTCCACATTCAGGCGGAGATAGTTGTCCTTACACCACATGGCCAGGTGCCTCACCTCGTCCCTGTAGGAGGTCTCCTCATCGTTGTTGATGAGACCCACCACAGTTGTGTCGTCCACAAACTTGATGAAGAGGTTGGAGCTGGATGATGGTGGGCAGTCGTGGGTCAGCAGAGTGAAGAGGAGGGGGCTCAGCACACACCCCTGGGGGGCCCCTGTGTTGTGTCACTGACCTGAACACAGAGAAACTGCTTATTGGGCAGGACCTTTTAAACCGACTGGCCGTGCTGATTGACTGCAACCAATGGCACCTTTGTTCCCAAGTCACCAGTCCGACTCCCCTTTGGCCCTGAACCCTGGTTCAGGGCCAAAGGGGAGTCGGACTGGACCGGACATCGACTCTGCTGTTGAAAGCTTGGTGGCCTGCCACCAAGCTTTCAACAGCAGAGTCGATGCCACCCAGTCCAGAGGTCCCCTACCAATACTTGGGTCTCTCCCAAAGTTTGACCCCAGCCAATCCACTTCAAGGCTCCCTGACAGTCAGCATCCGCCGCAGGTGACGAGCCGAGACCCAGTCCAAGCACACCACTCTTTACTCTTGTCACTGAAGGACGTGAGTTCTTCTTTGTACATGAGTACGTATTTGCACGCCCACCACACCGTGGGGGGTGCACACATGGATGTAACCTCGGTTCCGGAGGCATCTTTGGCGTGCTGGTCCGAGAGATCGGCCACCGACGCCGGCCTGCTCAAAGTTCCAAGCCACCTCTCACTTTCAGCAGGGTCACTTCAGACCTTAACCAAGGTCCCTGGTTCATGTGCCTCCTTCACTCACCGTCCAGATCCCGACCCGGTGATCTGTGACACATCTCTTCTGGAGCTGAACAATCGTTCAGCCAACCCGCGGGTCCACAATCTGACACACGGTCAGATTAAAGTGACCGCATTTCCACCTTTAGAGATGTCAACTGACAGTTCATTTCACAAACTCTCACTGAAAACCTGCTGTCGTCCCCCACCAGTGACGACACGCATGACACCGCTCTCCTCATTCCCACAACCAAAACCAGCACCAGCGCTCACCATGTTAACCTCGAACAGGTTCTCCATGGCACAAAACCGAGCACTGAAGGTGACCTGGTTGTGCAGGCTCCGATGACTCAACCAGAGAATACAGACATTTCAGGTAAACAGACCGCGTCTGTACCAGAAGAACCTTGTTCAGGTTTCGAGTCAAAGACCGAGCCACACCCTGCTAAAGCTAGCGCTTTACACAGCAGAAACGAGGAGATGCATTAATTGAGGTCTTCCGCGATTATCACACGATCTTTGCGCGGGTCTGGCACGGAAGGGGGGTCACAGACCTCCACCTGGTGTGCGTCCCCACTGACCTCGAGGCACCGCCATCTTGTGTACACCAGTACATACTCTTTCTAGCTGTATACGCGGTAAAGCAGTGCTGGACCACGAAGGTGGTCCCCGCTAACCAGTATCAGCTAGTTTTTTTCCTTTGGCAGCCGCCAGTCCGCCTGGAACCGGTGCCAGTTCTGCTACTTAGACCCACCATCGGTGTCTACCATCCTTCTCCACACCATGATGAGTAACATTGCTGCTCACGGCAACCCTCATCTATGTGGATGACTTCCTCATGCGTCACTGCACTTGTGAGGAACATTTAGCCGAGACACGACACGTCCTTTATCAACTTGTGGTAGCGTGAACCAAACTTGCTCTCAGCATAGTTTGGGAGGCCGCACCAAAGTTGAATTCATTGGGCTCATAGGTGGCGCTGATGGGACTGAACCCCAGCAGGGAGAGTTCACGCCAGTCAAAACCTCAGAGCCCCGACTAACGTGTCAGAACTTGGGAGCCTCCATCTTGACACAGCCATTCCGGCTGCTGCCCTCCTTCAGAACCAAGCGTTCAGCCACTGGAGCTTCCCATCTTTGGTCGACTCAGACAGGCACACATGCCACACGCAGTGTCATGGTTGCCCTGTACGACATTTTGGTAATGGAGGCCAACCTCCATTCACCATACCACTCCCAGTCATCTTCCCAGGTTGACCGAGTCAACCACAGCACCACCCACATACTCCGGTATGGCGACAGCGGTGGTACAAATGGAGACGTGAGCCTCCAACGGGTGTTGGTGACCAATCGGTCCACCATACACCACTCCACAGCTTCCACTCCCTCCAAAGAATGACTGGTAGAGAAATGACCTTCCACTGCACCTTCTGGACCAGCCAGAAGAGGTCAGTGTTGTCACGGCTTGCACTGCAGAGCTACTCAATCCATTTACTCCCTCGAAACAAGGTCAACTCCTCCCCTAGCGAGGGGGGAGAACCTCCATTCCAGGAGCAGAACAGATTTTAATCAGTAGGGTTTAGTGCCAGCATGCTCAACTCCCATCAGGTGCATGTACTAACCCCTGCCACCATCAGAAATCTAACCCTGCCTCCATAGACAACATGAGCAGTTACAAAGCTCGAGTTGAACCATTCAGGGTTAGGGTTACTGTGAAGGTGGCTGAACACATGAGGGTGATTCCTGACCCAGTATCAAGCAGGGCGAGGGTGTCTCCACCCCCTACCATCACTGAAGTGTATACACGGTTGGCATTGCCATTGCATACAAGATCACCCAAGAATGTCAAAGGGGGCTCCTCTGTTGGTTCTGAGGGCCTCTTTGACCCCCTGGATCTCCTCCTCCTCCTCCTGACAAAGCAAACTTTGTGTGAGGAGGGGAGAGGCGACCGGCCTAGTCATGCGGTCAGGGGCCGGGATTCCGGTTCCTCAGGGGAACCGGGTTCCTTCTGACCAGGCGGGTTCAGGTCCTGCATCACCTCCTTGAGGCAGGTTTTGATCCACTGTGGGACGTCTGCGTCCCAGTGGTTTTGGGTCTGACCTCGGCCTTGGTTGTGAGACTTACCTCTCCACTGGGAGTGGTGAGGTCTCGGTCTGCCTGATCTCTTACCTCTGTGCCGTGGTCGAGGTTGTGGACATCTAACGGGTCCCCCATCCACAGCAAGTGCGGGGGAGGGGACCTCGTGACCTTCAGGTGCCAGGTTCGTGTTTCCAGTCGCCTGCGTTATGAGGACGCCTGCGTCACCATCATGGTTTTCACCTGAACTGTGACGCAGCTCCCACACCATCTGCGCATGTTTGCGAAGGTCTTTCATGGTGGGGTTTGTAGTCCTGCAGAACAGAGCGACATCGAACCGCACACTGTTGTGGAGGTTGTTAATGAAGAGCGACTTTAAAGTCTGGTCTTCATCCAACCCCGGTGCGCTGCGGCCTTGGAAGTAGGCGGCCCTAAGGCGACGATAGTACTCTCTGGGAGGCTCCGCCTCCTTCTGAGTAATGGCAAGTGCACCAAAGGTTGCAGAGGCAGGATCATTGCACAGAGAATACTCTTCCCTAAGTGCATGACAGAGGGATGAGTAATGGTCTCTGATGGCAGGTGGGAGGGACTCTATGTAAACATGGACGCTCCTGGACGTCGTCTTCCAGAGAAGCTTCAGCTTCTCACGTGACGAAGGATGAGGCAGGTCGAGGAGGCAGCGTTCAACCTCCCGGAGGTAGTCCTCTATACTAACCTCCGGGTTGTTTGGGTTGAACTGCTCTATGTCCTCTGCAAGGGACTCAATTTGGCGGGTCCGAAGACCACGTTCCCTTGGGGGACCGGAATGGTCCGAGTCATCTGAGCTGGACCCCCCTGGTTCTCTCCGGCAGAGAGAGTGAGGGCCATGATGACCAAGAGGGTCTCCAGTGAGTGGAGGACCAAAGCTGACAGCACTGTGAGGTGCTGGAGAATAACTCTTTTCATTCTCCTGGACAGGAGTGAAAGAGCTGTGAGAGCGCATTGTGGTGCGGCTAAGCACCGATGGATGTGTGTCGTAACACACCGGGACCCTGCGGTCCTTAAAGTGAAAAGCTGGGGGGACTGGGTGTCGGTTCAGTGGGATGCAGTCAACTCCCACAACACTGGGCAGGTGTCTTGTGCCACGCCCCCCTGGCTGTGTGTCAAGCCCCCCCCTCGCCATGGCTGCGGGGAAGCTTGATGCAGTCTGTCCCCCTGACGGGACAGCTCCAAGTCTACACTCACCTGTGGTGGTCGGTCCACCGGTCCACTGGATTGTAGAGACCTGGAGAGGTCCCTTGTAGGTCCCTACATGGCCCTTGTAGAGACCTGGAGGAGGCGGTCCACCTGACTGGACCACCTCAGGATTGTAGAGACCTGGAGGAGGCGGTCCACCTGACTGGACCACCTCAGGATTGTAGAGACCTGGAGGAGGCGGTCCACCTGACTGGACCACCTCAGGATTGTAGAGACCTGGAGGAGGCGGTCCACCTGACTGGACCACCTCAGGATTGTAGAGACCTGGAGGAGGCTGTCCACCTGACTGGACAGCTTCAAGAATGCGCAGAACTGGGGTAATTTGTCCACCTGACTGGACATTTTCCAGACTGCGGAGATGTGCTGCATCTCTGCTGAGAGCTGCACCAGGTTTTACCCCAATGTGGTTTGGCTCATTGTGCTGAGAGCCATAACCTGACTCATCTTCTGATGAATCATCAGATGATGTGTCTGTTTTAACTTCGTTCTCAGAAGTTCGGGTTAGTAACCCAATAGGTTCCGTATAAGGAGCCTGATGGTCCCTGGCCTGGATCTCCTGTCGCAGGCGGGAGTTCTCCAGCTTCAGCTGGGCAGTGTTAATCCTCAGCTGTGAACTGTAAAGTTGCAGCTGGGAGAGCTGCTCTTGAGCTTCGAGAGCTTGCAGCTCACACACACACACACACACACACACACACACACACACACACACACACACACACACACACACACACACACACACACACACACACACACACACACACACACACACACACACACACACACACACACACTCTTTCTTTGTACATAGTGTTTGCTGTTTAATAGATTAGATGGTTATTACTTGATTGTGTTGTTTTAATTAATAATTCCTGAATTATTTTTTTAATAAATACATTTTTGTTAATAAACACATTTTAACTGAATTGATCGATTCTTGGTAATTATTGTGTGTTTATTGTTGACAATTCACTGGTTTGTAACAGTCTGTGCTCGAATCTCACACCTTCCTTGTTATTTAATATTGTTATATTTACACAGAAATATTAACTAACTTAAATAACCTTTTGACAAACGAGACTGAAATTTGGTTTTAGCTATTTCCAGCTTAGCTGGTGGTGCCCCGGTTCATTATTATTTGATAGATAATCAATTTATTCAAATGAATAATTTTTCATTAATAAATTATTTTTGATAATTTATTAACTTTTGAGTAATTACTCGATTACTCTAGGAGTTGCTGATGAGTAACTAACCATTTACTTTATTAGTAATTCCAATTTTTCCTAAATAATTTTCAGTAATCTATTACTTTCAGCAATCAATTACTTACAGTAATTATTTATGCTAATTACCAACCATAAATCCCAACAACACTATAACACCATAACACTATTGACCATAACACTGTACACCATGACACTGTACACCATACACCATAGTTCAAATACACCGATCAAATCTCCTACGTCCTCTAAACGCATCACAGCTCCTCTCCTCTGCTGGGGCTAGCAGTAGCTTCATTGCTAACCTCTGATGGAAGCTGGACCTGCTATTGGGTTAAAATGTTGAGTGACAGGATCATCAGCCAATCAGATGTTGATGTGTTATTGACAGACCACCTCAGGGCCAGCAGAGTTTGTAGTGCTGGTCTGGGTGTGGTCATTGAAATGAGCTTGACTGATTGGCTCATGGGCTCATGGGCAGGAGGTGATGACTGTTCTGATGTGCTCCTCTGGAGTGATGGAGGCTGATTGAACATGAAGATCATGATACATAGAGGACCTGCTTCAGGACCTTTTTCAGTTGTGAGTAGAAGAAGACCCCCACCAGGAATGATGAGCTGAACTCAGACCATCCAAGGCTTTGTCAGCATTTCACAGCAGGGTGATTTAATCTACAAGTGATGGTGATCATAGTTTTACTTACTCTGGATTAGATTGGTGCTGCTTTGGCCTTTGGTGCTGTTTTTGATTGTAAAGTGGTGTTTCCCATACAATGGTGCACACAGACAGACACGCAGGCATGCATGACAGTAGTGCTCGTGCCTGATTAAGCATGTTAATCAGATATATAAGATATATATGTGTGTGTGTGTGTGTGTGTGTGTGTGTGTGTGTGTGTGTGTGTGTGTGTGTGTGTGTGTGTGTGTATGTACGTTGATATGTACGGGTCTAATTAAGCATCGATTACCTATTTTCTGTACAACTATATTTTCACAAGATATTATTAATTTATTTATTAACATGAATTGGATGTGTGTGATTGCATAGAATGTATTAAATGTCACATGCCTGAAATGATTTTGTTGAGTTGAGTATAATGATAATTATACAATTTGTTATAAATAAAAACACTAAGGTCCATGACGCCTTTTGGTCAAATAACAGTGCTCTTTCACTCTTTTTCATTTTTTTTTTTTTTTACAAACAGCTGGCTTTGTTATTTTTGGTTAAAAAAAACCAAAACAAAAAACTTTCTTTACTTTTGTGCTTCTGATTTCTCTTTCCTGTGGTCACCAAGTATACATTAATCACTCTCACTGAATTATAATTAAACAATTGGTTAATCGTACATTACCTGTGATTTAATTGTGCAGCCTTAGTTTCATGTTTCAGATTGTGTCTCTTTCAGTTTGCAGACGTGAACATGGAAACAATTGATCACAGTTCTGGTTGCGATGTGTATCCTGTGGAAATCAATATTGAGATACGATTACAGTACTACTGCACACCTGGGCTTATCATGTGAATGCAATAGAATACAATCAAAGAGGGGGGGATAAAAGAGGCGAGGGCAGAACAGAAGAATAGGAGCCCCCGGATGGATCAAGGCAAAGCACTGAGGCTGAGAACCAGAAATCCCAAAACACCTGAACGCAGCACGGATTAACGCAGAAAAAACGCGCTTTGATGAATCGTCTCGGGTTGGTACAACACGTTCCCGCATCTTTTGGGGTACACAGGCTGGTCTGCACCATCCATCCATCCATCAGCGCGCGCTCCTCCCGGTTCTGCAGGTAAACCCAGCCCGGTGATACTCACCGCAGAGCCGCAGCCGTCCCCCCCCCCCCCCCCCCCCCCACGCCACCAGCGGCCGCCTCACACCGCTCACAGCCGTCAGATGGAGGCTCACAAGTTGCGCAAAGCGTGAGCGGGACGCGTGTACTTACGCGCGTGATGGTCCCGAGGAGCCGTGAGGACGAAGGAGCGCGCGGTGCTGAGGAGGGTCACCATGTCTGCTGGAGGAGAGGATGCTGCCTCTTCTTCACCTCCCTCCCGCCTGATGAAGATGTGGGAGGAAGAAAGAAATGATGAAGAGGAACAACAGCGGACCACGTGACCCTCACCTTCTATTTTTTTAATTCCTTCTCCACTCACCCTATAAATAAACCTTTTCTCACGTTTCTGTAATAATCTGCCATTTGATTGAACTTACATATTTTGCACATTTAATCCCTATGACTTAAAAACAAAACAATCTTGTGCCTTTGCTTGATTGTAGAAAATGTCTTGATGGTTTCCAGTTTGGCGAGCCTCCTCTCCCGTCCAGTCCCTTACAAGATCACTGTTTCTCACTCATCTGACGGTTTTACACCTTTTATTTGGTTTTACAGATATGGTGGATCTCCACATCTGGTGGAGAATAGCACAACTTATCCACATTAGCACACACAAACCTTCTTTTTCGTACTCTTGTCACAAAAGAGGATATTTTCTCAAATGTTGTTACTCTTCTAAAATAGGATAAGTACGGAGCCCCTCTGGTGACATTGGTGAAAACAATATTATTGCTTAATAACGCGTGGCCACCCGTTATTAAGGCGTGGGAACGAGATAAATAAGTCGTGGCCACGCGTTATTAAACTGCCGTCAAGTGAGCCGGCACTCAATTTTAACTGCGCTTTTATTAACGCATTTACGGTAAAACACAGGTCAGCGTACGGCCGCAATGCTGACAGAAAGACAGATGGTCTGATTTCAAAATGCAATAAAACGGAATCCTTCATAGGTTTACACCCAATTTCACTTCAGCGCAATACTAGGCATACTCCTTTGTTGCTACAAGAAATCTGAAAGAATATTACTGTAGAGATTTGGAGAAAAGTACTCTTAAACTTGGATGTGTTGATCGAAAATGATGGTCTCATCTAATTTCAAACTGCAATAAAATGGAATCCTTAATAGGTTTATGCCTGATTCCACTTCAGGCAGTACTAGACATACTCCTTTACTACTACAAGCAGCATCAAAGAATATCACTGTAGGAATTTGGAGAAAAGTACTTTTAAACTTGGAGCAAATTAATGAAGGCAAGACCATTATTTTCGACCAACAGATCCAAGTTTGACATTACTTTTCTCCAAATTTCTACAGTATTATTCTTTGATATTACTGGTTCTGGTAAAGGACTATATCTAGTATTGCACTGAAGTGAAATCAGGCATAAACCTATGAAGAATCTTTTTTTATTGGAATTTGAAAACAGGCGAGAGATCATTATTTTCAACCAACAGATTCAAGTTTAAGAGTACTTTTCTCAAAATTTGTAGAGTAATATTCTTTCATATTTCTTGTAGCAACAAAGGAGTATGCCTAGTATTGCACTGAAGTGAAATTGGGTGTAAACCTATGAAGGATTCCGTTTTATTGCATTTTGAAATCAGACCATCTGTCTTTCTGTCAGCATTGCGGCCGTACGCTGACCTGTGTTTTACCGTCAAGTGAGTGCTGGCTCACTTGACGGCAGATTAATAACGCGTGGCCACGACTTATTTATCTCGTTCCCACGCCTTAATAACGTGTGGCCACGACTTATTTATCTCGTTCCCATGCCTTAATAACACGTGGCCACGACTTGTTTATCTCGTTCCCACGCCTTAATAACGCGTGGCCACGACTTATTTATCTCGTTCCCATGCCTTAATAACGCGTGGCCACGACTTATTTATCTCGTTCCCATGCGTTAATAACGCGTGGCCACGACTTGTTTATCTCGTTCCCACGCCTTAATAATGCGTGGCCACGACTTATTTATCTCGTTCCCATGCGTTAATAACGTGTGGCCACGACTTATTTATCTCGTTCCCACGCCTTAATAACGCGTGGCCACGACTTATTTATCTCGTTCCCATGCGTTAATAACGCGTGGCCACGACTTATTTATCTCGTTCCCACGCCTTAATAACGCGTGGCCACGACTTATTTATCTCGTTCCCACGCCTTAATAACGCGTGGCCACGACTTATTTATCTCGTTCCCACGCCTTAATAACGCGTGGCCACGACTTATTTATCTCGTTCCCACGCCTTAATAACGCGTGGCCACGACTTATTTATCTCGTTCCCACGCCTTAATAACACGTGGCCACGACTTATTTATCTCGTTCCCATGCGTTAATAACGTGTGGCCACGACTTATTTATCTCGTTCCCACGCCTTAATAACGCGTGGCCACGACTTATTTATCTCGTTCCCATGCGTTAATAACGCGTGGCCACGACTTATTTATCTCGTTCCCATGCGTTAATAACGCGTGGCCACGACTTATTTATCTCGTTCCCATGCGTTAATAATGCGTGGCCACGACTTATTTATCTCGTTCCCATGCGTTAATAACGTGTGGCCACGACTTATTTATCTCGTTCCCATGCGTTAATAACGCGTGGCCACGACTTATTTATCTCGTTCCCATGCGTTAATAACGCGTGGCCACGACTTATTTATCTCGTTCCCATGCGTTAATAACACGTGGCCACGACTTATTTATCTCGTTCCCATGCGTTAATAACGCGTGGCCACGACTTATTTATCTCGTTCCCACGCCTTAATAACGCGTGGCCACGACTTATTTATCTCGTTCCCACGCCTTAATAACGCGTGGCCACGACTTATTTATCTCGTTCCCACGCCTTAATAACGCGTGGCCACGACTTATTTATCTCGTTCCCACGCCTTAAAAACGCGTGGCCACGACTTATTTATCTCGTTCCCACGCCTTAATAACGCGTGGCCACGACTTATTTATCTCGTTCCCACGCCTTAATAACGCGTGGCCACGACTTATTTATCTCGTTCCCATGCGTTAATAACGCGTGGCCACGACTTATTTATCTCGTTCCCATGCGTTAATAACACGTGGCCACGACTTATTTATCTCGTTCCCATGCGTTAATAACGCGTGGCCACGACTTATTTATCTCGTTCCCACGCCTTAATAACGCGTGGCCACGACTTATTTATCTCGTTCCCATGCGTTAATAACGCGTGGCCACGACTTATTTATCTCGTTCCCATGCGTTAATAACGCGTGGCCACGACTTATTTATCTCGTTCCCACGCCTTAATAACGCGTGGCCACGACTTATTTATCTCGTTCCCACGCCTTAATAATGCGTGGCCACGACTTATTTATCTCGTTCCCATGCGTTAATAACGCGTGGCCACGACTTATTTATCTCGTTCCCATGCGTTAATAACGCGTGGCCACGACTTATTTATCTCGTTCCCATGCGTTAATAACGCGTGGCCACGACTTATTTATCTCGTTCCCATGCGTTAATAACGCGTGGCCACGACTTATTTATCTCGTTCCCACGCCTTAATAACGCGTGGCCACGACTTATTCATCTCGTTCCCACGCCTTAATAACGCGTGGCCACGACTTATTTATCTCGTTCCCACGCCTTAATAACGCGTGGCCACGACTTATTTATCTCGTTCCCACGCCTTAATAACGCGTGGCCACGACTTATTTATCTCGTTCCCACGCCTTAATAATGCGTGGCCACGACTTATTTATCTCGTTCCCACGCCTTAATAACGCGTGGCCACGACTTATTTATCTCGTTCCCATGCGTTAATAACGCGTGGCCACGACTTATTTATCTCGTTCCCATGCGTTAATAACGCGTGGCCACGACTTATTTATCTCGTTCCCACGCCTTAATAACATGTGGCCACGACTTATTTATCTCGTTCCCACGCCTTAATAACGCGTGGCCACGACTTATTTATCTCGTTCCCATGCGTTAATAACGCGTGGCCACGACTTATTTATCTCGTTCCCACGCCTTAATAACGCGTGGCCACGACTTATTTATCTCGTTCCCATGCGTTAATAACGCGTGGCCACGACTTATTTATCTCGTTCCCATGCGTTAATAACGCGTGGCCACGACTTATTTATCTCGTTCCCATGCGTTAATAACGCGTGGCCACGACTTATTTATCTCGTTCCCATGCGTTAATAACGCGTGGCCACGACTTATTTATCTCGTTCCCACGCCTTAATAACGCGTGGCCACGACTTATTTATCTCGTTCCCACGCCTTAATAACGCGTGGCCACGACTTATTTATCTCGTTCCCACGCCTTAATAACGCGTGGCCACGACTTATTTATCTCGTTCCCACGCCTTAATAACGCGTGGCCACGACTTATTTATCTCGTTCCCACGCCTTAATAACGCGTGGCCACGACTTGTTTATCTCGTTCCCACGCCTTAATAATGCGTGGCCACGACTTATTTATCTCGTTCCCATGCGTTAATAACGTGTGGCCACGACTTATTTATCTCGTTCCCACGCCTTAATAACGCGTGGCCACGACTTATTTATCTCGTTCCCATGCGTTAATAACGCGTGGCCACGACTTATTTATCTCGTTCCCATGCGTTAATAACGTGTGGCCACGACTTATTTATCTCGTTCCCATGCGTTAATAACGCGTGGCCACGACTTATTTATCTCCTTCCCACGCCTTAATAACGCGTGGCCACGACTTATTTATCTCGTTCCCATGCGTTAATAACGCGTGGCCACGACTTATTTATCTCGTTCCCATGCGTTAATAACGCGTGGCCACGACTTATTTATCTCGTTCCCATGCGTTAATAATGCGTGGCCACGACTTATTTATCTCGTTCCCATGCGTTAATAACGTGTGGCCACGACTTATTTATCTCGTTCCCATGCGTTAATAACGCGTGGCCACGACTTATTTATCTCGTTCCCATGCGTTAATAACGCGTGGCCACGACTTATTTATCTCGTTCCCATGCGTTAATAACGCGTGGCCACGACTTATTTATCTCGTTCCCATGCGTTAATAACGCGTGGCCACGACTTATTTATCTCGTTCCCACGCCTTAATAACGCGTGGCCACGACTTATTTATCTCGTTCCCACGCCTTAATAACGCGTGGCCACGACTTATTTATCTCGTTCCCACGCCTTAATAACGCGTGGCCACGACTTATTTATCTCGTTCCCACGCCTTAAAAACGCGTGGCCACGACTTATTTATCTCGTTCCCACGCCTTAATAACGCGTGGCCACGACTTATTTATCTCGTTCCCACGCCTTAATAACGCGTGGCCACGACTTATTTATCTCGTTCCCATGCGTTAATAACGCGTGGCCACGACTTATTTATCTCGTTCCCATGCGTTAATAACACGTGGCCACGACTTATTTATCTCGTTCCCATGCGTTAATAACGCGTGGCCACGACTTATTTATCTCGTTCCCACGCCTTAATAACGCGTGGCCACGACTTATTTATCTCGTTCCCATGCGTTAATAACGCGTGGCCACGACTTATTTATCTCGTTCCCATGCGTTAATAACGCGTGGCCACGACTTATTTATCTCGTTCCCACGCCTTAATAACGCGTGGCCACGACTTATTTATCTCGTTCCCACGCCTTAATAATGCGTGGCCACGACTTATTTATCTCGTTCCCATGCGTTAATAATGCGTGGCCACGACTTATTTATCTCGTTCCCATGCGTTAATAACGCGTGGCCACGACTTATTTATCTCGTTCCCATGCGTTAATAACGCGTGGCCACGACTTATTTATCTCGTTCCCATGCGTTAATAACGCGTGGCCACGACTTATTTATCTCGTTCCCACGCCTTAATAACGCGTGGCCACGACTTATTCATCTCGTTCCCACGCCTTAATAACGCGTGGCCACGACTTATTTATCTCGTTCCCACGCCTTAATAACGCGTGGCCACGACTTATTTATCTCGTTCCCACGCCTTAATAACGCGTGGCCACGACTTATTTATCTCGTTCCCACGCCTTAATAATGCGTGGCCACGACTTATTTATCTCGTTCCCACGCCTTAATAACGCGTGGCCACGACTTATTTATCTCGTTCCCATGCGTTAATAACGCGTGGCCACGACTTATTTATCTCGTTCCCATGCGTTAATAACGCGTGGCCACGACTTATTTATCTCGTTCCCACGCCTTAATAACATGTGGCCACGACTTATTTATCTCGTTCCCACGCCTTAATAACGCGTGGCCACGACTTATTTATCTCGTTCCCATGCGTTAATAACGCGTGGCCACGACTTATTTATCTCGTTCCCACGCCTTAATAACGCGTGGCCACGACTTATTTATCTCGTTCCCATGCGTTAATAACGCGTGGCCACGACTTATTTATCTCGTTCCCATGCGTTAATAACGCGTGGCCACGACTTATTTATCTCGTTCCCATGCGTTAATAACGCGTGGCCACGACTTATTTATCTCGTTCCCATGCGTTAATAACGCGTGGCCACGACTTATTTATCTCGTTCCCATGCGTTAATAACGCGTGGCCACGACTTATTTATCTCG
The DNA here is from genome assembly GCF_963422515.1 of Blennius ocellaris. NCBI lineage: Eukaryota > Metazoa > Chordata > Actinopteri > Blenniiformes > Blenniidae > Blennius > Blennius ocellaris. The sequence goes on along the minus strand of NC_137665.1, from coordinate 26,236,275 downwards.
TTCCCATGCGTTAATAACGCGTGGCCACGACTTATTTATCTCGTTCCCACGCCTTAATAACGCGTGGCCACGACTTATTTATCTCGTTCCCACGCCTTAATAACGCGTGGCCACGACTTATTTATCTCGTTCCCACGCCTTAATAACGCGTGGCCACGACTTATTTATCTCGTTCCCACGCCTTAATAACGCGTGGCCACGACTTATTTATCTCGTTCCCACGCCTTAATAACGCGTGGCCACGACTTATTTATCTCGTTCCCATGCGTTAATAACGCGTGGCCACGACTTATTTATCTCGTTCCCATGCGTTAATAACGCGTGGCCACGACTTATTTATCTCGTTCCCACACCTTAATAACGCGTGGCCACGACTTATTTATCTCGTTCCCACGCCTTAATAATGCGTGGCCACGACTTATTTATCTCGTTCCCATGCGTTAATAACGCGTGGCCACGACTTATTTATCTCGTTCCCACACCTTAATAACGCGTGGCCACGACTTATTTATCTCGTTCCCATGCGTTAATAACGCGTGGCCACGACTTATTTATCTCGTTCCCACGCGTTAATAACGCGTGGCCACGACTTATTTATCTCGTTCCCACGCCTTAATAACGCGTGGCCACGACTTATTTATCTCGTTCCCATGCGTTAATAACGCGTGGCCACGACTTATTTATCTCGTTCCCATGCGTTAATAACGCGTGGCCACGACTTATTTATCTCGTTCCCACGCCTTAATAATGCGTGGCCACGACTTATTTATCTCGTTCCCACGCCTTAATAACGCGTGGCCACGACTTATTTATCTCGTTCCCACGCCTTAATAACGCGTGGCCACGACTTATTTATCTCGTTCCCACGCCTTAATAACGCGTGGCCACGACTTATTTATCTCGTTCCCACGCCTTAATAATGCGTGGCCACGACTTATTTATCTCGTTCCCATGCGTTAATAACGCGTGGCCACGACTTATTTATCTCGTTCCCATGCGTTAATAACGCGTGGCCACGACTTATTTATCTCGTTCCCACGCCTTAATAACGCGTGGCCACGACTTATTTATCTCGTTCCCACGCCTTAATAACGCGTGGCCACGACTTATTTATCTCGTTCCCACGCCTTAATAACGCGTGGCCACGACTTATTTATCTCGTTCCCACGCCTTAATAACGCGTGGCCACGACTTATTTATCTCGTTCCCATGCGTTAATAACGCGTGGCCACGACTTATTTATCTCGTTCCCACGCCTTAATAACGCGTGGCCACGACTTATTTATCTCGTTCCCACACCTTAATAACGCGTGGCCACGACTTATTTATCTCGTTCCCACGCCTTAATAACGCGTGGCCACGACTTATTTATCTCTTTCCCACGCCTTAATAACGCGTGGCCACGACTTATTTATCTCGTTCCCACGCCTTAATAACACGTGGCCACGACTTATTTATCTCGTTCCCACACCTTAATAACGCGTGGCCACGACTTATTTATCTCGTTCCCACGCCTTAATAACGCGTGGCCACGACTTATTTATCTCGTTCCCACGCCTTAATAACGCGTGGCCACGACTTATTTATCTCGTTCCCACGCCTTAATAACGCGTGGCCACGACTTATTTATCTCGTTCCCACGCCTTAATAACGCGTGGCCACGACTTATTTATCTCGTTCCCACGCCTTAATAACGCATGGCCACGACTTATTTATCTCGTTCCCACGCCTTAATAACGCGTGGCCACGACTTGTTTATCTCGTTCCCACGCCTTAATAACACGTGGCCACGACTTATTTATCTCGTTCCCATGCCTTAATAACGCGTGGCCACGACTTATTTATCTCGTTCCCACGCCTTAATAACGCGTGGCCACGACTTATTTATCTCGTTCCCACGCCTTAATAACGCGTGGCCACGACTTATTTATCTCGTTCCCACGCCTTAATAACGCGTGGCCACGACTTATTTATCTCGTTCCCATGCCTTAATAACGCGTGGCCACGACTTATTTATCTCGTTCCCACGCCTTAATAACGCGTGGCCACGACTTATTTATCTCGTTCCCATGCCTTAATAACGCGTGGCCACGACTTATTTATCTCGTTCCCACGCCTTAATAACGCGTGGCCACGACTTATTTATCTCGTTCCCACGCCTTAATAATGCGTGGCCACGACTTATTTATCTCGTTCCCACGCCTTAATAACGCGTGGCCACGACTTATTTATCTCGTTCCCACGCCTTAATAACGCGTGGCCACGACTTATTTATCTCGTTCCCACGCCTTAATAACGCGTGGCCACGACTTATTTATCTCGTTCCCATGCGTTAATAACGCGTGGCCACGACTTATTTATCTCGTTCCCATGCGTTAATAACGTGTGGCCACGACTTATTTATCTCGTTCCCATGCGTTAATAACGCGTGGCCACGACTTATTTATCTCGTTCCCACGCCTTAATAACGCGTGGCCACGACTTATTTATCTCGTTCCCATGCGTTAATAACGCGTGGCCACGACTTATTTATCTCGTTCCCATGCGTTAATAACGCGTGGCCACGACTTATTTATCTCGTTCCCATGCGTTAATAATGCGTGGCCACGACTTATTTATCTCGTTCCCATGCGTTAATAACGTGTGGCCACGACTTATTTATCTCGTTCCCATGCGTTAATAACGCGTGGCCACGACTTATTTATCTCGTTCCCATGCGTTAATAACGCGTGGCCACGACTTATTTATCTCGTTCCCATGCGTTAATAACACGTGGCCACGACTTATTTATCTCGTTCCCATGCGTTAATAACGCGTGGCCACGACTTATTTATCTCGTTCCCACGCCTTAATAACGCGTGGCCACGACTTATTTATCTCGTTCCCACGCCTTAATAACGCGTGGCCACGACTTATTTATCTCGTTCCCACGCCTTAATAACGCGTGGCCACGACTTATTTATCTCGTTCCCACGCCTTAAAAACGCGTGGCCACGACTTATTTATCTCGTTCCCACGCCTTAATAACGCGTGGCCACGACTTATTTATCTCGTTCCCATGCGTTAATAACGCGTGGCCACGACTTATTTATCTCGTTCCCATGCGTTAATAACACGTGGCCACGACTTATTTATCTCGTTCCCATGCGTTAATAACACGTGGCCACGACTTATTTATCTCGTTCCCACGCCTTAATAACGCGTGGCCACGACTTATTTATCTCGTTCCCATGCGTTAATAACGCGTGGCCACGACTTATTTATCTCGTTCCCATGCGTTAATAACGCGTGGCCACGACTTATTTATCTCGTTCCCACGCCTTAATAACGCGTGGCCACGACTTATTTATCTCGTTCCCACGCCTTAATAATGCGTGGCCACGACTTATTTATCTCGTTCCCATGCGTTAATAACGCGTGGCCACGACTTATTTATCTCGTTCCCATGCGTTAATAACGCGTGGCCACGACTTATTTATCTCGTTCCCATGCGTTAATAACGCGTGGCCACGACTTATTTATCTCGTTCCCATGCGTTAATAACGCGTGGCCACGACTTATTTATCTCGTTCCCACGCCTTAATAACGCGTGGCCACGACTTATTCATCTCGTTCCCACGCCTTAATAACGCGTGGCCACGACTTATTTATCTCGTTCCCACGCCTTAATAACGCGTGGCCACGACTTATTTATCTCGTTCCCACGCCTTAATAACGCGTGGCCACGACTTATTTATCTCGTTCCCACGCCTTAATAATGCGTGGCCACGACTTATTTATCTCGTTCCCACGCCTTAATAACGCGTGGCCACGACTTATTTATCTCGTTCCCATGCGTTAATAACGCGTGGCCACGACTTATTTATCTCGTTCCCATGCGTTAATAACACGTGGCCACGACTTATTTATCTCGTTCCCACGCCTTAATAACATGTGGCCACGACTTATTTATCTCGTTCCCACGCCTTAATAACGCGTGGCCACGACTTATTTATCTCGTTCCCATGCGTTAATAACGCGTGGCCACGACTTATTTATCTCGTTCCCACGCCTTAATAACGCGTGGCCACGACTTATTTATCTCGTTCCCATGCGTTAATAACGCGTGGCCACGACTTATTTATCTCGTTCCCATGCGTTAATAACGCGTGGCCACGACTTATTTATCTCGTTCCCATGCGTTAATAACGCGTGGCCACGACTTATTTATCTCGTTCCCATGCGTTAATAACGCGTGGCCACGACTTATTTATCTCGTTCCCATGCGTTAATAACGCGTGGCCACGACTTATTTATCTCGTTCCCATGCGTTAATAACGCGTGGCCACGACTTATTTATCTCGTTCCCACGCCTTAATAACGCGTGGCCACGACTTATTTATCTCGTTCCCACGCCTTAATAACGCGTGGCCACGACTTATTTATCTCGTTCCCACGCCTTAATAACGCGTGGCCACGACTTATTTATCTCGTTCCCACGCCTTAATAACGCGTGGCCACGACTTATTTATCTCGTTCCCACGCCTTAATAACGCGTGGCCACGACTTATTTATCTCGTTCCCATGCGTTAATAACGCGTGGCCACGACTTATTTATCTCGTTCCCATGCGTTAATAACGCGTGGCCACGACTTATTTATCTCGTTCCCACACCTTAATAACGCGTGGCCACGACTTATTTATCTCGTTCCCACGCCTTAATAATGCGTGGCCACGACTTATTTATCTCGTTCCCATGCGTTAATAACGCGTGGCCACGACTTATTTATCTCGTTCCCACACCTTAATAACGCGTGGCCACGACTTATTTATCTCGTTCCCATGCGTTAATAACGCGTGGCCACGACTTATTTATCTCGTTCCCACGCGTTAATAACGCGTGGCCACGACTTATTTATCTCGTTCCCACGCCTTAATAACGCGTGGCCACGACTTATTTATCTCGTTCCCATGCGTTAATAACGCGTGGCCACGACTTATTTATCTCGTTCCCATGCGTTAATAACGCGTGGCCACGACTTATTTATCTCGTTCCCACGCCTTAATAATGCGTGGCCACGACTTATTTATCTCGTTCCCACGCCTTAATAACGCGTGGCCACGACTTATTTATCTCGTTCCCACGCCTTAATAACGCGTGGCCACGACTTATTTATCTCGTTCCCACGCCTTAATAACGCGTGGCCACGACTTATTTATCTCGTTCCCACGCCTTAATAATGCGTGGCCACGACTTATTTATCTCGTTCCCATGCGTTAATAACGCGTGGCCACGACTTATTTATCTCGTTCCCATGCGTTAATAACGCGTGGCCACGACTTATTTATCTCGTTCCCACGCCTTAATAACGCGTGGCCACGACTTATTTATCTCGTTCCCACGCCTTAATAACGCGTGGCCACGACTTATTTATCTCGTTCCCACGCCTTAATAACGCGTGGCCACGACTTATTTATCTCGTTCCCACACCTTAATAACGCGTGGCCACGACTTATTTATCTCGTTCCCACGCCTTAATAACGCGTGGCCACGACTTATTTATCTCGTTCCCACGCCTTAATAACGCGTGGCCACGACTTATTTATCTCGTTCCCACGCCTTAATAACACGTGGCCACGACTTATTTATCTCGTTCCCACACCTTAATAACGCGTGGCCACGACTTATTTATCTCGTTCCCACGCCTTAATAACGCGTGGCCACGACTTATTTATCTCGTTCCCACGCCTTAATAACGCGTGGCCACGACTTATTTATCTCGTTCCCACGCCTTAATAACGCGTGGCCACGACTTATTTATCTCGTTCCCACGCCTTAATAACGCGTGGCCACGACTTATTTATCTCGTTCCCACACCTTAATAACGCATGGCCACGACTTATTTATCTCGTTCCCACGCCTTAATAACGCGTGGCCACGACTTGTTTATCTCGTTCCCACGCCTTAATAACACGTGGCCACGACTTATTTATCTCGTTCCCATGCCTTAATAACGCGTGGCCACGACTTATTTATCTCGTTCCCACGCCTTAATAACGCGTGGCCACGACTTATTTATCTCGTTCCCACGCCTTAATAACGCGTGGCCACGACTTATTTATCTCGTTCCCACGCCTTAATAACGCGTGGCCACGACTTATTTATCTCGTTCCCATGCCTTAATAACGCGTGGCCACGACTTATTTATCTCGTTCCCACGCCTTAATAACGCGTGGCCACGACTTATTTATCTCGTTCCCATGCCTTAATAACGCGTGGCCACGACTTATTTATCTCGTTCCCACGCCTTAATAACGCGTGGCCACGACTTATTTATCTCGTTCCCACGCCTTAATAATGCGTGGCCACGACTTATTTATCTCGTTCCCACGCCTTAATAACGCGTGGCCACGACTTATTTATCTCGTTCCCACGCCTTAATAACGCGTGGCCACGACTTATTTATCTCGTTCCCACGCCTTAATAACGCGTGGCCACGACTTATTTATCTCGTTCCCACGCCTTAATAACGCGTGGCCACGACTTATTTATCTCGTTCCCATGCGTTAATAACGCGTGGCCACGACTTATTTATCTCGTTCCCACGCCTTAATAACGCGTGGCCACGACTTATTTATCTCGTTCCCACGCCTTAATAATGCGTGGCCACGACTTATTTATCTCGTTCCCATGCGTTAATAACGCGTGGCCACGACTTATTTATCTCGTTCCCATGCGTTAATAACGCGTGGCCACGACTTATTTATCTCGTTCCCATGCGTTAATAACGCGTGGCCACGACTTATTTATCTCGTTCCCATGCGTTAATAACGCGTGGCCACGACTTATTTATCTCGTTCCCATGCGTTAATAACGCGTGGCCACGACTTATTTATCTCGTTCCCACGCCTTAATAACGCGTGGCCACGACTTATTTATCTCGTTCCCACGCCTTAATAACGCGTGGCCACGACTTATTTATCTCGTTCCCACGCCTTAATAACGCGTGGCCACGACTTATTTATCTCGTTCCCATGCGTTAATAACGCGTGGCCACGACTTATTTATCTCGTTCCCACGCCTTAATAACGCGTGGCCACGACTTATTTATCTCGTTCCCATGCGTTAATAATGGGTGGCCACGCGTTATTAAGCAATAAGCAATAATATTTTTTTTTTCCACCAATGTCACCAGAGGGGCTCCGTAGATAAGTCATGGACATTTGCTGAAAGAAATTTAGTGTCAGTACCACGGCCTCACTGTAGGGGGCATTGTAGAGCACACTTGGCTCCTTTTAATTACAAGTATAAGAAGCACTGCACCAAGGTTACTGAACAGGGACAGATCTTCCTTTTCCCCCACCTGTTGAGCAGACCAGTGAGCCATGGGTTTCACTAGTCCTACAGACTTTGCACTAGTCCCGCACCCAGTGAAATATATGTTGTTAAACAAAAACAATTTCATGTTATATTAAAATTACAATCAGAGAAATAACAATAGATTTTTTTTAGATGCTACATTTTGTGTTTTCTTCCCTTATGGTACACGGCAGAAAACTAGAAAAAGGGCTCAGGATGTCGCCCCCCCCCCCCCCCGCCCGCCTCCCTCATCACCTGCCTGCTGCTGGGGGGTCACATTGGCTTTGGCAATGGCTTCTACGTGCAACAACAGCTTGAAGTTCTCCAGTTGTTCTAATTTTGATATGTAATAGAGAATACTAGAGAATTAATGACTAATTTTAGACCAAAAATGTATTGTGGTATCAAACATTAAATGATATTATTCAGTGACTAGAGGACACCAATAAAAAGACACAAAACTGATGCATGACAGTTCAGTAATGGAGAACACAAAGTGACAAAATGTAGATCCAGTTTGTTGTCACTAAAATATTTTGAAAACAAGTATTGAAGCACAACTCATGAACATTCAAACGTTCTTATTTCAGGTTTCTGATCGAGGGACGACTTCAGGAACTTGCTCACCTACATTGTAGTAGGGAAGCATCGATCCACGTTATTTCACTTTTGATTGGATCCCGATACCCAAATGTGGATATCTGATGATACTGATACTATTTCAATGCCAGAGTTGTTCGCTTTAATGTTATCATCATTATTGCTGATTTTATATGAGGCTGTAATAAACTTGTCTCTACAGAAAAGTAATAAATGTAGGAATTTTTGCATGTTTTCTCTCAAAAGACAACTTGAGGTTAGTAGAAGGTGAGAAAAGGAAGCAGTACAAAGTAGTTTAGTTCCATGTGGACAATGTGGGGGTCTGCGTGACGTCATCATCTCTAATAAGCTAGTTCTATCTTTAAAACCTCACAATCACTTTATTAATCCCTGGAGAACTTATTTAGCAACGCAGCACAAACTGCAGTGTTTCCAGCTCTAATGTAACGCAAATGATTGCATTTGGATCGGATCGGAAATGTAAAATTCTGCACAAGTCCCACGGACTGGCCATCGGAAATGTGTACTAGCCCTTAGAAATATGTACTGGTCTCAGACTGGCGGAGTGGCGTTTAGATCGACCACTGCTGAACAAGCAGTATCTATGTGTAGCTCCGCTGTCGCTCATTTCTTCTGTGGTCGTCATGAATGTAAGCACATATAAAGAGTTAACATCTTCTCAAAGAAAAATCTGACCTGTAGTCTTTAAAGTAGGGTTATCTAAACTCTTTTAACTACTTGTCATGTCCGTAAATGTATGAGCATGGTCACTCAATCTCAATATCTTGTATTTCTTGTTGGGATTAACTTTGTTTGGTCGAAGCTCCCCCTAGTGTCCAGACTCCCAAGTTTCATGTCTGCAGAAGGTCTTCAGTTGGCCGGTGGACCATATTTAAGTCACCTCTGCTCTAAAATAACATCAATATATACATATATATACATATATATATATATATATATGGGGGGTTATAAATGTGGATTTTAGGACAAAAGGATCGAGACCTGAGGAGACATGTGACGGCAGAGCATGAATCTCGTACACCAGACCAGATCCAAGCCTTTACCCTGAAAGATTACCCCGGAATTTTATCAAGAATTCTGAATGTATATTTTTACTCCCTGTCTTGTTTGTGTATTATTTGTTCTGAATAATGTTTTTGAAGAAGAAGAAGAAGAAGAAGAAGAAGAAGATACTGGCTTGGAACAAAAGGAAGCTGGCTTCTGCTGTCCTCTGGTGGTCTCTTAATAGAATAGAAGTATAGAACGTCTTTATTGTTGTAGCAAGTACAACGCAATTGTAAGGTACAGTCCTAAAAGTGCTGTTACAAAAAAATTAAGTATAAAAGAATACGTTCAATAAAAACAAAGTGCACAATATAAATAAATAAATAGATAAAACATCAACCAGTTTAAAGAAAAAAACAGTCAAAAAAGGGAGCGACAAGGCCAGACAAACATTATTGAGTACAATAATGGCTTTTGCATAGAAACTGGTTTCTTAGTCGGTTTGTTTTGGCCTTTAACGCCCTGTAACGTCTGCCAGATGGTAGCTGCTTAAAAAGTGCAGATCCGGGATGAGTTGGGTCCTTGAGGATCTGCTGGGCTTTCCTAAGGCAGTGGGAACCGTAGAGATCTTCCAGGGATGGAGGGGGGCAGCCGGTGATCTTCTGGGCTGTGGTGATGATTTTCGAGAGCTGCTTACCGTTTGCTGCTGTGCAGCTGGAAAACCACACACAGATACAGTATGTAAGAATGCATATCTGTATGGAGCATTTATAAAAAGACTGTCTAAGGTCATTGTTTCTTAGTATCCTCAGAAAATAAAAGTCTCTGCTGTGCCTTCTTCATGATGACTGTAGTGTTGGAACTCCAGGTCAGGTCATCATCTAAAGCCCCGTTTCCACCGCACAAAAAGTGCTGGAATGGACCGGTATAGTCCGCTACGTTTCCGGTTTCCACTGCAAGAATTTGTGATTTTTCCTGAAACAACCGCTCCAAAGGTGGTCACTTTTCCACTCCCCTCCATCAGGGTACCAGGACCATGGAACGGGTCTGAGTTTGAGGAGCCGTCTGCTGATTGGTCAGTGATTTACTACACGTGCTCAATATTGTAATATGCCAGCTGTATGAATTCTCTGCTGTTAGAGCATTCAGCTTTGCTCTGGTTGTTTTTTTTTCTTCTTTTCTTTGTTGCTCAACTTTCGTGTTGGTCATGAAAGAGCGGACGTGGGGAGACCGGGGCTCGGGACTTTGGATCGCGTAGAAGCTTTCTGTTTGCAGCATAGCGTCCGCGCTGCCGGTGTGCCGTGCCGGGTCTGTCTTTGCATCGCGTCCTGGGTTTCTGTTGAAATGTGATGCAGTGGCGGTCAGCGTTCTGTTAAAACGTGGTCAGAGACTAAGAGGAGATCCCACTGATGAATTTAGTGAGCTGATTTAAGAACAGGGAAGCAAGACTCTGAAATTCAGTGAATGACTGTGTGAATGAAAAGTGACTGAATCGAAACACTGGATGACTGGTAAACCATACGGTGACAATTGAGGTCATTCCAGTGGAGTAAATACAGCCTTTTATTGAGGATCTTTAGGCAGTTTTGAAGTGAGATCTAAAACGGTCCTTACTCCTGTGATAGAACACCAAGTGAAAGACCGGAGCCAACAACAGGTTTGCCCTAGAAGCTTGTCTTTCAAAGAGGAAGCGACTGGTCCGTGAGACATTTCTCATCTTTGAATCTGCAACAGTGGCATTTATGAAAAAAAAAAAAAAAAAAAAAAAAAAAAGAACAATAAAATGGAAAATTGTTGTGGTAAAACTACTGAAGTGGAAGGAGATGCAAAACTAAATATGAAACTAAACCACTCGTATTCAGTTAAATATTTGAAATCGTGGGAAAAGAAATATGAATTCAATGGGAAACTGCATGTTGAAACATGTACTCAATTAGTTAACAAACTTAAAGTAGAAGAAATGCAACAAACAGGAAAGGAGAAAGAAAGGAAAACCAAAGAGCGACAACGTGCACAAAAATGGCTTAGTGAAGCCCACCACAGAAAATTAGGTGTAATAAAAAGAAAAACAAACAGTTCATGCACTGTAAAAAAAAAAATGTTTTTACAGGAAAACGCTGGCAGCTGGGGTTACCAGAGAATTCCTGTAAAATATACAGCAGCACAGTAGATAACTTTACGGACAAAATATGTAAATTGATTTACAGGAACGAAATCACAGCCTAATTTCCATTAAGAAACTGTGAAGTCTACAAAAAAACCCTGTTCATTTTGCATAAAGGTGTTGTATATAGACAGACAATTTCCTATATATTTTACATGCAATAATAGTTCATTGTGCATCGATAAATGATAAAATTAACAGGGAAACATCGAATAAAAAACTCATTCAAACTGGTAGAACAACAGTAAAACTCTCAGCTGGTTAGAACTCCAAGCAGAGAGGCGGAGCTATATTAATCAGCAATAAAAAGCAATTCTCTCATAAAGATACAACCATAGACCCAGAGGGAAGATTTATAATTATTCATATCTCTCTTCAGAACATAGAAATGTGTATCGCAAACATCTATGGCCCAAATGTTGATGACCCCTCCTTCTATCACAACTTCTTCACCACCCTCTCAATACACTGACAAAACACTTATAGTTGGAGGAGACCTCAACATCGCCCTCAGTCCACTAATAGACAGTTAGTAAAGCACAAACACCAGACACTGGGAATCCCAGATATAATCCAGCAGTACATGAGTGACTCTGGTCTTTGTGACGCTTGGCGCACCTCTCATCCTCCTCTTAAAGAGTACTCCTTCTACTCAGCAGAGCACCAATCCTATTCACGCTTAGATTACTTTCTGGTGAGTAAATCAGTGATTAAAGACACCTGGGACACACAGATTCACCCCGTCACTACCAGTGACCATGACCTGTCACTATGACGTCACTATCAGTGACCATGACCTGTCACTATGACGGTCACTAATAGAACACTCACCCCTCCTAGTAGACAATGGAGATTTAACACTTCACTGCTCAAGGATCAAGACTTCCTCACATTCTTTAAAAAACAATGGACACTCTTTTTAGACACAAATGATCTGCCTGGTGTTTCTCCCGGTGTCCTCTGGGAGACAGCTAAAGCTGTCATGAGAGGCAAAATCATTTCTTACTCCTCATACAAAACCAAAAAGGAAAAAATAAAGGAAAAAGAATTAGAAGATAAAATCAAGACCATAGAGACAGCTCATGCTGCTTCCAATGACGACCGCTTATTAACGGAGTTAAAGAGATTAAAAATGGAGTTGAATGAAATAATTGACCACAAAACACAATTTCAACTACAGAGATTACGCTGGGAGAACTTTGAACATGGCAATAAATCCAGCAAACTCTGAGCCAATCAGCTAAAACGAAATAAAGAAAAATGTACAATCCCCTCAGTTAAAACTCAAAATGGTGAAATCACTTCTGACCCTCAGGAAATAAATACTACTTTCAGAGAATTTTATAAAAAACTTTACTCTTCACAAATTGACCCTTCACAATCTGAAATAGAGACTTTCTAAGCACAGTTGACCTCCAAAATTAAAAGACGAACAGATCCAAGGCCTAGAAGCTTCCATCTCAGTAGAAGAACTGCATGAAGCTCTCCAGCACATGCCTGATGGTAAAGCTCCAGGACCTGATGTAAAGCTCCAGGACCTGATGGTAAAGCTCCAGGACCTGATGGTAAAGCTCCAGGACCTGATGGTAAAGCTCCAGGACCTGATGGATACACCACTGAATTTTACAAAGAATTTTGGCCTTTACTCTCACCAATTTTTTTTAGAACAGTTGAGGAAATTAAAGAATCTTTATCTCTCCCCCCACATATGAACTGTGCAAATATCAATCTTCTTCTTAAACCGGATAAAGATCCTACACTACCATCTAGCTATCGCCCAATATCACTAATCAATGTAGATCTTAAAATAATCAGTAAAACATTAGCAAGCAGAACAGAAAAAATGACACCCCACATCATACACCCTGATCAAACTGGTTCATTAAAGGACGACACTCCACTAACAACACACGCAGATTAATTAATCTTATAGACCACTCCACTAACAACACACGCAGATTAATTAATCTTATAGACCACTCCACTAACAACACACACAGATTAATTAATCTTATAGACCACTCCACTAACAACACACACAGATTAATTAATCTTATAGACCACTGCCACCAGAATAAACAAAAGGCCATTATCACCTCCTTAGATGCAGAAAAAGCTTTTGATAGGGTAAATTGGAAATGCTTACTCGCTACACTACGGAAATTTGGATTTGAACAAAATTACCTCTCCTGGATTAAAACATTGTACACTTCACCCAGTGCCTGTGTCAAAACAAATGATCAAATTTCCTCAAGGTTCAATCTCAAGAGAGGTACCAGGCAGGGGTGCCCACTCTCACCATCTCTCTTTGCAATTTTTATTGAACCATTAGCAGCCGCCATTAGACAGAACAATAACATAAAAGGAATACAAACAGCAAATGTAACCCACAAAATATGTCTTTATGCAGATGATGTATTACTGTTCTTACAAAACGCACAGACCTCTCTTCCAGAAACAATAGAGTTAATAGGCAGATTCTCTGCAATTTCAGACTATTCTATAAATTGGAATAAATCAGTTGTCTTGCCAATTAACTCTATTTTTCAGCACACATCAAATACTCCACTAAAACCAGGGAACATCAAATACCTCGGCATTAATATCTCAGCCAAACTGTCAGACTTGGTGCACTTAAACTACACCCCCCTCATTAAAACAATAGAAGGGGACCTCACTCTTTGGATCACACTTCCTATATCACTTATGGGGAGAGTAGCAACAATTAAAATGATGGTCCTGCCTAAAATTAACTACATCTTTTCAATGATCCCAACAAAACCACCAAAAACATGGTTTAATAAATTGGATTCCCATATCTCAAAATTCTTATGGAAAAATAAACCATCGCGTATAAGTTTAAAAACACTGCAGAACACCAAGGACCAAGGAGGCTTAGAACTTCCAAACTTCTATAATTATTATCTTGCCAATAAATTACTTTATGTTATAAAATGGATTAATCAGAAACCCTTAGATGAAGGCTGGCTGGACATTGAAAAAACCTTCTGTGAAGATCTCCACATCAGAGACCTTCCTTTCTTCAGCCCTGTCATCAAAAAACACAACTGCTTTAAAAGCATCAATATAAACACATCGCTCACAGCTTGGTGGGAATTTCTTCAAATGAATGGATCGTCACTCATTCCCTGCAAACTCACACCTTCTGGAACAATCCTGACATCCTGCAAAGGAAGAAACCAAGAAACTTCACAAGATGGCAGAACAAGGGAAGAAGAAACTTGGAACACCTTCTCTTCAATAACTCTTTTATTCTGTTTAATGATCTAATAGAAACGTATGGCATCAGTCAAAATAACTATCTGGAATATCTCCAGCTTAAGTCAATAATACAAACAAAGTTCAAACTAGAAGAGATGAACCTAAACTGACCTCAGACAGTGACAAACCTCCTGAAGATCTCAGCTCCAAAACCACTTTCTAAAATCCTTTAATCCTGTCATGTTCCAATACCACAATATCCCTTCAAGCTCCAAATGGGAAGAAGATGTCAACATCAACACAGACCCAACGTTTTGGTCACAAATCTGTAGAAATACATTCAAAATGAGCAAAAACACCAATATACAGCTTATACAATACAAGATCCTACACTAGTTCATTACAGGACAAAGATGTTCAAGATGCTCTCACTTCCTCTAACATATGTTCTAACTGCACAGCTGATCTCCTTGATACCTGTCTACACTGTGATCTCCTTGATACCTGTCTACACTGTGATCTCCTTGATACCTGTCTACACTGTGATCTCCTTGATACCTGTCTACACTGTGATCTACCTGATACCTACCTACATGCACTCTGGCAGTGTACACCAGTCCAAACATTCTGGCAAAAAATCTGTGAAGATTTATCATTATGCCTGGACCCCCCCATTCCAGTCTCACCTGCACTTTGCCTGTTAGGTGATCTTACAGAAATTAAAAGAGAGAAAAATGAATCCTTCACACTCCTGGTCTCCTGAAGCGTCGCAAAGAAGGCGATCCTCATGAACTGGAAATCAAAACATAATCTTAATATAAAGTTATTTAAAAACTTACTCCTAGACCACATCACATTGGAGAGAATTTCTGCTTGTAGGAAAAATCAGTCGGCTCAATTTGAGTTGACGTGGTCCCTAATAATTGAATACACCATGTAGCCCTGTGGGGGGGTGGTAGTTCCGCCTCGGGGCTCTTGGGGCCATCTGTGGCTGGGGCGTTGTGGCTTGGGTGGTTGGCGGCCCTGTGATCTGGGGGGGTGCTGGCATCTATCCTGGGGGGTGGCGGCCCGGGCTGGGGGGTTCCGGGGGGTGGGTGTGGGGGGGGTCGGCTCTGGGTGGGGGGTGGTTCTGCTGGGGTGGGGTGGGGGTGCTGGGCGTCGGGCCCCGGCCGGGTTGCCTGGCCGGGGCGGGCGGGTGTGGGGCCTCGGGGCCTTGGGGGCTGGGTGCCCTCCCGGTCCTGGTGGGGGTGCCCGCTGCGGCGCCGGGGGTGGGTCCTCCCTCCGCCTCCCTCCCCTCGCTGGGGCGGGGGTGGCCCCTGCTGCCGGGCTCCGGGTCCCGCTCACCCCTGGATCAGGGGGAGATGGAGGGCAGTAGGGGCTCCGGGTTTGGATGGACAGCTGACTGGAGATGACCCCCGGGGGGGGTTTTTATGGGACAGGGGCCGGGTGTGTGTGTGTGTGTGTGTGTGTGTGTGTGTGTGTGTGTGTGTGTGTGGGGGGGGGGGGGGGGGGGGGGGGGTACGAGTGTGGATTGGTCTGTATGGGTAGGTGTGTGTAAGTGTCTACGTGTGTTTGTGTGTGTGTGGGGGGACGGTGAATGTGAGCGTAGGTGTATGTGCGTGTGGGGGTGTGTAATTTATATATAAGTATGGGTGTGTGTATGTGTATGAGAGTATGTGAGTGTGGGGGGGGGGGTTTACGCTCCCTAGCCGCTGGCCTCCAGCCGGGCTCGTGCCGGGCCATGCGGGTCTTAGACTCTGCTCTTCGGCCGTCGGGTGGGGTGGGGGGGCTTCCTGTCCGGGTCCTCTTGTGGTGCCTTGTCGGAGTGGGTGTTGGTCCCCGTGTTCCAGACCGGCCGCTTCGGGGTGGGGCGGGATGGCGCGGGGGGTCCAGCTGGGCTAAGTCCTAGCGACGGGGGGACCTTCTCCCTCTCAGCCCCGCCTACCTTACCATACCATACCATAGAACAACAGTAAAACTGTGCATTTTAAATTGAGCTGTTCTGTATATTATACATAAAATCTACTCATATGCAATATTTTTATGTTTTAATGATCAAGTTATAATGCAAAATTTACTTAAAAACCTGCAAAATGATTACTACTACACATACACCAAATCATGCAAAAATACATCTTGAGAAAAGACGAGAGGAAAAATATCACTTCTGAGAAATTTATTTAACAATTGGATGGATTTTTCAACGTATACAACATGCAAAGAAACTACATGTAATGGTTTTTGTAGCTATAACTGAACCCAAGTTAAAATATTCCAGAAGATTAGTCTCTTTATATCTGGACATTCTTCTGCCACTTTAACAAAACTTAATTGCCAGGTGCATAACAACAACCAAATTCAATCAAAATCAATTTTCTTTAATACTGAATATGGGGGATCTGCCCCCTACTGGTCTACATATAGATGCTATTGCTTTGTCTGGAATGTTTCACAATATGGCATAAACCTTACTTATCTTGGAGATAATGAGGTGATGCCAACAGGCCAAGTTACAGGTCAGATCTGTGGAGCGGTCAGCCCCCTCACAGTAAGAATGCATGTTTAAGGTATTTTCTACAATAAAAACAGTTCTAATTGAATGAATGCAAGGCAGATAAGTTTTATACTATGCTGTGGTACATTCCTGCAAAGCGAGAACATCGTAAAGAAACAAGCAGGTGGCGGACCCTCTACAAGAAAAAGTTACTTTAAAACAAAAATTACATATTCTGCCTTAATTAGGATATTACACATTGTAGATTTAACAAAGTGAAAAGCAGTACCTCTGGAACAGATGAACATTTTGGAAATGTTGTAGTGGTAATGTGGTAATAGCATTTGAGCAATGGTGACGCCAATTTGCGGGGAGCTTTGTGAACGAGCTATTTGCATATTCCACACCCATCAAATCTCTCACGCACTCTCTTTCTCCATCCCGACTGACACACTGGACTGTATGCTTTTGTGTTTGTGAGTGGTTGAGCCAGTGACTAAGAAAGAACATTTAGTTGAGATAGCTACATAATGTATTTATATTTCAGAATCATCCCGAGCAACACTGCTGTACAAGGCTGTCACCATGCACTTGCCCGTGTGTCATAACACTCGTTGGGAAACAACCCTAAACAGTCTAGAAACAAAGCAGCAACACAGTATTACGCTGGGAAAAAAAACAAAAAAAACTTGGAGCATTCCTGCCGACATCTTCGAAAAAAGAAAAAAAGGCTGGTGGCAGACCCTCTACCAGAATAGACTTTAAAACAAAAAGTGTATACTGTGCCTTAATTACCATCATACACATTGTAGATTTAACAAAGCAAAAACTAAAAGTACCTCTTCTCAAACAACAGTCCACAGAAAGAGTCCATATTTAGGTTTGACGCCACTCATGATCGGAGAGATCCTGTACCAGGGTGAGGACACGAGGGTTCACGACGCTTTGAGTTTTTGTTTTCTACTTTGGTTCCTTTTTCAGGGTTTATCGAGAAGAAACACCTGTAGAATAAAAGCATATCAAGCATTTTAGTTAGTGCGTTTTAAACAAAAGAGCAAAATATACATATATACAGTCATGGACAAAAATGATGGCACCCATCAGGAAATACTAAGCCACACCCAGAGCCAAGGCCAACAGTCAGACCCAGACCATACTCACCTTTGAAGAAAGTCCAGAGTTGAAGCCAGCTCAGATGGATAATGAACGTTGAAACAATAGTAGCTTCCAAACATGAGGCACAGTGCAGAAATGGAGGAGGAGATGTTTGTGTTGACAACGCTCCGATCCAGACTCAACATGTATCTTCTTGAAGAGTAGCAGGACAGTCCTATGAACAAATTATTTAACAGGTTATATTAAAGGCATAGTAGAGGATTTTCTTCTTCCGGGTGGACCATCAAAATAACTGGTCCTCCTAATTGTCAATCATTGTGGTGATATATGACGTAAGCCCGTCGTACGTGCTCGTCCCTGCAGCTCACTCCACACGGTTCTCATCATGCCGGTGGCCGACCCCACGCATTATTCTCCCACATTTTTACACAGTTTCCCCCCCTCTGGTGCAAATCTTCTTGTAAAGTGAGCTTATGTGAGCGATGCCGACTTGTGACTTGTAAACAGAGCGTGCACGAGGAGAACTGGGCTCGTGCACGTCTCTCGCACACGTTTTAGTAGGCGTTCCGTCTCGGGAGCAGGTACAGCGTTGCGCATGTGCATTTTTTTCAAACGGTGGAGAGGGCGGTTCTTTCCTGAAATTCCTGAAAATCCTCCTGTATACCTTTAATAAGCACTGCACTCACATTAAAAAAAAAAAGACATGAAACTGACTTACCACAGACAATAACAGTGGGTGTCAGAGGCACTTGCTCCAGTTTGACCTCTTCTGCCAGACATGCATGTTCTACATGGAAGAACATGGACTCCTCCTTCTCATCGAAGTAGTTGATCAGAAGCAAGAGCATCTCCTTCACATCATCTGAGCAGTCACTTTGCTGTCCTCGCATCCTCTGAAGGAACTTCTTGCTCTTGCTGACATAAACTGTGGTCATGTAGTTGAGAAGCCTTTTCCCCTTCAAATCCAAATTTTGTGTGAATGTCTCTTTGAGGTCAATCCCAGTCAGTTCCTTGAAGTGAACTGACATGCCAAGGTCATCAAACAAAAACGGCCACTCCTCTCTAAGGTATCTGATACTTTTCCCCTGGTTGACATGTTGACGCTGTGTGTAAAAAGTGGACTTCATCAGACATTTGACCTCCTCTGGATTGGAATCCGAGTGCTGGAACATCACCTTAAGCTTTTCCATGTGTAGCTGTTGGCTCACTTGAGTTTCTTCACGGGGCAGAAATGTTACATTCCATTTAATGCATCCTTAAGTGTCCTGCATTGCTGCTCTCTCTTCTAATGGGATCTCATCTGTGTCTGAGTCATCAGCCTGATGTTTTCTTTTTCTTATTTTGGGTGTTGAAGTGCGTCTCACATTTTCGATTCTGTTTTGCAACTGTTTGACAAGGGAATGGTCGCCTGTTCCAACAACATCGCCCTCTATTACGTCTTGCAGAGAATTGGGATATTTTGCCACCATTTGTTTTGCTACGTTAGTTTGAATGTTTTTTACCTACATGAGGACATTTTTCCACCATCTCAGTCACAACAATCCGGACCATTTGCCTCCTCAGTCTTGGGCCTGGCCTTTTTCCCCCTCTCCAAAGAATCCATCAGTTCCTCAGGAAATTTACTCCATGGAATTTCAAAGTTGTCGTCCCACTGTGTGTCTAGTCCTGGGCTGGCGGAGGAGGAGGATGATGAACTTCGGGATGAAACAGAGAGTGATGACAGCGATTGGGAAGGTGAGGCTTCCAGAGATGTTAGTGAGCTGTTTTCGGGAGTTTGGTCTTTAAATGACAAAAAAAAACAAGATTATGATTCACACTGCACAATATTCCACAATGTCCATGTCTGCTATTAATTTTGAGTAGTTTTGTGATGTTTTTACTTACATTTCCGTTTCCAAACAGACAGAAGCTTTCTGGCTTGTACAGGTCTTAATGCTGTCATCAAATCAGCCTCCGTTACGAAGCGTAGATCATCATATGTCTCGACTCCAATCGACTGCAAGTGCTCCACCAGGATAATTTTGTTGGCAGCTGGAAGTTCTGGTAGGGCTTCCACGATGGCAATATCTAGGAAGGTTCGCTCTGAGTCACTCATCTTTGCTCTGACAAAAAAATGCCACCTTCAAACAGAACAGAAAAAATATACAGTACATGCACTTAACAGAGCAGGGGCATACATCAGGTAACACATATTAATGTCAAACTATTTACAGAGAGAAGTGAGTGAGCTTTAATCAGACTTTATTTTGCCATAATACTGTGTTTTAGTGGAATGACTTGGTATCCACCAAGAATGTAGGATACCAAAGGATAGAAATCGGGCAGGTCATTAATGTTGATACACTGGAACCCAAGACTGTCCTTTGTCACAGAATACAGATTGTATTCTGAGAGGAAGATGCCTTTGTGGATATCCATCAAAACATAGACAGATGTGTCATTTTGAATCAAGATGAGTAGAAGTTCACCAAACTCCATACACTCATCGTTTCTGTACACAAGAAACTGTCCTTTTTTATATGCAGTGCCCTTGTGCTGAATGTCTGTGCTAACTGTGGTATAGCTCTCTGAAAAGGCTCACTCCCTGACTGCATGTTTAATAGTGTCACTGTAGAGGCTGGGATAAAACACACAGCAGTCTTTCACTTGCAGTAGTTTACTGCATTGCCCAGCTAAAAGATATGCCTGATACATCTGATGTCGCTGTGACAACGTTTGACAAATGTTTCTGAAGTTTTTCAAGTGTCTGGCACATCTTTTAAAATAACTGTTTACTTTCAAACCTAAGTGTCCATAACCTCATCAATGGACCAAATTTCAACAACAGTGATGAATAATGGCGCAAATAGTGGTGCTTGGGTTTTAGTTGAATTTCAGGAAACAACATCTTTCTCAACTCCAAATATTCTTGGATTAAAATGTCCAGATATGCTATCTGGGACAAGGAAATGTTCTGAGCACAAATAAGATCTGCAATGTCTTTGAGCTGGAGAGCTAACTGCCATACTTCATCCTCATGGTTTTGCACTTTGTCACCAATCAAAACTGGTAGTAATCTCAAAAGATTCCAGTTTTGAATGGCTTGTCCTGATAGCTTGGCTCCATCAGGTTTGACAGCACATGGCTCTGTGAGAGCTTCAGATCCTTTATACTTAAACTGTTTGATACGCCTGTTCAAGAGTAAGTATGTGAACCATTTTTTCTTTTTTATGATGTTATTCAGGTACAGTGCTAGATCATAGGACACGACTCCCTCAAAGAGGTCGTGACCTAAACAAGGCGGGAGACCAGGCTGGGATACGTGGAAAGACTCAAGGGTATTAAAGATAGAGTTTACCTTTATTCCTCTGACTTCATGGATGTTTTCAACCTGGAGATCGGCAACAGCTGTGTCATACGTCTCTGGGGTGCGTGGAGGACCACAGGCATTCGGATCAGCCTGAAACTCACTTCTTGTGATTTCACAGTACCTGCAAAAATATCGAGAGCAGCTGAAGTTCTCTGTAAACCCACCTATGCAATGAGAACCCAAGTTATCCCCGGCAATGCAGTATAGACCCCCTTTTACCATTTCTCCATCTACATTTATTCCATCTGTCTCCAACGATTTCAGATCTGCCAACAACTTTGAGAAAACACTGGCTACTCCAAAATGCTTAACGTCTTTCTCAGCACACAACAAGACTAAAAACATATTATAAGTATTTGAACGCAAATGAATGGGTAAATTTGCTAATGAAAGATAGACTGCAAGTACTTTGTGCGTCTTTTTAGCAGAACCCAGGGGATTCACAACTTCAAAAGAATCTTGGTACAAAATCAGTTTTAGGCTTTCAGGGTTCTCATTAAAGAACTGGTGACCTTTGAAATTTTGTCCATCATACAAATCTGTAAATACCTCTACATCAGGATCTCCAAACTGTTGTGACTGTGCATTCCTCCATAGATCTGACTGTAAAAAGCGCTTCAGAGTTTCTGGTATGTAATATGCACATTTTTGTGTCATGTTTTCATCCATTCCCAATGCCACTTCTATGGGTTCCGTGTATTTAAACATTTTAGTGAATGTCTGATTTCTGGTGTATGTTGTTCTTAATTGTCCCTGATGACAGGCAGAGAACAAATCTGACTCTTTAATGCAGTCACAGATTTTAGCGACTGCTTCATCGGCTAGGCCCATATAATTTTTTAATAAAGAACTTACTTTAGTTATTGTGTAGGCTTGGCCTAACTCGTGCACATTTTGCATTTCCTCAACAATGGTCTGTATAGTAGAGGCAGGGATAAGAAGCTGTCCTTGCAGTTTAAGGTAAAAGAGACACAGGTTTCTGAAATAAGACTGACTTTCATTCTCTGGAATATCACTAGTTGTACTAGCTGTTGGCATGGCTTCATGTGTGTTTTCCAATTCAACTGTACTGGCAATGACATTTGATGGCTGAGGGCACGATTCCTTGTACATGACATCAATACCATCGGGGGAGCATGCTTTATGCTTCCTACATATGTGAGAAGTAAATGATGACTTTTTTGTAAAGACGTACTTACAACCACTTACCGGGCATGACACAGACCTGCCCTCTTCAATATGATCATTTAAGTGAGACACTAGTTCTTTCACTGTTTGAAAATGGCCAACACATAATGAAATTGCACATTTTAAATCTGCAACAACAGCTTTAGGAACAGCTTGCAGTGCAGGTGCATTGTGCACACGATCAAAATGGCCCTTGAATGCTGCGTAAGTGGTAAATGTTTTACTACAGTTGGCGCCAAAACATTTGAAAAGACAACGAGGCTCATTCCTATGCACTCTGCAATGTTGTACATATCCTCTTAATGTAGCCAATTCCTTTTTACAAAAGACGCAGGTGATCATATTTAGGATTGCAAGTACTTTCTGAGCTTTTCAGTTGAACTAATTCACCATTCAATGATCTACTGCTAGCTTACACCATGTGCTTTCAGCAAACATTTTCGTTTAAAAAAAAAAGTAGCCTAAACATGAAGCTTACGGTGCACACGTTCAAATTCCCAAAGGAACAGCCACAGATGTCAACCAACACGCTTCTTAAAATTGCTGATTTGTTGTAAAAACTTCCAAAAACAACCAAGTGGTCCGAAGATTTGTGCGCCGCAGCTCCGTGGACGCTGCTCGTGCTCTGGCTCGTTAGTTGACCTCGGCTGCAGCCGTGAACGAGAACCTTCTCCGCTCCTTCCTCTCACGTCATTGTCCAATCAGAGATGAGCTTCGGCTGGGCACTTTTAAGTTTAAAATTCAAATCAAAATTAGGTGGACTCAGTGCAGAGAGAGATTACGAGTTCGTGTCTGTGGTTAGAGGAGGCACATTAAAACATTGAATTTTAAAGACTAAAAGAAACATAAAGCATTCATGGATTACGTCAAAATAGAAAGTTACTTTGCATATACCCTATTAATTTTCCATTTACACTCAATATGCTACAAATACCATAAATTATAATGTTATGTGAAATTATATACTTTACATATAAATAAATAGGCAACTACGGAACAGGATTAGGGCCACTGAAAAAAAATCAAGGTCCAAAACATTTGTTTAATTATTGTTCTGTGAAAAAAAGTCAGAATTCTGAGATTAAAGTCAGAATTGTGAGAAAAAGTTTGAAATTGAAATTTTGAAATTGAAATTTAATTTATTTGTCAATGAATTAAAAGCACATTGTACAGTTTATGCAATGAAATGCATTTTGCCAACACTCTACTCAACCCTCACGTTACTTTAGAAAATATAAATGACAATAAATAACACGAGCCTGTCCCAGGTATACTTGGGCGGAAGGCAGGATACACCCTGGACAGGTCGCCAATCCATCGCAGGCCCTAATCTCTTCCATAGGCAATACAACCTCTCAGGTTCACAATGAAGTTTTTTCGAAAACCTTATAGGCCCAGACCTCAATTTGCATTATTTCATCAATCATGTTGTCAAAAGTATCCCTACAGCATAAACTTGTAAAGTAACTTACATATATTTTTTGTATTTTTTAAAAACAACTGACTATAACTATAGTTTTTACAATATTTGCACGTCAAATAACAAAACTGTTTTGTCATGAGTATTACAATATTTCTCTGTTTTTGTTTCCTATATTTGTAGTTTTAACAAATGAATTTGATTATAATCACATATTGTTGTTGTAAATATAACAAAACTTTCTGTTAAATAGTTTACAAAAGTTCACTGTGATTTTAACAAAAATTATATGTTTTTTGGTTTACAATACTTTTCTGTAGGGATTTTACGTAGTTTTAATGTAAATATCACGGTCCTTTTTTACAGTGTGGCTTAGTAACAAAGGAAGAGGGCAATAAAACAACATCATGGGGCAGAAACAGACAGGGACATAGAGATAATGATCAGGGAGAGGAGGATGAAGGACAGGCAGGGGGAGTAGTTGAGCAGACACCCCCGTCCTAATGTAAACAGTGGGGCAAGAATGTACCCCTCTCTGGATTCACTGTCTACTATTGCCTACATGAACAATCAGAGAGTTTGAGACCAAACACGAGATTTACAAAACCTCTTAAACAAAATTGGAGTAAACAGGTGGATTACTTAGCCCAGAGAAACCAACTGTGTCAAATGCTCTGTTGAATGGATTTAGACCAGAAGTGCAAAGTAGGGTGAGAGAGCACTGTGTTGACCTTCCAACTGGAGACACAGCACAAGTGATGAGATGGACAACACATCCAGAGAAGGTTAGCAGAGATAAGAAGAAGGACAAGAAACAGAAAGGTGATTTATTTTGAAGGAGGAGAAGAGGAAGTGTGTTTTGAAGGAGAAGTATGTTACTTTGATGGCCATGATGGAAAGAAAAAGAAGAGGCAGAAGACAAGGAAGAAGTTGTGACAGGAACAAGGCAGGTAGAGAAGTTAGGTCAGCATATGAGAGAGATGAGTGTTGGAAGTGTGGAAAGATTGGACATTTTGCATGAGAATGTAGGAATAAGGGAATAAAGGGTCAGTAACAGGCATGACTAAATAGAGGACAGAATAGTCAATCAGAAAGAGATAAAGCTATTCTCAGAGAATATGATGAAATAGACAGACAAATGGAGCAAATAGGTGACAGACCCATAACAATGTACCCAAGTGAAGAATTTGACATGGATTTGAGGGACATTCTAGCAGCATGTGAGGGATTTAGCTGTAAACTAGAAATAACACTGTTCGAGGACAGACAACCAGTTGTTTTCCTAAGTGACTGAGGAACTTGCAGAATAGTTTTGAGACGTAAACCCAGGGATTGAAATTGTCACACAACAAGGTTTAGATAAGATCAGCAGACCAACAGACACAGATGTTATCAACCTCACATCCTCTACCTTCAAAGGACTGATGGGCAGCCACATGAGGATTTGGAGTTTTTATGGCCAGTACGTCAGATTGTGGCAATAAAATCTAGGCTGGGTTGCAAACACAACACCCGCTATCCAAAAGACAGACGAGAGCACAAGTGAATGGTGAAACATTCTGCTCACAGCAGGAGAGGAAGAACACTTAAAGAGTCTTCCCCATCTCTGTGGACACAAGGGCACACAGATATGGGACTGCTGAAGGATTGTGAACCAGTACTAATGAGACGTAAAACTGAATATGGATCCTGTGTGAAACAATATCTTCTCAAACTAGATGTTAAAGAAGGAATTAGGCTGGTGATCAAAGAATTGTTGCAAGTGGGACTACTCAGAGAATGTTATGATTTAACCTCCAATATTTCCTGTAAAAAAGGCAGCTCCGTCAATGGGATGGTGAATGGTGTAAGATCTACAAGCTGGAAACTTTGCAGTTATACAGCGTACAATCGGGGTGCTAGATCTTCACACTCTGTTAAATAGTCTGGATCCAGGAGCAAAAATATTCTCAGGAATTGATCTAAGTAATGAATTTTTCTCAATTCTTGTACATCCATACAGCCAATATTGGGTTGAATTTACATATGAAGGGAAAAGATACATATTTAGAAGATTACTTCAAGGATATTGTGAAAGTCCTACAATATTCTCACAAGCTATTTCAAGTTGCTTAGCTAAATTTGTTCCTCCAGAAGAAAACCAAATTGTAATCTATGTGGATGATATTCTTAAAACGAAAGAACAGTGCATGAATGACACAATCGCACTTTTGCATTATTTGACTAATGTAGGAAACAAAGTGAGAGATAAACCCATCCACCTGAAGTCCCTATGCAAATGGGGAGCAATTATGAGTCATGGGCAAAGACATGTCTCAACAGGAGAGATGGTGGAGCTAGTACACTAATACCTATTGTTGGGATTTATGGTTGGTAATTAGCATTAATAATTACTGTAAGTAATGGATTACTGAAAGTAATAGATTACTGAAAGTAATTTAGGAAAAATCGGAATTACTAATAAAGTAAATGGTTAGTTACTCATCAGCAACTCCTAGAGTAATCGAGTAATTACTCAAAAGTTAATAAATTATCAAAAATTATTTATTAATGAAAAATTATTAATTTGCATAAATTGGTTATTTATCAAATAATAATTGAATCGGGGCACCACCAGCTAAGCTGGAAATAGCTAATACCAAATTTCAGTCTCGTTTGTCAAAAGGTTATTTAAGTTAGTTAATATTTCTGTGTAAATATAACAATATTAAATAACAAGGAAGGTGTGAGATTCGAGCACAGACTGTTACAAACCAGTGAATTGTCAACAATAAATACACAATGATAACCAAGAATCCATCAATTAAGTTACAATGCGTTTATTAACAAAAATGTATTTAAAAAAAAAATAATTCAGGAATTATTAATTAAAACAACACAATCAAGTAATAACCATCTAATCTATTAAACAGCAAACACTATGTACAAAGAAAGAGTGTGTGTGTGTGTGTGCGTGTGTGTGTGTGTGTGTGTGTGTGTGTGTGTATGTGTGTGTGTGTGTGTGTGTGTGTGTGTGTGTGTGTGTGTGTGTGTGTGTGAGTGAGTGTGTGGAAGCCTGAGTGGGGATGCAATGACCACAAGTGTCCACCAGGTGGCGGCGGACCTTGGAGGGTCAGTGTCAGTGGGTGTAATGACCTCGAACGTCCACCAGGTGGCGGCAGGCGTCTGGTTCGAGGTAGTAACCGGAACGACCACTAGGGGCGCGGCGGCGCACGGAGGGAGAATGCAATGACTCGACGTGTCCACCGAGTGGCGGTCTTTCAAGAGATTGCAATCACCCACGCGGCCACCAGAGGCGCTCGGCGCACTCTTTCTGGACGGCGTGACGTCACTGTGCTCGTGCACGGCTCGTGAGCCTGCTTGGAGCGCGCCTGGGGGCTCGTGGCCGAGTTTTCCCAGGGGCAGTGAACTACACACGGTCACAGAGCGCATGGAGGACAGCTGTTGCTGCTTTAACACGATAGTTTAGCGAGGAGAGGAGAGAGAAAGGAGAAGAAGGAGGGGGAGAAAGCAGGACAGATTTGTCCAACTGCACAGTCCCGCCGTGTGTGTAGCTGTACAGCTTTCCACCAGTCCAGTTATGGGAATGTGCAGGGTCTAGACAGAGAGAGAGAGAGAGAGAGAGAGAGAGAGAGAGAGAGAGAGAGAGAGAGAGAGAGAGAGAGAGAGAGAGTGGAGGTTCGCGTGGATGTGAATCCAACGCGCAGACACAGATTGGTTGGAAACAGGGATCGGCGTCCCTGACTTCAACACAATAATAAACACACAGCAATATTACAGTCACGTTATTCTCATTGCCTGCCCAGACTCTAAGCCTTACTCAGTTTGATGAGGGTGAACGTGCTGCGGCCGGGAAAGTCCGTTGATTTCCCGGCTGCGAGCTGGTTTCTCTGGCGTCCCAGGGAAAACAAGCTGAACTGGTCTGTGGACAAGGAAAAGTCCACAGGATGATCCGAGGATGATCAAGCGCTTCTTTTGAGGAGGGGGGAGAAGAAGCGGCTTCAGGTCTGCATGCGGAGGAAGTGTGCGCTGGCAGCTGCACACTCGGACTCCGGTGAAGAAGAAAAAAGGAAAAACGAAAAACGAAAGTAATTCCCCGGTGGTTCTCGGCTCGTCCAGCCAGGTGTGGAACTCCGGGGCCCGGTCAGCGTTAACACATGCAGTACTTTCTCTCCGTGCGAAGAGGTGCGTCCGGCTTGGAGCACATTCGACTTGGAAGAGAAAGAAATCACCCCCGCGGGGTTTTTTTATACCTCTTGTTGTGGTTTCGGGTTTCCAGCCGGCTCTGGGCCGTGTGGACCAATCGTGAAGGAGGGCCCGCCCCAGACATTCCAGCTGGTGAGGGAGCTCTCAGGCTCCCCCTGCCGTTGGCCTCCAGTATTGCACCTTAGAGGGGGGGAGACCCGGGGGGGTGATCACATGACCAATGGCGAACTTTTCCAGTTCTGACCATGTGATTTCTTTGTTCTCAAAACGTGGTCCCCCCTCCCCCCTTCCATGAGGTTGCGTGGCCCAACACTATGGATTCAATTCCTATTCTAAAAATGTTGATGAAAACACCCTGAAGCAACAGGGGCGAAAGCTCTATGTAAAACCATCATACCAACACATGGTATCACAAAATAAATTTACAGTGACAATGGACGCTATTTTGTAAATCAGATCGTACAAAAAAAGTTGTGGAAAATTTGGGAATAAAACTAGAAAACAGTTTGCTTATCATCTACAAAGTGCAGGACGAGTAGATAGAACAAATGGGACAGTTAGAAGCAGACTAGAAAAGTGTATGGAAAACCAATGTGCAACAAAGTGACTAAATGTTTAGATTTAGTGCAACTAAACATGAGAATAGTGCCTAACACTGAAACAGGATTCACACCATTTGAAATCATCCATGGCAGACCGTATCACTTACCACAACTACAGATTATGAGACTATAAGATGAAAGTGAAATGACACTTGCTGAGTATATGAGAGAGATGTTGAACTCTAAGGAAGTGAAATAAACTAACGAAATGCGAGATTCTCAACTTTCCCAACAGGAAGCAGAACCAGTGAAAGTGGGAAACGGAAGACATGGTCCAGCCCTCGATGGGAAGGCCCGTTCCAAGTACTTCCGACCACACCCACTGCTGTGAAGGTTGCTGAGCGATCCACTTGTCTCACTGCAAGAATTGAAGGTTTCTCAGGGAAGGTTCTGACGACTAAGAGAGGAAGGCTGACTACAAAGGGGTGCGGGGCAATCTAGAGCCTGAGTGTTTCAACCGTCAGTGAAGCAGGGAGATCCTCTAAGTCATTAGAGAACCTGACACCTGAGGAACCCAGCAGGACAAGTACACTGGTAGCTAGAGAACCCTAATGACACACACACATTGGGGTTTGGAGGTGACGTGCCTGTAACCTATCCCTCCGAGATAGGTTATGACTCCGCCAGAGATGACATCAACAAAGAAGAGAGGTCGACT
Organism: Blennius ocellaris; assembly: GCF_963422515.1. Taxonomy (NCBI): domain Eukaryota; kingdom Metazoa; phylum Chordata; class Actinopteri; order Blenniiformes; family Blenniidae; genus Blennius; species Blennius ocellaris. Next base: position 26,206,912 of record NC_137665.1, on the reverse strand, counting down.
CCCCCTGGAACTCATGGAACTTGTGTTGCAGTTAGCACAAGAGTTGAGAGATGATCCAGAGAAGTGAGCCATGTATGATTTTACAACAGAAGTTCCCCGTCCGGGTCCCGTCCCGGTTCCAAGAAGTTTCCCGTCCGGGTCCCGTCCCGGTTCCTAGAAGTTCCCCGTCCGGGTCCCGTCCCGGTTCCAAGAAGTTCCCCGTCCGGGTCCCATCCCGGTTCCTAGAAGTTCCCTGTCCGGGTCCTTTCCCGGTTCCTAGAAGTTCCCCGTCCGGGTCCCGTCCCGGTTCCTAGAAGTTCCCCGTCCGGGTCCCGTCCCGGTTCCTAGAAGTCCCCGTCCGGGTCCCGTCCTGGTTCCAAGAAGTTCCCCGTCCGGGTCCCGTCCCGGTTCCAAGAAGTCCCCGTCCGGGTCCCGTCCCGGTTCCTAGAAGTTCCCCGTCCGGGTCCCGTCCCGGTTCCAAGAAGTCCCCGTCCGGGTCCCGTCCTGGTTCCAAGAAGTTCCCCGTCCGGGTCCCGTCCCGGTTCCAGGAGGCCCCCCAGAGATTCCCCCGGGTCCCGTCCCGGTTCCTGGAGGCCCCCCCAGAGATTCCCCCGGGTCCCGTCCCGGTTCCTGGAGGCCCCCCCAGAGATTCCCCCGGGTCCCTTCCGGGTTCCTGGAGGCCCCCCAGAGATTCCCCCGGGTCCCGTCCCGGTTCCTGGAGGCCCCCCCAGAGATTCCCCCGGGTCCCGTCCCGGTTCCTGAAGGCCCCCCAGAGATTCCCCCGGGTCCCGTCCCGGTTCCAAGAGGCCCCCCAGAGTTCCCCCCGGGTCCCGTCACCGTTCCAGCTCCCCTTTCCCTGTTCCCTCAATAAAACATTGACGTTTGCAAACAACTTTCTGCTTGAGGTCTGCTTCTGGGTTCAGGACACTCCACGCGCCGGCTCCCCGCCATGACATTATGGTTACTTTGAAGAAACGAACAGGTGCGCCGGAAACTTCCTAATTTAAATTATGGAGAGTTTTTACTGAATTAAGGTTGTTTTGTTTAATCCAGAGGGGTTTAAATAGTTTAATACCTGTACTAGGGATGTTTTAAATGTTTAATACCTGTATTAGGCAATGTTTTTAAACAGTTTAATGTTTCATTCTCTGTATACATGGTCTTAAACAGTTTGATGTTAGAGTTGCCCTCTGAACATTTACTTTGAAGAACTTAACAGGTGTGTTACAACTTCCTCATCTTCTGATGAGAGTTTCAAAGACTTTTTTTTACTGTTTAAAGGTTACTTTGAAGAATTAAAATTTAGCTCTTAAATACAACGTCCGTATGCAAGAGAACACAAGTGGGCTTTTAATGTAAGGTTTAGTTTAAATGTTTACTTCACAGGTAGTAGTAGGGGGTTTGTAATTGTTTAATTCTCTGAATACAGGGTTTAATGTTAGATTTAATTCTAACGTCAGACAACAACAATAACAACAACGATGACGGCTTACAGCCTAGACTTAGGATATTAGATGAAATTAAATAAAGTATTTCTCTCTCACACATAAGGTTAGTTAAACCTTGTAACTGTTGAAGACAACATGGCTGGGAAATGCTTCAATATATAATCCACAGGGTTCGTAAGCATTTAATTCTCTAAAATTACAGGGTTACAGGGTTTAATGTCAGATTTAATTCTAACGCCAAACAACAACAATGACAGCTTGCAGCCCAGACTTAGGATATTAGATGAAATTAAATAAAGTACTTCTCTCTCACACATAACGTTAGTTAAACCTTGTAACTGTTGAAGATAACATGGCTGAGAAACGTTTTAATTTTTAATTCACTGGATACAGGGCCTTAAGCAGATGTCTATGCCGACCATTGAGCGGTTACTTTGAAGAAATGAACAGGTGTGTTACAACTTCCTAAATTAGCTTATAAGGCTCTGATGAGAATGTCAGAGAGTTTTTTTTACTGTTTAAAAGTTACTTTGAAGAATTTAAATTTAACTCTTAAATACAACTTCCTAACTGAACAGATGCAGGCTTTTAATGTAAGGTCTAGTTTAAATGTTTAATTCCTCTGTATATGGAAGAGAGGTCTGTGCGTTTTGTAGGAAAAGTAATACATCATCTGCATAAAGGCATATTTTATGGGTTACATTTGCTGTTCGTATTCCTTTTATGTTTTTCCATAAGAATTTTGAGATATGGGAATCCAGCATGTTAAACCAGGTTTTTGGTTGTTTTGTTGGAATCATTGAAAATATGTAGTTAATTTTAGGCAGGACCATCATTTTAATTGTTGCTACTCTCCCCATAAGTGATATAGGAAGTGTCCTCCATCAAGTGAGGTCCTCTTCTATTGTTTTAATAAGGGGGGTGTAGTTTAAGTGCACCAGGTCTGACAGTTAGGCTGAGATGTTAATGCCGAGGTATTTGATGTTCCCTGGTTTTAGTTGGGTATTTGATGTGTGCTGAAAAATAGAGTTAATAGGCAAGACAACTGATTTATTCCAATTTATAGAATATTCTGAAATTGCAGAGAATCTGTCTATTAACTCTATTGTTTCTGGAAGAGAGGTCTGTGCATTTTGTAAGAAAAGTAATACATCATCTGCATAAAGGCATATTTTATGGCTTACATTTGCTGTTCGTATTCCTTTTATGTTATTGTTCTGTCTAATGGCTGCTGCTAATGGTTCAATAAAAATTGCAAAGAGAGATGGTGAGAGTGGACATCCCTGCCTGGTTCCTCTCTCGAGATTGAACCTTGAGGAAATTTGCTTATTTGTTTGTACAATGTTTTTATCCAGGAGAGGTAATTTTGTTCAAATCCAAATTTCCGTAGTGTAGCAAGTACAAATTTCGGATTTACCCTATCAAAAGCTTTTTCTGCATCTAAGGAGGTGATAATGGCCTTTTGTTTATTCTGGTGGCAGTGGTCTATAAGATTAATTAATCTGTGTGTGTTGTTAGTGGAGTGGTCTATAAGATTAATTAATCTGTGTGTGTTGTTAGTGGAGTGGTCTATAAGATTAATTAATCTGCGTGTGTTGTTAGTGGAGTGGTCTGTAAGATTAATTAATCTGCGTGTGTTGTTAGTGGAGTGGTCTATAAGATTAATTAATCTGTGTATGTTGTTAGTGGAGTGGTCTATAAGATTAATTAATCTGCGTGTGTTGTTAGTGGAGTGGTCTATAAGATTAATTAATCTGTGTGTGTTGTTAGTGGAGTGGTCTATAAAATGAATTAATCTGCGTGTGTTGTTAGTGGAGTGGTCTGTAAGATTAATTAATCTGTGTGTGTTGTTAGTGGAGTGGTCTATAAGATTAATTAATCTGTGTGTGTTGTTAGTGGAGTGGTCTATAAGATTAATTAATCTGTGTGTGTTGTTAGTGGAGTGGTCTATAAAATGAATTAATCTGTGTGTGTTGTTAGTGGAGTGGTCTATAAAATGAATTAATCTGTGTGTGTTGTTAGTGGAGTGGTCTATAAAATGAATTAATCTGCGTGTGTTGTTAGTGGAGTGGTCTATAAAATGAATTAATCTGCGTGTGTTGTTAGTGGAGTGGTCTATAAGATTAATTAATCTGTGTGTGTTGTTAGTGGAGTGGTCTATAAGATTAATTAATCCGCGTGTGTTGTTAGTGGAGTGGTCTGTAAGATTAATTAATCTGTGTGTGTTGTTAGTGGAGTGTCGTCCTTTAATGAACCTGTTTGATCAGGGTGTATGATGTGGGGTGTAATTTTTTCTGTTCTGCTTGCTAATGTTTTACTGATTATTTTAAGGTCTACATTGATTAGTGATATTGGGCGATAGCTACATGGTAGTGTAGGATCTTTATCCGGTTTAAGAAGAAGATTGATATTTGCACAGTTCATATGTGGGGGGAGAGATAAAGATTCTTTAATTTCCTCAACTGTTCTAAAAAAAATTGGTGAGAGTAAAGGCCAAAATTCTTTGTAAAATTCAGTAGAGTATCCATCAGGTCCTGGAGCTTTACCGTCAGGTCCTGGAGCTTTACCGTCAGGTCCTGGAGCTTTACCATCAGGTCCTGGAGCTTCACCATCAGGTCCTGGAGCTTTACCATCAGGTCCTGGAGCTTCACCATCAGGTCCTGGAGCTTTACCATCAGGCATGTGCTGGAGAGCTTCATGCAGTTCTTCTACTGATACAGAAGCTTCCAGGCCTTGGATCTGTTTGTCTTTTAATTTTGGAGGTCAACTGTTCAGAAAGTCTCGAGTTCAGATTGTGAGGGGTCAATTTGTGAAGAGTAAAGTTTTCTATGAAATTCTCTGAAAGTAGTATTTATTTCCTGAGGGTCACAAGTGATTTCACCATTTTGAGTTTTAACTGAGGGGATTGAACACTTTTCTTTATTTCGTTTTAACTGATTGGCTCAGAGTTTGCTGGATTTATTTCCATGTTCAAAGTTCTCCCAGCGTAATCTCTTTTTGGTTTTGTATGAGGAGTAAGAAATAATTGTGCCTCTCATGACAGCTTTAGTGTCTCCCAGAGGACACCGGGAGAAACACCAGGCAGTTTGTCCATTGTTTTTTAAAGAGTGTGAGGAAGTCTAGATCCTTGAGCAGTGAAGTGTTAAATCTCCATTGGCTAATAGGAGGGTGATTGTTCTATTAGTGACCGTCATAGTGACAGGTCATGGTCACTGGTAGTGACGTCATAGTGACAGGTCATGGTCACTGATAGTGACGTCATAGTGACAGGTCATGGTCACTGGTAGTGATGTCATAGTGACAGGTCATGGTCACTGGTAGTGACGTCATAATGACAGGTCATGGTCACTGATAGTGACGTCATAGTGACAGGTCATGGTCACTGATAGTGACGTCATAGTGACAGGTCACGGTCACTGATAGTGACGTCATAGTGACAGGTCACGGTCACTGGTAGTGACGTCATAGTGACAGGTCACTGGTAGTGACGTCATAGTGACAGGTCATGGTCACTGATAGTGACGTCATAGTGACAGGTCATGGTCACTGATAGTGACGTCATAGTGACAGGTCATGGTCACTGGTAGTGACGTCATAGTGACAGGTCACGGTCACTGATAGTGACGTCATAGTGACAGGTCACGGTCACTGATAGTGACGTCATAGTGACAGGTCACGGTCACTGATAGTGATGTCATAGTGACAGGTCATGGTCACTGGTAGTGACGTCATAGTGACAGGTCATGGTCACTGGTAGTGATGTCATAGTGACAGGTCATGGTCACTGGTAGTGACGTCATAGTGACAGGTCATGGTCACTGGTAGTGACGTCATAGTGACAGGTCACTGATAGTGACGTCATAGTGACAGGTCATGGTCACTGGTAGTGACGTCATAGTGACAGGTCATGGTCACTGGTAGTGACGTCATAGTGACAGGTCATGGTCACTGGTAGTGACGTCATAGTGACAGGTCATGGTCACTGATAGTGACGTCATAGTGACAGGTCATGGTCACTGATAGTGATGTCATAGTGACAGGTCATGGTCACTGGTAGTGACGTCATAGTGACAGGTCATGGTCACTGGTAGTGACGTCATAGTGACAGGTCATGGTCACTGGTAGTGACGTCATAGTGACAGGTCACGGTCACTGATAGTGACGTCATAGTGACAGGTCACGGTCACTGGTAGTGACGTCATAGTGACAGGTCACTGGTAGTGACGTCATAGTGACAGGTCATGGTCACTGGTAGTGACGTCATAGTGACAGGTCATGGTCACTGATAGTGACGTCATAGTGACAGGGCATGGTCACTGATAGTGACGTCATAGTGACAGGTCATGGTCACTGGTAGTGACGTCATAGTGACAGGTCATGGTCACTGGTAGTGACGTCATAGTGACAGGTCACGGTCACTGATAGTGACGTCATAGTGACAGGTCACGGTCACTGATAGTGACGTCATAGTGACAGGTCATGGTCACTGGTAGTGACGTCATAGTGACAGGTCACTGATAGTGACGTCATAGTGACAGGTCATGGTCACTGGTAGTGACGTCATAGTGACAGGTCATGGTCACTGATAGTGACGTCATAATGACAGGTCATGGTCACTGGTAGTGACGTCATAGTGACAGGTCATGGTCACTGGTAGTGACGTCATAGTGACAGGTCATGGTCACTGGTAGTGACGTCATAGTGACAGGTCATGGTCACTGGTAGTGACGTCATAGTGACAGGTCATGGTCACTGGTAGTGACGTCATAGTGACAGGTCATGGTCACTGGTAGTGACGTCATAATGACAGGTCATGGTCACTGGTAGTGACGTCATGGTGACAGGTCATGGTCACTGATAGTGACGTCATAATGACAGGTCATGGTCACTGGTAGTGACGTCATGGTGACAGGTCATGGTCACTGATAGTGACGTCATAGTGACAGGTCATGGTCACTGATAGTGACGTCATAGTGACAGGTCATGGTCACTGATAGTGACGTCATAGTGACAGGTCATGGTCACTGGTAGTGACGTCATAGTGACAGGTCATGGTCACTGGTAGTGACGTCATAGTGACAGGTCACGGTCACTGGTAGTGACGTCATAGTGACAGGTCACGGTCACTGATAGTGACGTCATAGTGACAGGTCACGGTCACTGGTAGTGACGTCATAGTGACAGGTCACGGTCACTGATAGTGGAGTCATAGTGACAGGTCATGGTCACTGGTAGTGACGTCATAGTGACAGGTCACGGTCACTGATAGTGACGTCATAGTGACAGGTCACGGTCACTGATAGTGACGTCATAGTGACAGGTCACGGTCACTGGTAGTGACGTCATAGTGACAGGTCATGGTCACTGGTAGTGACGTCATAGTGACAGGTCATGGTCACTGATAGTGACGTCATAGTGACAGGTCATGGTCACTGGTAGTGACGTCATAGTGACAGGTCATGGTCACTGGTAGTGACGTCATAGTGACAGGTCACGGTCACTGATAGTGACGTCATAGTGACAGGTCATAGTCACTGATAGTGACGTCATAGTGACAGGTCATGGTCACTGATAGTGATGTCATAGTGACAGGTCATGGTCACTGGTAGTGACGTCATAGTGACAGGTCATGGTCACTGGTAGTGACGTCATAGTGACAGGTCATGGTCACTGGTAGTGACGTCATAGTGACAGGTCACTGATAGTGACGTCATAGTGACAGGTCATGGTCACTGGTAGTGACGTCATAGTGACAGGTCACTGATAGTGACGTCATAGTGACAGGTCATGGTCACTGGTAGTGAAGTCATAGTGACAGGTCATGGTCACTGGTAGTGACGTCATAGTGACAGGTCATGGTCACTGGTAGTGACGTCATAGTGACAGGTCACTGATAGTGACGTCATAGTGACAGGTCATGGTCACTGGTAGTGACGTCATAGTGACAGGTCATGGTCACTGATAGTGATGTCATAGTGACAGGTCACTGATAGTGACGTCATAGTGACAGGTCATGGTCACTGGTAGTGACGTCATAGTGACAGGTCATGGTCACTGGTAGTGACGTCATAGTGACAGGTCATGGTCACTGAAAGTGATGTCATAGTGACAGGTCATGGTCACTGGTAGTGACGTCATAGTGACAGGTCAGGGTCACTGATAGTGACGTCATAGTGACAGGTCATGGTCACTGGTAGTGACGTCATAGTGACAGGTCATGGTCACTGGTAGTGACGTCATAGTGACAGGTCATGGTCACTGATAGTGACGTCATAGTGACAGGTCATGGTCACTGGTAGTGACGTCATAGTGACAGGTCATGGTCACTGGTAGTGACGTCATAGTGACAGGTCATGGTCACTGATAGTGACGTCATAGTGACAGGTCATGGTCACTGATAGTGACGTCATAGTGACAGGTCATGGTCACTGGTAGCGACGTCATAGTGACAGGTCATGGTCACTGATAGTGACGGGGTGAATCTGTGTGTCCCAGGTGTCTTTAATCACTGATTTACTCTCCAGAAAGTAATCTAAGCGTGAATAGGATTGGTGCACTGCTGAGTAGAAGGTGTACTCTTCACAAAGACCATAGTCACTCATGTACTGCTGGATTCTATCTGGGGATTCCCAGTGTCTGTGTTTGCTGCTTTAGTAACTGTCCATTTGTGGATCCAAACTTTCTGTTCGCAGCATCGCGTCCGCGCTTTCTGCTCAGGTGCGGAGGTTGGGCTGGCTCTCCACCACTCCAGTGGTTGGGCAGAAGGTGCGGTGCGTGGATGGACCGCAGGCGCGATGCAAAGACAGACGCTCGGAGTACCTCCGTGTTCCAGGGCAGAGCTAGCAGCATGGTCAATGCCGGAGTGGCTGCTCCGGCGTTTGAGCAGAAAGCTAAAGGCTCCCATGTCCCAGTGCAGCACACCAGCACGGCTGTGTGCCGGGCGTGCTCGGGTGCGGGGCAAGTCACCGGAGCATTTGCTCTCTCTGGACCAACACAGAAGTTGCAGTTGCAGCTCTGTGGCTGCAAAAAATAAAAGTTAACAAAACAACTAGTGCAAAGTGGAGGATGTAAACAACAACAGAGGATTCATCAGGTCCAGATCTGCCGCCTGGCTGAGATTACTGTTGTAACGTCACATATCCGTGGTGCTCTAAGCCCCGCCGATTTTTTATCCTACTTTCTGCAGTGGAAACAGGCACTGGATTTGGCTCCGGTTACGCTTTGGCAACTGTAAGGCTCCGTTCCATCCCTGCACTTTTTATGCAGTGGAAACACACCATATGTGCCCAGTAAACGGCAGTTGGAGACCCTCTCCACACAGAGTATCTGTATCGGAGTGTCTGTTTTCCTCCTCCTAAAGTCTACGAAAATCTCCTTTGTTTTGTTGATGTTCAGGATCAGGTTGTTCTCCATGCTCCACACAGACAGCCTCTCCACCTTGCCCCGGTATGCAGACTCATACCCTCCTGTGATGAGCCCCACCACGGTGGTATCATCAGCGAACTTTATAATGCTGTTGCTGGGGTGTGTCGAGACGCAGTTATACATGTAGAAGGTGTAAAATAATTAATTTTAAATTACTAAATTTTTAATAATTTAGCACACAGCCCTGGGGGAACCGGTACTGAGACTGATGGCTGAGGAGACATGGGGGCCCACTCTCACTCTCTGAGGACACTCTGTCAGAAGGTCTTTGATGCATTGGCAGACAGTCAGGTATTCCCAGATCGTACAGTTTTGACATTAGTTTGTTTGGTGGGATTGTATTAAAAGCAAAGCTGACATCCACAAAGAGCAGGCTACGCGCGTAGAACCCCTGTGTCATGACCTCCACCTCTGGCTCTGCCTAGTGGCAGCATTTTTTCCCTTCCCCCTCCCTCCTTTCCTTTTTCCTAGGTGGGCGTGTGCTGCATGCTGTGACCCTGCTGAGATGTGTCACGGCAGAAAACCCCACAGCCTGGAGTTCTCAGCTTCCATGGGTAGAGTACGCTCACAACACACTACCTAACTCTTCCTCTGGCTTATCGCCCTTCCAGTGCTCCCTCGGGTACCAGCCGCCATTGTTGCCGCCACATCTCAGGAGGAGGAGATTGCCATCCCGTCCGTTCAGGTCTTCATCAAGAGATGCGAGAGAACGTGCAAGAAGGCCAGGGCCTCCCTAACCCAGTCAAACCAGAGGATGGAACAACAGGCGAATCGCAGACGCACTCCTGCTCCAGGGTATATGCCAGGCCAAAAGGTTTGGCTCAGGGCAAAGGACCTTCCCCTGAAGGTGGAGTCTCGGAAGCTGGCACTACGGTTTGTTGGACCGTTTGAGGTAGACAAGATTGTCAACCCTAGTTCTGTGCGGCTCAAACTTCCTGCCTCCGTGAAGATCCATCCGACCTTTCATGTGTCCCAAGTGAAACCTGTCAGAGAGAGCACTCTGGCCCCCCCTGTCCGTCCCCCTCCACCACCCAGGATGGTGGACGACGCACCAGCATACACAGTAAGACGCCTGTTGGATGTGCGCCGACGGGGTCGCAGACTTCAGTTTCTGGTGGATTGGGAGGGGTATGGCCCTGAAGAACGCAGCTGGGTACCCCGTCGCCAAATTCTGGACCCCGAGCTGATCCGCGACCTGAAAAGACGACGGCCAGACCGCTTCACTTGTGTACCTGGAGGTGCACATAGAGGGGGGGGTACTGTCATGACCTCCACCTCTGGCTCTGCCTAGTGGCAGCATTTTTTCCCTTCCCCCTCCCTCCTTTCCTTTTTCCTAGGTGGGCGTGTGCTGCATGCTGTGTGAGGTGGAGTGCAGTGCTGATCACCTGAGTGCTCTCACCTGCAGCAGGGTGTGGCTTCACCCAACAATACACCTTTCCCTCTATAAAGCTGGCATCAGATGAAGACGCGGCGTCGGACCGTAGAACTACCAACAGTTAGTGGTACCCTGCTCTGCCTTGCCTTGCCTCAGTCTGTGTGCCTCTGTGTTAAGTCTGCCTCTCCTCTGCTGCAGTACGGGACCCACCCTGCCGCACCAAGCTCCTGCCTGTGATTCCGTTCTTGGCCCACTCCAACGGCTTCAGCACAACACCACCTCCCGTGTCCTCCAGCTCCAGCCACGCCACTCCGCATTTGTCGCTTCATTCTGGGCAGTGTGCTCCTTAGTCTCCCGCCGGGTCCTTATAGTTTTGTTTGGGTTAAGTACCTGGGTTGTCATTAGTTCTGTCTTGTTAGAGTTTTGCTTTCCTTGGGATTTCGGTTTTGAGTTCTTTGCCTCATCACTTATTAATAAAGTGTTATGAAAGTACTTCTGATTGCTGTGTTTCTGTCCGCACCTGAGTCTCTGAGAGTGAACCGTGACACCCTGATGCTCCAGGTGCGACAGAGCAGTGTGGAGGACTGTTCCTGTGGCATCCTGCGTGGACCTGTTAGCCTTGTATGTAAACTGAATAAGGGTCAAAACCAGGTTGTCTGATGGAGGTGCCATTTTGCACCATCAGCCCCTCCAACCACCACCAACCATTCACTCTCACACTGCATTCACTCAGGCAGTTCAGAGTTCAGTGTCTTGCCCAAGGACACTTCGGCACGTGGGGAGGCAGAGATGGGAATCGAAACTGCAACCTTACGATTAGGAGATGATTGCTCTACCAACCGAGCCATACCGTATATTTAGATAAACCTTGCTGTGCATGTCCACAGTGGTGACGTCTGTACAGAACTTGAGGTAGTCCAGTTTCAGAGTATGTGGCTCCAGGTCCTGATGTTCAAACTCCTCCCAGTTTGTCATCTCAAAGCAGTCTTGCAGCTGCTGAGACACACCTTCAGGCCAGGTCTTAATAGTTCTGGATGTGGTGGGAGCTGTTTTCCTGAGGGGGACGTATGCCGGTATTAAGAGCAAAGACATGTGGTCTGACTGGCCCAGATGTGGCAATATCCTAGCCCTAAAACCCCACTTGAATAGAATAGAACCTGTCCAGTGTGCTCTCTCCCCTTGTAGCAAATTTAACATGTTGGTGTAATTTGGGTAGCGTTGTTTTTAAATCAACGTGATTCAAATACCCTGCACCAGCTGCTGTGTATATAGATACACAGTCCTCCCCCTCTGCTCTTACCGGAGTTTGCAGTTCGGTCCCAACGGTGTAGTGTGCGGCCCGCTAGCGCGATAGCTAGGTCTGTAATAGATGAACAGAGCCAGGTTTCAGTGAAGATCAGCACACTGCAGTTCGCCACTGTGCGGTTGGTGGAAACCTGTGGCCTTAGTTTGTCCATTTTGTTTGTGAGGGATATTGTATTTGTGAGAAGAATGCTAGGAAATGGTGGTTTGTGTGGGTTCCTGTGTAGCCTTGCTAGCACCCCAGCTTTGCATCACTGCTTCGTACTCCTCCCGCTGCTCTACTTACGTCTCCTCTCTGCTTGGATGATAATCCACGGAGCACCAGGGCTCCTGGCGATGTCTGCCGGAAGGTAATGGGAGTGAATAAATTCAGCTGTAACTGTCCCCTCACTGTGTAATCCTTTTTCCAGGTGGTCGCACTGTCTGTATGCTTTGTTTGTATACCCAAGCACATAGCACACTCACACACAGCCACACAAAACAAAGCACTTAGTGGCAGAGCAACCAGCCGCAGCGTCCATGCTCGCAGCCATCTGAAGACATTGCATGCTCTGACTCTGGTCTAACCTTTTCTTCTGAGAGCTTGATTGGCTCTGAGGAAGGCTGAGGAAGACCTCTCGCTGAACTCTGGACATTAAAGGACCCATCTGATACTAAATAGACTTTTCTGGTCTTTAAACATGATAAAAGTGCTATTTGGGGTTCATATAATCCCCAAAGTGTTTTTTTCATTGATTCCCTCCAACTTGAGTTCACAGTGATCTTTCTCTGTTCTACCTGGTGGGGGAGCTCAACACCTTGAGTCTATTTGATGATGTCACAGAGCTGGAGAAGCCCCGCCTCCAGGAAGATTGACATGAGGAGAAACCAAAACAAGACACGCCCACATCTCAGTCTCTGCTGCTTCACATTGAACTGCTGTTTTTGTTGTTCCACATCTGTTTTCACCTTCATGTCCACTGGAGAAAATGTGTTTTCACCTTCATGTCCACTGGAGAAAATGTGTTTTCACCTTCATGTCCACTGGAGAAAATGTGTTTTCACCTTCATGTCCACTGGAGAAAATGTGTTTTCACCTCCATGTCCACTGGAGAAAATGTGTTTTCACCTTCATGTCCACTGGAGAAAATGTGTTTTCACCTTCATGTCCACTGGAGAAAATGTGTTTTCACCTTCATGTCCACTGGAGAAAATGTGTTTTCACCTTCATGTCCACTGGAGAAAATGTGTTTTCACCTTCATGTCCACTGGAGAAAATGTGTTTTCACCTTCATGTCCACTGGAGAAAATGTGTTTTCACCTTCATGTCCACTGGAGAAAATGTGTTTTCACCTTCATGTCCACTGGAGAAAATGTGTTTTCACCTTCATGTCCACTGGAGAAAATGTGTTTTCACCTTCATGTCCACTGGAGAAAATGTGTTTTCACCTTCATGTCCACTGGAGAAAATGTGTTTTCACCTTCATGTCCACTGGAGAAAATGTGTTTTCACCTTCATGTCCACTGGAGAAAATGTGTTTTCACCTTCATGTCCACTGGAGAAAATGTGTTTTCACCTTCATGTCCACTGGAGAAAATGTGTTTTCACCTTCATGTCCACTGGAGAAAATGTGTTTTCACCTTCATGTCCACTGGAGAAAATGTGTTTTCACCATCATGTCCACTGGAGAAAATGTGTTTTCACCTTCATGTCCACTGGAGAAAATGTGTTTTCACCTTCATGTCCACTGGAGAAAATGTGTTTTCACCTTCATGTCCACTGGAGAAAATGTGTTTTCACCTTCATGTCCACTGGAGAAAATGTGTTTTCAGGTACCAGTATGGTTCCTCACTATTTGTCTTGTGGAAGAAGAAGCACAGCGGCCAATGTGGCTGGACTTGTTGTTGTTTTCCACAAACAATGTTTGTTTGTGAGCGACTCTTCACCAAAGAAGCTTCCAGAACTACGGTACTTTGAAACTGGACTTCCTCAGAAGCTCCTCTTGAAACCTGCTGCTATTCCTACAATAAAAGACTAAGGAGGGCCGAGATGTGTCAGTACATTACTACAACTACCAGCTGAGCTGCTGGCTACGTCACCCAGGGGGTGGAGGAGGCGGCTGTGGGCTGGGCTGCAGTCTCCGTGAGGGTGGAGGAGCTGAGAACCACCATCATGAGAGGTGACGTCAGCTCAGTCCCAGAAATACTAGAATTTCACTAGTTGTGAGTGTTTCTACTGGATCAGACACATTCTTATCCACATGAGCAGAGATGGACTGTGGAACATGAGATATAGACAAATATGGTCCTTTAAACAACTCACTCTTAGCAGCATGCAGAGAGAAAGACCTTTCAAAATCAGGAACAACTCAATGATCACATTAGTAAAAATTAACACCATCATTATTTACTGAAGGTTCTCTGCAATCAATGTACGTGAAACATTAGTTAGTAACATGCAGCTTATTTAATGTGTACAACTTTATTTAATCTTAATATTTCAGTCTTCCATCACAAACTGCCTGCTGGATAAAATACTTTGAAGCCTTCTCTTGTTGTAAAATGTACTTTTCAAACAAACATGATTTGTTGATGGATTGACTCACAAATGAGCAAGTGAAGGTGATGTAATGGTTGAAACATTTGGCGATTGACTGAATGCTTGCGGTGTACATTATGGGAAACATTGCCAGCATAGCTGCCTTCGCTGCTCGCCTGCATCCTCAATCCAAAAGCCAAATAAGGGTCTGGAGTGCAGGGTGAGGGGAGCGCCTCCTCAACATGAACCACCAGGATTGTGCAGCTCTGGGAGGTGAGCGGGTTTGCGATGCTGCAGCAGAGATCAACACACGACGGAGCTGAATCCAACTCAGAAGGAGCAGCGACTGGAAGAACCTGCTTCAGCTCATTTATGTCCCAAGAGTTCAAATACTTGTCAAATTCAGGATTCATGTGACATATTTGAATAGTTTGTGTGCTGTTAGATTTAAAACACATAATCTTTGTTAAAGTCTGTGGGTTAGATGTTGCTATAATGACATTTTTGGAGAAATTTGTTGTTTGTTAAAATTATATACTTTTAACACCGGTGAATTTAGGCTTATTCCAGTACAAAGCTGGGGGAATATCAATAAAAGTCACATGAAGCCAACATGAATACAATACTTTTTAATTTATGCATTTTTAATGACATTTTCTTATCAACTCCATCCAAAATGTTCTGATTCTGATGCTTGCAACCAAATACCTTTGACTGCGTTACTGGATGAGAATCATCACAAGTTTCCCCAATTTATTGTTCTCACAGTTTTTCTACCACTCCAGTTTACTAAATGTTTTATTTAAAAATGATTGAAAAAAAAATGGCTTCCGTAGTTCAAAATGCAAATGCAAAAGTGATGAACCATGACATCCATCTATTGACAAAAACCTCGTAAAAATCTAGTTTTGTTTTTAATTTCTTTAATGAGTGTTGTCCACATCATAGCTCATATTTAATTTCCTTCTATATTTCCATGATGCCTGTTTGCAGTCTATATGTTTTAATTTGATTTGTTCAGGTCACTTCAGTTTTCAAAAAGATCTGTTTTTCTTGCATAAGAGTAATGTAAAGGTAGACTCTGGTTTTATTTTCAGGATTAAACGTTAGAACAAGTTATTTTCTGTGGACAAATGAAAAGTGCTGCTTCTCCACGTCGCACAGAAACAACTTGTCCCAACATGGAGGTGTGCTGAGGCTGAAATGTAAACGGTTGAAACGTGTAAGCAGATGGAGCTGAGTGATGATGAGGATGATGAAGTCCAGCGGAGGAAGAGCAGAAGCGGCAGTGTGCTCTATACAAGGCCTGATAGGAGACTCTTCACCGGGAGGTGGCCAGAAAGTGGGAAATGTAAAACCCCAGTGACAAACAAAAGCTCTGATACTGTGATTAATAAAACATAAAAAACAAAACAATGCAATAACATGGAAATTGCATTCACTTGTTTGTTTGTTTTTTCATTTTCAACAGAACTTAAATAACAGACACAAAATGTTTCTATCTTGTGGAAAGTATTTGCACATTTTGGATTATGGATAGATGGATGGATGACAGGGCAGTGCTCCATGGATGGATGGACGGATGGCTGGTAGTGGATGGGGTGGTGGATGGTGGGTGGTGAATTGGATGTTGAATGTATAGATGTGATAGATAGTGGTGGATGGATAGTGAATGGTGGAGGGATGAATGATGGACGGTGGTTAGAAGAATTGATGGTGCATGGATGAGTGGATGGATGGTGAGCGGTGGTGGCAGATGGGAGGATCACCTTTGTGCAGTGAGGCTGTCAATGAATGGAACATATGTGGCTGGAAAACATGTAAACTGCACAGAAAGACAAGGTTCATTGTCAAGCTAAAGTTTAACAAGACATGGTTGTTATGAAGGTGTACTGCTGTGTTACAGATGCTACTAAGTATCACAGCAAAACATACACTTGTGAGAAATCAGCATCTTTGACTCCAACCGTGGACTCCAGGTTTCTCCAAATTTAATCATTTCTTTTTCACTTCTATTTTAAGTTAAACTTAGTCAAATCAGTACGAATATTCAGTCTGAAACACAAAGCATCGGAACTTTATATAACATCTGTTGAGAAACATCAGGGAGGAATGAAAGAAGAGGTGAGGGAGGATGAGTGATGAGCAGAGAGACAGAGGAGGAAACTCCAGGACATTAATCAATGAATATCTTGGAAAAAGATCAACACTGATGTATTTGTATGCAATGAAGCAGAACCAACAGAGAACATGCAAACCAACCATAAAGACCTTAACTGCGATTCCTCTGCTCCAAATTATTTCCTCAAATTAGATTAAAAAAGCTTTTAAGACCATTTTGTTCATCTTCCGTGTGTTTCAGTGAGTTAATTACCTCATTATTCAAAAAATGCAATAGGAATTCATTTGCCCCGCTTTTCCATTGACTGTGTCTCTTTGTTTTGTTATGAACCATTCCAATTGAATTGGCTGCAAAGACGCAGATTAAATTAAAACTGGATATTTGAAGCAAAACCGATTTTATATATGATGTATATATTTATCTAATTATGCAAAAAGTGAAAAATGTGCACACACACACGCACGCACGCACGCACACACACACACACACACACACTCTCTCTTAGAAATCTAAAGTTCTTGTGTCCAACAAAAGTCGTGGAAAATTCAACTGTGCTTCACATCGTCAGCATCATGAACCTCGTCCACTTCGTTTGTATATTTGAACAAATTCCAATGGCTGGTCGAGCTCAAGTGGATCTAAACTGAGTTTGTATAAATAAATAAATGAACAAGAGGCTGAGATGTTGGAGACGAGCTTTCCTCCTATGAAGTGAGACCGGGACTGATCAGCGTACAGCTGGAATGTAGGCCACCGTGTGTGTGTGTGTGTAAGTATACTGCACAATGTAAAAGAGAACTCCCTCCTCATGTCATTTGTAAGAAAAAAAAGAGGAACAACAACACGAAGACGAGAGACTCCTGAATGTTTCATAAATGTCATGAATAATTCTCTGTTGGAAAAATGTTGTGTATTTAGAGATTTCAAGGTCCGTGATAAAGACCCCTAACCACAAACATCCAGAGTTGAATCAGGAAGACCATATGAGGTCAAATCAAATAAACAGTGAAGATGAGCATCAGCAAGCCATCTTCATATCAAATCATCCATCCCAACATCAATGGATTGATGAGACTCCTGACATATTGTCATTAATACAAAATTCTTCATTCAAGGACAATACCTTGCCTCCCCTGATGTGTTGTACGTTGAGCTTAACCATCCTTACACCAAGTAACATTGTCTCATATATACTGATGCTGCAATAGATGTGTTGCCTTCACAGTCCATGGTGGATTGTGCGGACAGCAGCCTGTGTCAAGGTGGAGCTGGAAGTCGTCAATATGAATGTTAAGCGGGCACTGACAGACATGTTCATCATGATTATGATGACTGTGTAGGGATTTCTTACCTCATAAGGATCACTAGGAATCATTTATGTTGTGTTTGGCTATCGATAATGATGAATAATTATCGAAGATAGTATGGCAGGATAAAGGACACGCTGCTGGAACTGCAGGTAAAGCTTGTCTTTATTTCTTTATTTTGGTGAGTAATGTCAAAGAAGCACGCTAGAGAAAAGTTATACTTTACAACAGACGTGCACATAAGTCTTTTATTTTGACAGTCCCCCAGGCAGACCATGCCAGGACGACACGACACACAAAACCTTCTTCACTGCTGGTTGACAACTTACAACTAAGTAAAACTAGTAAGTAAGTAAAACTTTATTTATATAGCGCCTTTCACAGACCAAGGTCACAAAGCGCTTCACAGTTTCAGTAAAAAACATAAAACAGGAATAAAATGCAAATACAGATTTAAAAGGCCAAGACAACACATTGATATACATAACATCCCTAAAAGAACTAAGCGAAAGCCTGAAGAAATAAATAGGTCTTTAGTTGACCCTTGAAGGAATCAACAGACTCCAGAGAACGCAGAGAGAGCGGGAGATCGTTCCAAAGTTTAGGAGCAACAGCCTGGAAGGACCTGTCTCCTCTGGTCTTGAACAGAGTACGTGGAACCATCAAGAGGTTCTGATCCACAGACCTCAGAGCCCTGGCTGGGGCGTAAGGCTGGATCAGGTCTCTGATATAAGAAGGAGCCTGACCGTGCAAAGCTCTAAAGGTTAAAATCAGAATTTTGAAATTGGTCCTGTAGGACACCGGCAGCCAATGGAGAGCTTTAAGGACGGGGGTGATGTGCGTCCTCCTGTTTGTGCGGGTCAGGATTCTCGCTGCAGAGTTCTGCACTAACTGCAGGTGAGACAACTCCTTCTTATTCAGACATGAAAACAAACTGTTACAATAGTCTAAACGTGAAGACACAAAAGCATGGATAATCACCTCCAAATCATTTTGTGAAACCATTTCCCTGACTTTGGAGATTCTCCTCAGCTGGAAAAAGCAGTTCCTAGTCAGCTGTTTACAGTGTTACACCAGCGACATGTCTTTATCAAGAAAAACACCCAGGTTTCTTAGGCTCAGTTTAACAGACTGGCCTAAGTCACCTAAGTGCTGGGTTATCCCTGGAATTAAATCATCAGGGGCTATAACCAATGTTTCTGTTTTGTCTGTATTTAACTGCAAAGTGTTTTCACTCAGCCATTGCTTAATTCCAGCTAAGCAATGGACCAAGGAATCAAGCCTGTGGAGCTCAGTTGGCTTAAAAGTGCAGTAGAGCTGGATATCATCGGCAAAGATGTGGTAAGATACATCACAAAAACTCTGGATGATTTTCCCTAACGGAAGCAAATACAACAAAAACAATACAGGACCTAAAACAGAACCTTGAGGGACTCCACATAACACGTCTGCTGATTTAGACCTTATCTGGTTTGCTGTCACACTGAAGCTGCGACCAGAAAGGTAAGATGTGAACCACTGAAGAACTGATCCTGACAGTCCTACTTCGTCCCTCAGTCTTCGTCTCTCAACTAATAAACTAAACTACATGAACTAAGCAACAAAAACACAACACAACACAATTAGTAGCAACACTACAAACCTAACATAACCCCCAATAATTACATTTAAAACACGACAAACAGAAACTCCCATAATGCATTGCAGCTATCAGCTTCTTTATTGCTACACATTATTCAAATGGAGGATATAGAGGTATGTGGGAGATCTGGGAGTTTTAGAACCATGAGTGTGAGTGGTGTGGCTTTCAATGTCCTTTAGTTGTTGTGTAATTCACTATAATTTGAAGTCACTCAACAAGTCTGCAATGAACCTTCCTGGAACTGCCGGCGCTCCGCAGCGCAGCAGTTTTACTGTGAAAGGTACAGGAAGCTCCCAGCTTCAGATACCAGTAGAGCTGCTGTCGTGACCTGCAGCTTCAATTCTACATTCTTCATGCCATTATTGTTGCGTAATGATGTTACATCGCTGCTCGTTCACGACCCGCCTACATTTTACTCCACTCTTTGTAGTGGGACTGCGCAACGCAATTGGCTCTGGGTGCGCTTTGCCTTACCTCAAGGAGCTGCAGAGGAGGGACAAGAGAGCCGCATGTGGCTCCGGAGCCGCGGGTTTTCGACCCCTGGTTGAAAGTAATGTGCTCCCTGCGCCCATCCACATCCAGCACGAAAACCTGAGGACCCTTCTCCAGGACCCTGAAGGGGCCATCATATGGGGGTTATAAGGGCGAACGGTGAACATCATTTCGCACAAAAACAAAACGGGCCGACTTGAGCTCCGTCGGAACAAACGACCGTGGAAAACACTGGTGAATGGGGCCCGGAGCCGAAAAACTGGTGGAGGAAAATGGACCGGGTCTGACCGGGGTCGTGGCGCAGAACTCACAGGTAAAAATTCCCCAGGAACGCAGAGCGGCTGACAAAGCATGAGCTTGGCAGGCGACGCATTTAGGTCCTCTTGAGGAGACGAACGCAACCCCAGCATTACCCAAGGCAAACGGTCCAGTTACCATCAGACAGTGCGGCACGCAGCGCTGCTTTAAGGGACCGGTGAAAATGCTCGCACAAGCCATTAGCCTGAGGGTTGTATGCAGTTGTACGATATACCTGCACACCCAGAGACGCCGCCATCACAGACCAAAGCTCTGACACAAACTGGGGGCCCCTGTCAGAGGTAGTATCTGACGGGGTACCGAAACACGAGACCCAAGCAGAAAGGAACGCGCCACATCTGCAGAAGTCGTGGAGGACAGAGGAACTGCCTCTGGCCACCTGGTGGTTCAATCCACCATCATAAGCAGGTCGGTAAAACCCTGCGAAGGAGGCAGAGGACCCATCAAATCCACATGCACGTGGTCAAAACGTCTCACCGGAATGGGAAACGGTTCCAGGGGTGACTTGGTGTGCTGGTGGACCTTAGCACGCTGACACGCGACACATGCAGCGGCCCACTCTTTGACATCACGGCGCAGGCCTGGCCATACGAACTTAGCCCCGACCAACTTCACTGATGCCTGCACACCTGGATGAGAAAGGAAATGAATAGCGTTGAAAACACGCCGGCTCCAAGAAACTGGAACTATGGGGCGGGGCCGACCCGTGGAGACATCACAGAGGAGAGGAAAGCCACCCTCAACCAAAACTGTGTTTTCCAGCCTAAGGCCCATACCCGAAGACCTAAGAGCCAAAATGTCTGAGTCTTCGGGTTGATCGGCAGCCAGAGCAGAAAAATCCACCCCCAGATGCACCGGACACACAAGCACATGAGACAGACAATCAGCGACGCAATCCGC
The DNA here is from genome assembly GCF_963422515.1 of Blennius ocellaris. Taxonomy (NCBI): domain Eukaryota; kingdom Metazoa; phylum Chordata; class Actinopteri; order Blenniiformes; family Blenniidae; genus Blennius; species Blennius ocellaris. The sequence continues at coordinate 26,186,084 of NC_137665.1, read as the reverse complement.
CTTACCAGCCACATGCCGAATGTTGGTCGTGAACTCAGAGATGGATGCCAAATGGCGCTGCTGGCGAGCAGACCACGGCTCCGTCACCTTAGACATCGCAAAGGTCAGTGGTTTGTGATCCACATAAGCTGTGAATGAACGGCCCTCCAAAAGGAAATGAAAATGACGAGTTGCAAGGTACAGCGCCAACAACTCACGGTCAGAAACACTATACTTGCGTTCACTGTCTCGTAACTTGCGGCTGAAAAATGCAAGAGGCTGCCAAACTCCAGCCACCTGCTGTTCCACCACAGCCCTCACCGCTATATTAGACACGTCAGTCGTTAGAGAGATGGGTGCTGAAGGTGGTGGATGGGCTAAAAGAGCTGCATCAGCAAGAGCAGACTTGGCGCTTTCAAAAGCCTGGGCACGATCTGGTGTCACAACCGGGTCGGAGCCCTTCTTCAATTGCAGAGCCCCATAAAGTGGCTGCAGAAGGTGGGCGGAACGCGGAAGAAAATGACTGTAGAAGTTAATCATGCCCAAAAACTTCTGCAGGGCCTTAACCGAGGCCGGACGAGGGAAATCTGTCACCGCTTGCACATTAGAAGGTAACAGAATGGCACCTTGAGCTGAAATACGATGACCCAAAAAGTTAATAACTGGCAGATCAAACTGGCACTTGGCAGGATTGACAATAAGGACATGTTCTTCAAGGCGCTGAAAAACTTGCTTCAGATGCAACAAACGCTCCTCAACTGACGAACTAGCCACCAAGATGTCGTCCAGGTAAACAAACACGAAAGCAAGGTCGCGCAGCACCGAGTCCATTAACCTCTGAAAAGTCTGTGCTGCCCCTTTAAGGCCAAAAGGCATGTGCAGGAACTCAAAAAGCCCGAACGGGGTGATCACTGCAGTCTTTGGCACATCATCTGCACACAGGAACCTGGTGATAACCGCCACCAGGTCCACTTTAGAAAACACAGACGTGCCAAACGCACAGAAAAGTCTTGAATATGCGTAACGGGATAGCGATCGTGCACAGTGATATTGTTAAGGTGGCGAAAATCTCCACATGGCCGCCATGACCCGTCTGCCTTCGGCACCATGTGAAGCGGCGAGGCCCACGGGCTGTTAGAACGCCTCACGATGCCCAAACGCTCCATAGTAGCAAACTCCTCTTTAGCTATAGCTAGCTTCTCCGCATCTAAGCATCGTGCACGCGCAACAACCGGCAGCCCTGCGGTAGCGATAAATGCTCAACACCGTGCCTCGTCGCCGTGGTGGAAAACACAGGCTTGGTCAAAGACGGATACTCCCCCAACAAACGCTGAAACGCATTCTCTGATGCTAAAAAATTAGCGCGGGTTAACAGCTCAGGTCCCCCGGTCTCACACGGAAAGGTAGCAAATGAGACTGCATCGATCAACCGGCGGTTTGCAACATCGACCAGCAAATCATGAGCAAAGAGAAAATCAGCAGCGATAATGGGAACAGTAATGGAGGCGATCACAAAGTCCCACTTAAACAGGCGTCCGTGGAAACATACAGTCGCTGACCTACTGCCAAAAGATGAGATGGGGGAACCGTTAGCTCAACGGAGGTCCGGTGTCCCGGACCAGCAAGTCCGTGCCGGCTGGAGGGAGGAGGCTCAGCTGGAGGGAGGAGGCTCAGCTGGAGGGAGGAGGCTCAGCTGGAGGGAGGAGGCTCAGCTGGAGGGAGGAGCCTCAGCTGGAGGGAGGAGGCTCAGCTGGAGGGAGGAGGCTCAGCTGCGAGCCGGAGTCCACCAGAAAACGCTTCACTGACACCGAGTCTTTGACGAAAAGCAGCTCACTCCATCCACCAGCACCGACAGCTGCTCCTGAGTGCTGGCCCTGGCATTTCCCGGCACCTCGAATGTGCAAGGAGGGACGCAGCGTCGCGCCTTAAACGTCGAACAGTACGTAACATCCAAAAAGCGGGAGAGCTGAACCACGCCCCCTTCCCACAGTCCTGCTGGGTGAGAGGCCTGGGTACTAGTGGCCGCCACAATAGTTATTAATTATATTATTGAAAATTTAATCTGATGTGTATCAGAACCTCGGAGCTCCACCTGTCTTAACAGGAAATGATAGCCAATTCAGTTCTATCAGTCTCATAAGATATACTGAACAGTTCATCAGGAATTTATTAAGTTAAATTAATAGTTAAATTAACTACAATTACCAGAATTAGCAGTAAAGCTTGAAGGATTTTGGAGTTCTTGACACAGAAGGGGTCGACATTTCATTCTCCTTTGTGCTCATTAATAAAACAGCAAGTATGATTCCAAACATTATATTTATTAACAATGAAAACAAATAAACACAGATTCTAACCTATATACCTATATACAGCTGGGTGTGTGTGTGTGTGTGTGTGTGTGTGTGTGTGTGTAGAGAGAAAGAGGTGGAGGGAGTGTGTGTGTGAGACGTGTGATGGAACTACAAAACAAGATGGCGGATCACAAGAAACTACATTCAAATGGAGGTTATCAGAGAGCAGGAAGTCTGTCCTGGGTCTCCACCATGTGCTGGAGAACAATGGAACATGGAAGCTAGCCTTTAGCATCTGCTTCCTGTGTGTCTCTGCTAAAGGACCATTTCTAGAATGACTTGATGTGAATGAGATTTGTTTTGTAAAACGTCAGGAGTCATCAGATGGTGTTCAGTTACTGTGTGATGTTGTCTTTGATGTGATATGTGTAGGATTGCGAGTTAACAAGTTAGTAAAGCAAAGATTAGCATGCAGACCCTGTGTCTGTGGCAGAGCTAACATTGGTTTACAGGTTGATAACTGCTCCTAATATCATTATCTATAGAACTCAATCACTGTAACAGAATCAACACATCTTCATAAAGTTAAACAGTTCTATCATAGCATCAGGTTTAACTAATCTCAGGTAAAGCCCAGTTGTTGTTCCCACTTCCTTGAAGGAGTTCAGTTGTTGTCCTGCTGGAGGGAAGCTGGTGTCTTCTCCTGTAGTTAGCACCTCCTGCTAACTGTGGTTGCTGGTTCTGCAGGCTGAGGAGAAGAAGATGGAGTTGATGATTAAGGAGCTGTTGAAGTATATTTTCTTATATCTTCTCATATATGTTGTTCCTTGTTTTACTATCATGTTATTCTGCTTTGTGACATGCAGCTGGCTCTAAAGGGTCCAGATAAAGTCATGGGATAGGTCACAGCATATCCTTCCCAGAAGAAGCTGAAGATTGGAAGAGGTGCTAATTAAGACATAAGTCATCTTTATTATATTATTCTAATTAGATATATGGTCTCGGCGACTGATATAAGCAGCAAAGTTTTATTTGTTTGTCAGAGCTGCATATTGGAAGTTGCTTCTCTCACCCTGTCATGTTATCAGCTTTTGATTTGTTTAATGTCATCCTATTCGATATTAAACATTTTTAACCAAACGAAGAAGCATTGTTGAAGCCTGTTTTATCTCCAGCTTCCATCCTGCACTGAAGTTTCCGTAACTATCTTTTGCAGCTCCTGGTTGTTCCTTTTGTCCAGACTGAGGAGCTGGTCACTCAGGTCTGCGATGGTTTTCCTGCTGGTTGAGGAAAACACAAAGAAGTGCAAAATATAACAATATTAAAGAACAAGAAAGGTGTGAGATTCTAGTGCAGAAATTAAATACACAATAGTTACCAGGAATTGATCAATTCAGCTAAAAGGCATGTATTAACAAAAATGCATTAATTTGTAAATATAACACACAGCTGTATGTTTCTCCTGATGACACACAGCTGTATGTGACAGTGTCTCCTGATGACACAGCTGCATGTGTCTCCTGATGACACACAACTGTATGTGACAGTGTCTCCTGATGACACAAGGCCGACTGATGTCCTTCTTAACTGTATTTTAGATAATAGTCATGATGTCAGCAAACTTGCTGCAGCTCAACCAGGACAAAACAGGTTGTAGTTCTGGTCCTGAACGCTAGAGAGAGAAACTTTTACCAAAACTGTTTGGAGCAGAGGGATTTGAACTCATCTTCATCTGTAAAGAACCTGGGAGTAACTTTTGACTCTGAGCTTAATTTGATCTCTTATCATCAAATAATAATGATATTGGGGCACCACCAGCTAAACTGAAAATAGCTAATACCAAAACATCAGTCTCGTTTGTAAAAAAGGTTATTTAAGTTAGTGGCTGCACCTCAATTCTCCCCCTGAGCCCTTCATCTCACCCCTCCCCCTCTGAAATGCACGTTCACGAGAGTTTGAGGGGTGTCCCATTTCACTACTGTGCAGAGGTGGAGGGGTGAGGGGAAGGGATATTCACCCCTCTAAACAGAGCATTTACAGATGCACACTTTAAACAGAGGGGTAGGAGGACATGGCACTGAAGGACTCGCATTTCACATATATACGCTTCTAAAGATATATAAACCTGTTGTGTTTTATACTAGTAAGATTCACATATATACGCTTCTAAAGTTATATAAACCTGTTGTGTTTTATACTAGTAAGATTCACATATATACGCTTCTAAAGTTATATAAACCTGTTGTGTTTTATACTAGTAAGAACGGCAGCAGCGCTGCCATCTGCCGTATGGAGTTCTGTGTGTATTTGTTTGGTAGAGACCGTGTTTTATTATTACACTGTATAGTTCCAAAGTTTTCTAATATCGGTGTTTTGAAAACAGGGACCCCCAAGTCCAAATACAGCGCAAAAACTGAAGTAATCCATGTCTCTGTCTATTTCTTGGCTTTGATGTGAAACAAAGCAGCCAAGCTGCTACAACATGTTGAATTTGGGACGGCAGGACGATGCTCCAGCTGGAAAATCAACAAACATCCGTGGTTCAGCTCTGCTGCTATAACGGCGCCGTATTATGATGTCAAAACTGTGAGACGGAGGGAGAGGGGCGGGGCTGAGCAGAGGGAGAGGGGTGTCCCAAATCTAAGGGCTGAAACTTTCATCCCTTTGCCTTTGCCCTCGTTTTGGAGGCGGAGGGCAAAGGGGTAGGCGTAGGGGTACAAAATAGAATTGGGATTGGCCATTAATATTCCTGTGTAAAATATAACAATTTTAAATAAAAGGGAAGGTGTGAGATTGGAGCAAAGACTGTTACAAACCAATGAATTGTCAACAATAAATACACAATAACTACCAGGAATCGATCAATTCAGCTAACAGGCATTTATTTACAAAAATGCATTAATTCATAATTAATTCAGTAATTATTTCAGAAACCAACACAATCAAGAAACAAACGTCATCTAACACGGAGATCTAATCTCCTAAACAGCAACACTATGTACAAAGAGACGACTCGTTCTTTGTACATAGTCATAGTCATACTTGTTCATGTACAAAGACATGACTCATTGCAATCATCAGGTGGGCGTAAAGAGAGATTGCGATGATCCACGCAGCCACTAGAGGCGTTAATTCGCTCTTTTGGGGAGCACGGTGGTTGCTCGGCGACCAGATAAACAGATAAATTGGATGTTGAGACATGCAGTCAAACTCCGTGACGATACGGATGTATCACGGTGGCACAAGCTAGCGGTTTGGATGCTAAATGTGGAGAGCTTATCTCGATCAGTTAACACACACGGCGACGGGATACATGCGGGGCGCACGCGTGCACGAGGGGTTAATGAGGGAGAGAGAGATATAGGAGGAAAAGAGGAAGAAAGTTCTGCCGAGGGTCAGTTCTGAGACTCGGTTCTCCACACAGAGATCCAGTGGGCTGGAGGCTCAACTGGAACTCCTGTTCTGAGGTGGAAAACCAGAGTCCTGAACTTGCGATGGTGCATTGAACACGCGTACACAACAGATGCTTATCAGCGGCACATGAAACACAACTGCAGGTTAGCTTCAGGCTAATCTAGCGGCGCTGCCCAGACGAAATTTCTCATACGGTTCTGTTGTGATGTGTGGTACAGCACCGTCCGTGGGCGGGGCTTCCATAGGGCCCTACTTCACTTTTAGTGAGCTTCAGGTTTGCAGCGGTATGGGACTGCAGGCACGGCCTGGTCTTTCTGCAGGTCCGTGGAGAGCATTGCAGCTAGGGGGGAGAAGATGTGGCTTCACGTCTGGCTCCCAGGATCCACAAAAAGAAAAAGGGAAAAGAAAAAAAGGATAGTCCAAACAGTGTGTTCTGCTCGCCATCAGGCTGAATCTTGTTTTGGTTCTTGTGGTCCACTTTGTGCTCTCTTGGTCTCCCGGTGCTGCAGAGACGTCCTCCCTGCTTGGAGACCAGGTTGAGAGCAGAGGGTGCAGTTGGTTGGGAGCTGGGTTTCACCAAGCAGGTTGCATTTCAGACACCCACTGTGTCCAGGTCGGGGTCGACCTTTGATGGGGCTTTTCCAACATGGGGCTTGTGGCCCTCAGGTCACTGTCCTCCCCCCTGCTGTTCTATTACCTTCTCGTTGTTCTTGCAGCCTGTTCTCTTGGGGGAGAACTGGTTGGAGGAGAGCATGGATTCCAGGCCCAACAGTAGACAGGCAGCTTTGTTTGTTTGTTATTTTGGGTGGCCTTCCACCACCTTTAGTTAGTTGAGGGGGTGGGGGGGGTGTTCTTCCCTGAAATTTTGATCCTTTAGAAGTAACTTACCGCCTGCAAGTGTGCCTTTCTTTTCTGTGCCGCTTTTTGCCAAAAGCGTGGGTTATTTAGTGTCATTATATTGTGTTTGAATAAACTACAGCTTGCCTTATTCATTTTATGTTCCATGTTTGGTTTTATGTTGCTTCCCTTATTCCCTCGACGTACACTGGGTTGTAACACAAACAATGTTCACTTTTAATATAATATGACTATACTCCTTAATGTTTTGTCTTGTCGAGTCTAGTCGAGTCTACACTAGTCTAGTGTTGTCTTGGTTAGTCTGGTGTTGTCTAGTGTAGTCTAGTGTAGTCTAGTGTCGCCTTGTTTAATCTAGTGTTTTGTCATGCTCGCCCTGCTACCCCTGACTGAAACATCACCACACGCTACTGTTTAATCTAGTGTTAATCTAGTCTAGGGTTTCTTGTTTCATCTAGTGTTGTTTAATCTAGTTTTATCTAGTCCAGTGTTGTCTTGTCTTGACTTGTCATTCATGGACACGGTCAGGTCTGGGTTCCAGCCTTAGTTTTTCCCTATCCTCCTGACTACCATTAGTTAAAATTTGTTCTCTGTGGTGGACATTTGTAAACCTGGCTACCTCCCACCCACTGCATCTTACTCATCTAACTTGTATTGGTATCTATAGAGGATATTTCTGGCTTTTCAATGATACCAAAAAATATTTTCAATATTCTAATTACCTTGCTCTTACCTTACACTCTAATTACGGAATTAAAAAAAATTGTGAGTGGATAATTTTCTTCTCCTGGTAGTCAGGAGGCTATGTGGAGGACATCCATTGCCTGTGTCGCTTCTTCAATAAGACGCATACTTCGCAAACCTCATGCTCAAAGAACAAGCTATACATAAACTGAGTAACATAAAAAGAAATAAATGCTTGGTAGATTAGTTCTGTGGCAAAATGATGCTTGTTTGCTTTTTTCTAATAAATGGTGCCACATTTGTAACAAACATGTATTTGTGGGATGAGTTCACTGGCTGCACCCATGAAATCTTTGCCAAAGCTTCTTTGCGCTCTCTGTTATCGTGCTGGGTGTTTTACATTTTTTTGATTCCTGAAAGGATTCCGGCTCCTATTTGTGGTTCACATCCTGTTGCTGTGGGCCTTAAACATATTCCAGTGGCACAACAAAGTGAGAGCTGTAGCAAACACCTCACCCTGTGACAGAAGAAAACAACTCACACAATCACTTCACCCCACATGCACTCGCTCGCTCCGAGCCGTTTCCCATGAGGCCTGCAGGGAGGGGGAGGTTTCCCTCCAATCTTTACTTGTCTGGCTTTCATTTCCTCCCTCCTGAAAACCATATGAGGGGCCTGCATGAGGAAAGACTTATAAAACCATCAGGGGCTTTTGTTTTCCACCACAGCGCAGATTTTACCATTGAGTTTCTTTTCTGAAGACGACACAGCTGAGTTACAATCCCTGGTTTTACCAACTCTCTCCTGCTGCACATGTCAGCACTGTGACCTGAATTATCCCACTAAAATAAGACATAAGTTGTTTATGAGGACATCAACCCAATGTAAAGTCTGTGTGAATCATAAGCGGGCCCAAGCTTAATGTGACCCATGTAATTGGACTAAAGATCAAAAAAATATGCAGCTGTACTGTTGCTTTAATTCAGTTGAAACTATGTTGAGACTTGATGGAAATAAAAAGCTCTGTGACATTTTATTTCTGTTTTTGAGTCACAGTAGGGTCACTATTGTTGCAAAGGTAAAATTGGAGTGTAGGAACACTCACACTGATTATTTGGAAGCTTCTACTGGTGATAATACTGAAGGATTACAAAAGAAGGAATGTGGCTGGTGCAGCAGCCATCGTTGTGTGAAACACTAAGCATGGCAACAGATGCTGATCTTCTTTGAGCTCCTCCATGAGGTGCCTTGCTCATCTGCTTTGTATGCAAACTTGTTTCACAGTTTTTGGGAATTTATTCAGAACCCAAAATCTAGTCCATGATTCAGATGACGACAAATCATCCCTGAACATTTCATACAATTCAGTTGATTAGTTTTTGCGAAAAGCTGATTACATACATATATACATACAAACATATACAGACCAAAAATAAATACATGGAGATAAAGGAAATAACCTTCACAGCCAACTCTCGTTGGCAGAAGTAATTAAAAAGCAAAACTTAAGATACTCAACAAACTCACTTCTGTGTATTGGCTACCTTTATAAAGAAAAAAAAAAAGAAAAAGATTGTTTTTAGTTAAGGTTTAGTTCGACGCTAACAGAAGGATTTTATTTGGATAGTTGACTTTCTTTTTAAAAACATCAGTTGACTGAATAAAACTTCAACAAGAACTTGGGCACATACCTTAGCAACGCCACACTTGTTTGCGGAACCAAGTAAACATCATTATCATGTTAGCCATTAGCTCATATCAATGCAAACCTGTCAGATAGCAACATCACTGTGAAACACTGAGTAGGGGCACACAGATAAACCACGACCCAGTCAATGTGCTTACACGGGTGTTTCTGGATCCTTGCCGGAATGAGACATTAGCTGTGAGTTAGCAGTGGTGCAGAGTGAGCAGTGTGCTAGCAGGCAGCTTGTAGCCTCCCCACAGAAAGGCCCTGTTGTTGAACTCCAACCTTTTTGGATCTTTTTCTAGGAAACACAACTTCCCCACAGCCCTGCTGGTTGTTTTCCCAGCAGTCGCTTGTTGTATCGCTGGAACACAAAAAACCTCAAGAGCATTTTCGCCATACACAGCGCGGTTTATATTTAGACCCCATCCCACATGCATCTGCCTGCTGCCATAAATACAAGAGCACCAAATAAGGACCGGTACAACTCAAATCAATGTGCTGCGTCGTCCATCGACTGAACAACAGTAACTTGGGTATTGGTGAGGATTTAAGACAACACAGCCAACAATCAGAATCAAATATATGTAAGAATTGTATTTCACTGTTTTGATTTTATAATTTCATTGCATTCAAATGAAACTATAACACAAACTTTACATATGCAGCCATATACATTCACGAAGGGTGGATTAACCTGTTTCACAGTTGACAAACCGCTTAGTGTACACAATGTTAAAGCGCAAGGAAAATAGAATATATTTCAACTCACTCAGGTTAGCAAATGTCCTGTGATGAGGTGACTTCACACCTCAAATAGCACGTGAAAGCAAGCATGTCCAGCCAGGTGACTCTTTCAGCATGTGGACACAGGAAATGATAGATGAAGAATTCATTCTTCCTCAGGAAACGTCACAAGTCTGCCACCTTGGCGAAGGACTCAGGATCAGATTTATAGAGCTTTATACACTTGTGTGTAAAAGGTAGCATTTAATCCAAATTACTTACTTTCAGTGATCTTTTTGGAAATGTTTGACACCGTGTTTGAGGATTGATGTGTTTTTGTAATACAAGTGATCCAGCTAGCTTCGTCTTGTAACACCAGTCTACCACAAGATGGCGTCATTTGTCCCGAGCATCACGTTTTTCATCAGTTTAACTGGCAAATCATGACTAACTTTAATGGTCTTTAAAATGTAGGAACTTCACTGAGGAGACACACTGAACATGACACAACAGCCAATCTTGCATGTCTGAAAGTTTGAGAGCAAGTTACATCAGGAACAGACATTATTGGATGATCAAAAGAACTAATTGAACAAACATATTGGTATGTCCCAGCATGCCTTCTTATTGGTCAATTTTTTAAAAAGACATTATGGTAAATTAATAATTAAAAAAAAATCAAGAGTAAAACCAACAGTTTTTAAGTAAAAATAGTGTTGAGAGTGTTTAATGATTTTTGAATATTGCCTCAAAAAACACGACAGTCACCTCACAGCACATGCACAATAATTCCAAATATTATAAAGGCAAAAACAATCGGGAATGACTGTCTATCACAATAATTTGCTTCATCCAAGTGACAGAAGCCAGAAGTTTATAAATTTGTGAAAAACGTTGTGCTTGGCATGAGGAAAAGCTCACGTGGTGTGAAGTTGTAGCATAAAAAAGTATAAAGTAGGTCGCTGGAGACATGAATCACATGGACCCCTGGTAGCGTTTAGCTCAAAAAGTAAAATAATTCTATCATCAAACATATAAAAATAGATCATTAAAGGACATTTCAGTTGGACTTTAACACACAAAATATGAGTCAGCACTTTTCTTCAGTAGAAAGCCAAACAATTCACAGAATCCACTGCATTAATATACATGTAGTGTATCCCAGTGGCTCCCAAGCTTCACCCGTAGCTTTGTCTGTTGTCGGATTAGATTTTTAGATGTCAAAGAAAACCGTAATACTGACAATCGCATCCTACATTACATTTTATGGCATGTTTTTGGGGAACTTTGAGAGATTCTAGGGAAAAAGTTGGAATGCTGGGGTACGCCTTCCTGAACTGCAGCCAAAAACAATCTCTGTCAGACTGGTGTCTTAGACCTTAGTGGTGCCCATTGAATCAGGCAGAGTCCTTAAACTTCATGACGCCCTCAAAGCCATTGTAGGTGAACGGCTGGAGAACCGGGCTGCAGGAGTCCTGCGTCAGGCAGGCCATCCTGTTACTCTCACAGCTCTCCTCGCTGCCCGGAGCAAAGTACACGCTGTCCGCCGAATGGATGGATGGGTCCTCGTTGAAGTAGTTGTGAGGACGCAGCAGGACACCACCCCCGTTGCCCACGGTTACCGTGTTGGGGATGTCCTCAGCGTGAGGAATGTGGAGGAAACCGGCGGTCACCCAGGCAACCAGGTCCTGCAGATACATCGTCAAGTTTAAACGTTCAGGTACTTTTCAGATCACTTCAACGCTCAGCTTCTGTGGTAACTCACTTGGTCTTCAATATTTTCATTGTCTTCGATGAATTTGCTGAAGTCAACAGCCGGAGACCAAATGCCGTTCTGATTGTACACGCTGCTGCTGGTCTGCTCCGAGTCCTTGTGCTTGGTGATGGCGACTTTATACCTGCGACAGTCAGAGGACAGACAGACTGAAGACAAGAAGAGTCTGAGCTCCCAGACGGCAGCTCGTATCCAGACAGGTCCAGCAATGTTCCTGACCCGGATGCTTCTACGAAAGCTTGCCGACGCTTCCTCTGATCACAGTGAAGCCAAACACTGATGGACGTGGCCACAAACCACACAACAGCAGGAGCTTTTGAAGTTGCTCTGCTCCAGATTCGAGAGTGTTCTTTTTTCACTTCTACAAATCAACAACATGGTTTTCAGCATTTCCTGCAGAGGCGTTGTACCTGGCCCAGGACATGGCCAGCTCCTCAGCCTGGCTCTCCGGGAGGGGATCCCCTGCGAAGCTGTAGACCTGCAGCCTGTAGGAGCGCTGGTGGCCCCAGATGTTGGTCTGTTTGCTGGCTATGTGGAGGTAGCGAGGGGTCTTGGTGTCGTGGCGCATTGCGGCCTCCTGTGAAAGCAGCACAGCGGCCATTATTCATCCAGTAATGAGCAGGTAAACACGGTGTCACTGTTGAGAGGAGGAACACACCCAGACCACTTTTGTGAAAAATTAGTTCAAGTATGAGAACCCGTCTTTAGCTACTTGAAGATATTGAGAACTGATACGACTACTTGTTAAATGCTAAAAAGCAAATTTATACTTCATATGCAAAGATGCTCAACGGATATGCATTGTGGTGAAAAACCACCACACAGCTTTTGTCTGTCAGACTTCCAACAGTCCCGAAGGCTCCCATGTACGACTACATCTACGTACGCATAGCGCAGTGTGCTCACTGTAGACTGCTGAGTGACTCAGTCTTTAATCACCGCTGGTGCTTGAGCCCTGAAACTCTTTAGACTGGAGCATGTAACACAGCTCAAAGTAAAATCCTCCTAATCCGCTGAGGTGAAAGTGATTAGCAAAACTGTTCTAACTCTGCTGATCTGAACGTCTCTGGTGAGAAACTGTCTTTGTCCTCCTCTTGACATTTTGTCAGAACATAATTTAAAGTCTGTCTCACCTTTGTCATTCTCATTAATATGAAAGAATCTCTAAACCACTGACTTGTCTACCTGTGACTGATGTAGCTGATGCATAATGTCACGTAATACTTGCCGAGTTGTATTGGGGATCTTTCAAGAGTACAAGTAGTCACAATACGTGGGTATCTTGTTGAGAGCAATATTGACAAAAATCATCACAGTCAAGACAGTCATTAAGGTTAATACCAAATCATTCTCCACTCTAAAGTCACATTCTGATCTGTCCACTTCTAGTTGATTCTTCAGGGAACTACAAGTTTTAAAAATCCATGAAAATGTTGAAATGTACATTTTCTTCGAAGTGATTGTTAAATATGTATTAAAATTGAACAGCACTTCAGTCCTTATTCCGTTGTATTTTGATTTTCTATACAGTAGAGGTCATATTTAAAAGATTTAAAGCAATCTAATATATAGCAAGTAAATAGTAATCTAATCTGATTTAGATTTGTGGCCTTTGATTTCAAAAGAGACATTTATGTATGCAAAATAAAACAAACTCTCTTTAGTTATAGCGAGATGTTATTATCTCTTTTAAATAAACATCGGTCTAATCAATAGGAATCCAGTATGGCTGCCTGAAACTATGCAAATGAATTACACGGCCATCAGTTTAGAATTTAGTGGGATTCAACGTCCCGCTCAAGATGGTTGCATCCAATCTTGTCTGAAACTAAATTGTGAGGCTTTTCATGGAGACACCCGACTTTTCTTCACAGACAAGAAAAGCAGAAGATGAAGACAAAGTGAGTTAGCATGGAAACACACCTGTTCTGTTTTCAGCTGCTTCTCCACCAGCTGAGGAACCATTGCGTGGTGATCAGGCATCCACGGCAGCGACACGTTGACAAACTCCATGTCTTTGGTCTGGAAAACATTCTGCAGGCCTACAGGGAGACGATTATTGATCATCAGCACCTGTAAGGTCAGGATGTTAAGTCACACAGAACCGGAAGAAGAACCAATTGTGTCGATCTCATCCACTGTCGGAGCATTTCAGAGTTACGTAAGTCCCGTCAATATATCAGGACTTTATTATTGGTTCTTTAGTCTCTGAATTCTGCTGATACTGCATTTAATTTACTGTATGGTAGATGTGCTTCTAGAACATAGAAGTTCATCTACCATTGACAGTGGGATAAACAAGTCTGTGTTTTCACTCTTTGGAAACCTGTTGGGAAACTATCATGGAAACATCTTTTACCATTTTAATTGTAAATTAAATTAAATTGTTTGTACATTTTGTAAAACTATATGTTTGAAAAGTTTGATCACGATGGATGTAATCAACACTCCTCAACAGTCCTCCTTTAGCCTAGGAAACACTGATGCTTCCTTTAGCCTAGGAAATACTGATGCTTCCTTTAGCCTAGGAAACACTGATGCTTCCTTTAGCCTAGGAAACACTGATGCTTCCTTTAGCCTAGGAAATACTGATGCTTCCTTTAGCCTAGGAAATACTGATGCTTCCTTTAGCCTAGGAAACACTGATGCTTCCTTTAGCCTAGGAAACACTGATGCTTCCTTTAGCCTAGGAAACACTGATGCTTCCTTTAGCCTAGGAAACACTGATGCTTCCTTTAGCTTAGGAAACACTGATGATTCCTTTAGCCTAGGAAACACTGATGCTTCCTTTAGAACCTCCTTTAGCCTAAGAAACACTGATGCTTCCTTTAGAACCTCCTTTATCCTAGGAAACACTTATGCTTCCTTTATCCTAGGAAACACTGACGCTTCCTTTAGAGCCTCCTTTATCCTAGGAAACACTGATGCTTCCTTTAGAGGCTCCTTTAGCCTAGGAAACACTGATGCTTCCTTTAGAACCTCCTTTATCCTAGGAAACACTGATGCTTCCTTTATCCTAGGAAACACTGACGCTTCCTTTAGAGCCTCCTTTATCCTAGGAAACACTGATGCTTCCTTTAGAGGCTCCTTTAGCCTAGGAAACACTGATGCTTCCTTTAGAACCTCCTTTATCCTAGGAAACACTGATGCTTCCTTTATCCTAGGAAACACTGACGCTTCCTTTAGAGCCTCCTTTATCCTAGGAAACACTGACGCTTCCTTTAGAGCCTCCTTTATCCTAGGAAACACTGATGCTTCCTTTAGAACCTCCTTTATCCTAGGAAACACGGATGCTTCCTTTATCCTAGGAAACACTGATGCTTCCGTTAGAGCCTCCTTTAGCACAGGAAACACTGATGCTTCCTTTAGAGCCTCCTTTATCCTAGGAAACACTGATGCTTCCTTTAGAACCTCCTGTAGCCTAGGAAACACTGATGCTTCCTTTAGAGGCTCCTGTAGCACAGGAAACACTGATGCTTCCTTTAGAGCCTCCTTTATCCTAGGAAACACTGATGCTTCCTTTAGAATCTCCTTTAGCCTAGGAAACACTGATGCTTCCTTTAGAACCTCCTTTATCCTAGGAAACACTGATGCTTCCTTTAGAATCTCCTTTAGCCTAGGAAACACTGATGCTTCCTTTAGAACCTCCTTTATCCTAGGAAACACTGATGCTTCCTTTAGAGCCTCCTTTATCCTAGGAAACACTGATGCTTCCTTTAGAACCTCCTTTATCCTAGGAAACACTGATGCTTCCTTTAGAGCCTCCTTTAGCCTAGGAAACACTGATGCTTCCTTTAGAACCTCCTTCATCCTAGGAAACACTGATGCTTCCTTTAGAGCCTCCTTTAGCACAGGAAACACTGATGCTTCCTTTAGAGCCTCCTTTATCCTAGGAAACACTGATGCTTCCTTTAGAGCCTCCTTTATCCTAGGAAGCACTGATGCTTCCTTTAGAACCTCCTTTATCCTAGGAAGCACTGATGCTTCCTTTAGAACCTCCTTTATCCTAGGAAACACTGATGCTTCCGTTAGAGCCTCCTTTATCCTAGGAAACACTGATGCTTCCTTTAGAGCCTCCTTTAGCCTAGGAAACACTGATGCTTCCTTTAGAACCTCCTTTAGCACAGGAAACACTGATGCTTCCTTTAGAACCTCCTTTAGCACAGGAAACACTGATGCTTCCTTTAGAGCCTCCTTTATCCTAGGAAACACTGATGCTTCCTTTAGAACCCCCTGTAGCCTAGGAAACACTGATGCTTCCTTTAGAGGCTCCTGTAGCACAGGAAACACTGATGCTTCCTTTAGAGCCTCCTTTATCCTAGGAAACACTGATGCTTCCTTTAGAATCTCCTTTAGCCTAGGAAACACTGATGCTTCCTTTAGAACCTCCTTTATCCTAGGAAACACTGATGCTTCCTTTAGAACCTCCTTTATCCTAGGAAACACTGATGCTTCCTTTAGAATCTCCTTTAGCCTAGGAAACACTGATGCTTCCTTTAGAACCTCCTTTATCCTAGGAAACACTGATGTTCCTTTAGAGCCTCCTTTATCCTAGGAAACACTGATGCTTCCTTTAGAACCTCCTTTATCCTAGGAAACACTGATGCTTCCTTTAGAGCCTCCTTTAGCCTAGGAAACACTGATGCTTCCTTTAGAACCTCCTTTATCCTAGGAAACACTGATGCTTCCTTTAGAACCTCCTTCATCCTAGGAAACACTGATGCTTCCTTTAGAACCTCCTTTATCCTAGGATACACTGATGCTTCCTTTAGAGCCTCCTTTAGCCTAGGAAACACTGATGCTTCCTTTAGAACCTCCTTTATCCTAGGAAACAATGATGCTTCCTTTAGAACCTCCTTTATCCTAGGAAACACTGATGCTTCCTTTAGAACCTCCTTTATCCTAGGAAACACTGATGCTTCCTTTAGAACCTCCTTTATCCTAGGAAACACTGATGCTTCCTTTAGAATCTCCTTTAGCCTAGGAAACACTGATGCTTCCTTTAGAACCTCCTTTATCCTAGGAAACACTGATGTTCCTTTAGAGCCTCCTTTATCCTAGGAAACACTGTTGCTTCCTTTAGAACCTCCTTTATCCTAGGAAACACTGATGCTTCCTTTAGAGCCTCCTTTAGCCTAGGAAACACTGATGCTTCCTTTAGAACCTCCTTTATCCTAGGAAACACTGATGCTTCCTTTAGAACCTCCTTCATCCTAGGAAACACTGATGCTTCCTTTAGAACCTCCTTTATCCTAGGATACACTGATGCTTCCTTTAGAGCCTCCTTTAGCCTAGGAAACACTGATGCTTCCTTTAGAACCTCCTTTATCCTAGGAAACAATGATGCTTCCTTTAGAACCTCCTTTATCCTAGGAAACACTGATGCTTCCTTTAGAACCTCCTTTATCCTAGGAAACAATGATGCTTCCTTTAGAACCTCCTTTATCCTAGGATACACTGATGCTTCCTTTAGAGCCTCCTTTAGCCTAGGAAACACTGATGCTTCCTTTAGAACCTCCTTTATCCTAGGAAACACTGATGCTTCCTTTAGAGCCTCCTTTATCCTAGGAAACACTGATGCTTCCTTTAGAGCCTCCTTTAGCACAGGAAACACTGATGCTTCCTTTAGAGGCTCCTTTAGCCTAGGAAACACTGATGCTTCCTTTAGAGCCTCCTTTAGCACAGGAAACACTGATGCTTCCTTTAGAGCCTCCTTTAGCACAGGGAACACTGATGCTTCCTTTAGAGGCTCCTTTAGCCTAGGGAACACTGATGCTTCCTTTAGAGGCTCCTTTAGCCTAGGAAACACTGCTGCTTCCTTTAGAGCCTCCTTTAGCCTAGGAAACACTGATGCTTCCTTTAGAGCCTCCTTTAGCACAGGAAACACTGATGCTTCCTTTAGAGGCTCCTTTAGCCTAGGAAACACTGATGCTTCCTTTAGAGCCTCATTTAGCCTAGGAAACACTGATGCTTCCTTTAGAGCCTCCTTTAGCACAGGAAACACTGATGCTTCCTTTAGAACCTCCTTTAGCACAGGAAACACTGATGCTTCCTTTAGAGCCTCCTTTAGCCTAGGAAACACTGATGCTTCCTTTAGAACCTCCTTTAGCACAGGAAACACTGATGCTTCCTTTAGAGCCTCCTTTAGCCTAGGAAACACTGATGCTTCCTTTAGAGCCTCCTTTAGCACAGGAAACACTGATGCTTCCTTTAGAACCTCCTTTATCCTAGGAAACACTGATGCTTCCTTTAGAACCTCCTTTAGCACAGGAAACACTGATGCTTCCTTTAGAACCTCCTTTATCCTAGGAAACACTGATGCTTCCTTTAGAACCTCCTTTATCCTAGGAAACACTGATTCTTCCTTTAGAACCTCCTTTAGCACAGGAAACACTGATGCTTCCCTTTAGAACCTCCTTTATCCTAGGAAACACGGATGCTTCCTTTAGAACCTCCTTTATCCTAGGAAACACTGATGCTTCCTTTAGAACCTCCTTTATCCTAGGAAACACTGATGCTTCCTTTAGAACCTCCTTTAGCACAGGAAACACTGATGCTTCCTTTAGAGCCTCCTTTAGCACAGGAAACACTGATGCTTCCTTTAGAACCTCCTTTAGCACAGGAAACACTGATGCTTCCTTTAGAGCCTCCTTTAGCCTAGGAAACACTGATGCTTCCTTTAGAGCCTCCTTTAGCCTAGGAAACACTGATGCTTCCTTTAGAACCTCCTTTAGCCTAGGAAACACTGATGCTTCCTTTAGAACCTCCTTTATCCTAGGAAACACTGATGCTTCCTTTAGAGCCTCCTTTATCCTAGGAAACACTGATGCTTCCTTTAGAGCCTCCTTTAGCACAGGAAACACTGATGCTTCCTTTAGAGCCTCCTTTAGCACAGGAAACACTGATGCTTCCTTTAGAGCCTCCTTTATCCTAGGAAACACTGATGCTTCCTTTAGAGCCTCCTTTAGCACAGGAAACACTGATGCTTCCTTTAGAGCCTCCTTTAGCGCAGGAAACACTGATGCTTCCTTTAGAACCTCCTTTATCCTAGGATACACTGATGCTTCCTTTAGAGCCTCCTTTAGCCTAGGAAACACTGATGCTTCCTTTAGAACCTCCTTTATCCTAGGAAACAATGATGCTTCCTTTAGAACCTCCTTTATCCTAGGAAACACTGATGCTTCCTTTAGAACCTCCTTTATCCTAGGAAACACTGATGCTTCCTTTAGAACCTCCTTTATCCTAGGAAACACTGATGCTTCCTTTAGAATCTCCTTTAGCCTAGGAAACACTGATGCTTCCTTTAGAACCTCCTTTATCCTAGGAAACACTGATGTTCCTTTAGAGCCTCCTTTATCCTAGGAAACACTGTTGCTTCCTTTAGAACCTCCTTTATCCTAGGAAACACTGATGCTTCCTTTAGAGCCTCCTTTAGCCTAGGAAACACTGATGCTTCCTTTAGAACCTCCTTTATCCTAGGAAACACTGATGCTTCCTTTAGAACCTCCTTCATCCTAGGAAACACTGATGCTTCCTTTAGAACCTCCTTTATCCTAGGATACACTGATGCTTCCTTTAGAGCCTCCTTTAGCCTAGGAAACACTGATGCTTCCTTTAGAACCTCCTTTATCCTAGGAAACAATGATGCTTCCTTTAGAACCTCCTTTATCCTAGGAAACACTGATGCTTCCTTTAGAACCTCCTTTATCCTAGGAAACAATGATGCTTCCTTTAGAACCTCCTTTATCCTAGGATACACTGATGCTTCCTTTAGAGCCTCCTTTAGCCTAGGAAACACTGATGCTTCCTTTAGAACCTCCTTTATCCTAGGAAACACTGATGCTTCCTTTAGAGCCTCCTTTATCCTAGGAAACACTGATGCTTCCTTTAGAGCCTCCTTTAGCACAGGAAACACTGATGCTTCCTTTAGAGGCTCCTTTAGCCTAGGAAACACTGATGCTTCCTTTAGAGCCTCCTTTAGCACAGGAAACACTGATGCTTCCTTTAGAGCCTCCTTTAGCACAGGGAACACTGATGCTTCCTTTAGAGGCTCCTTTAGCCTAGGGAACACTGATGCTTCCTTTAGAGGCTCCTTTAGCCTAGGAAACACTGCTGCTTCCTTTAGAGCCTCCTTTAGCCTAGGAAACACTGATGCTTCCTTTAGAGCCTCCTTTAGCACAGGAAACACTGATGCTTCCTTTAGAGGCTCCTTTAGCCTAGGAAACACTGATGCTTCCTTTAGAGCCTCATTTAGCCTAGGAAACACTGATGCTTCCTTTAGAGCCTCCTTTAGCACAGGAAACACTGATGCTTCCTTTAGAACCTCCTTTAGCACAGGAAACACTGATGCTTCCTTTAGAGCCTCCTTTAGCCTAGGAAACACTGATGCTTCCTTTAGAACCTCCTTTAGCACAGGAAACACTGATGCTTCCTTTAGAGCCTCCTTTAGCCTAGGAAACACTGATGCTTCCTTTAGAGCCTCCTTTAGCACAGGAAACACTGATGCTTCCTTTAGAACCTCCTTTATCCTAGGAAACACTGATGCTTCCTTTAGAACCTCCTTTAGCACAGGAAACACTGATGCTTCCTTTAGAACCTCCTTTATCCTAGGAAACACTGATGCTTCCTTTAGAACCTCCTTTATCCTAGGAAACACTGATTCTTCCTTTAGAACCTCCTTTAGCACAGGAAACACTGATGCTTCCCTTTAGAACCTCCTTTATCCTAGGAAACACGGATGCTTCCTTTAGAACCTCCTTTATCCTAGGAAACACTGATGCTTCCTTTAGAACCTCCTTTATCCTAGGAAACACTGATGCTTCCTTTAGAACCTCCTTTAGCACAGGAAACACTGATGCTTCCTTTAGAGCCTCCTTTAGCACAGGAAACACTGATGCTTCCTTTAGAACCTCCTTTAGCACAGGAAACACTGATGCTTCCTTTAGAGCCTCCTTTAGCCTAGGAAACACTGATGCTTCCTTTAGAGCCTCCTTTAGCCTAGGAAACACTGATGCTTCCTTTAGAACCTCCTTTAGCCTAGGAAACACTGATGCTTCCTTTAGAACCTCCTTTATCCTAGGAAACACTGATGCTTCCTTTAGAGCCTCCTTTATCCTAGGAAACACTGATGCTTCCTTTAGAGCCTCCTTTAGCACAGGAAACACTGATGCTTCCTTTAGAGCCTCCTTTAGCACAGGAAACACTGATGCTTCCTTTAGAGCCTCCTTTATCCTAGGAAACACTGATGCTTCCTTTAGAGCCTCCTTTAGCGCAGGAAACACTGATACTTCACCAGAGGAATTCCTTGCGGCGACAACATTTAAAGGGCCGGCTCATCTGAGGGACACTAAGTTACCAAAGCAATAATCTGCCTTGAAAAACTTTGAATAATCTAGAATCCAGATCCTAACTATGACTGTTATGCAGATATTGCAAAACCAACACAGTAGTTTTTGTGCAGCCTATTCTCAGTGTTATTGGCTATGTATTCACCTGCTCACCTCTTTTCCTTTGATTTCCAATCAAGCTTTGGATATTTGAGTTTGTATCAGTGGTTAGATGCACAGGGGAAAGTGGTAGAAATGCACTTTTTGTAGTCCATTTTTTGGGAAATGTGTAGTTTTTTCACCGTGGCTGACATCAATAACCTTTGCCGCCGTCGGATTACTATTACCCCACCGAGTGGAAGTGTGGTCAGACGGTCACAACAACGTGACTACCTTTCCTCAACTCCTTTAGGAAGCCTTCTAGCTCCTTTTCTTGACCCCATGATGTCATCCATGATGTTAAGGAAAAGTGGATAGGAAAGGAGAAAGGAGGGACTCATCCTGTTTCCTCCAGAGTGTCATGATTCCCAGTCCATATTCTCTTGGGACTTGGTAGTTTTATTTTGACAGTCGCTGTAAAAACATTCCAACTTGGCCGACTTGTCCTCTAGAATATCTCTGTTCTGCCGTTGTCAATGTTTAGAGCGTGTTGATCTCTCTGCATGTGGGGATGTGTGTGCTTTCATTACAAAAACAAACAACACCACCAACAATTGGCCCAACATGAAAGTCATTGTTTTCAGCATTACTGCAGTCTCCGTGGAAACGGCCATCATGTTTCAGGATGTTACCAAATGAATGCGGAAGGGTTCATTTTCACTTGTCACGCTGTGCAAACATCATTCGAAAATGTATTCCACTTTGTCTCAACTCACATCAGATGAGCTTCTTGTTCTATAAAAAAAAAATTAACTATAGATTAAACCAAAGTGAAATAAAATAAAATTTAAAAAAAATACATCTGTGTCTTATTTTTCAAAGGTGATTTTCCTGTCTCACAATAAACCTGTCTTCATTAATCAAATTAATTAATCAACTCCTATCATTCATCTCATTATTTTACTAAATCAGAAAATGTTTAAAACAGAAATTAAAAATGGACGAATTCCGTTACAAAGATCAACTTTTGGGGACTTTCTAACCAGCTTCACCTAAATGACTGCAGAGAATCAACTTGAAAAGAAAACCCCCCTTAACTCGTCCACCAGGATACATCGCCTCTGCTGACCTCTGACCCTGCTCCGACAATCAAAATCCCAGGGGAGACATCTGCCACACACACACACACACACACACACACACACACACACACACACACACACACACACACACACACACACACACACACACACACACACACACACACACACACACACACACACACACACACACACACACACACACACACACACCAACCTCCTGTCAATATAAAACATTATCTTTTAGCATTCTTTTTT
Organism: Blennius ocellaris; assembly: GCF_963422515.1. Lineage (NCBI taxonomy): Eukaryota > Metazoa > Chordata > Actinopteri > Blenniiformes > Blenniidae > Blennius > Blennius ocellaris. Next base: position 26,163,888 of record NC_137665.1, on the reverse strand, counting down.
ACTGTTCATTGTTTTGGATATGTCGAAATAGAATCTTTCTAAAGTTCAGAATTCCAAATCAATTTTTTTCAAAGAAGCAAGCAACCAATTTCTAAATTATTTACTTTCCTTTTAAGGTCATTCAGGACCAAAATGACCTCTTTCAATAATTGGCTCTAAAAGGAGTCTCGATCAATATTTCTTTCCTGATTCATTAACTCCAATTTAGATCAAACACTGAGTATTTATCTGGATTTTAAAACAAAAAATGCAAGTTTGTCAATATTATGGTGATATATCAGTGAAAAGGTGCTATATAAGTGAGTCCATTCGCTATTTATATATCTGCATCATCTAAGCAAAAAAAGTAATACTCAGTGTATCACATGATGTGATTAAAGAGACTTGCTGAAACATTTTTGTCCTCAGACGACTTCAGGATTAGAAGCAATGAAATTAACTGATCTTCTGTATTCTTTTCAAACACAACGCAGTGACGTCAAGTCTCTCATATAAAATGCTAAGAATCCTCAGAGTTATTGAATGTTTACGGCAGGGGGATTCAGTGCCAGAGGGTCTCTGTCCTGCATGTTTTCAGATTTCTCCCGACTTATCAAAGAAAATGTTAATCTGTAATGCTTTTCTTAACAGTGAGTGGAAGGAGATTGGTTGATGCAAACTGCACACACGCAAAAAGTTCCTGGTCTTTATTTGAACCCATGACCAGCCTGCTGTGAAGAGAGCGCCAACCACTGCTCCACCATGTTGCCTTGAAAAATAAATATATTTCATAATTGACATAATTCAAGAATAGAGGAGATTGAGGAGAGAGAGAGAGAGAGAGAGAGAGAGAGAGAGAGAGAGAGGGGGGGGGGGGGTAGGGGGTGGGGGGGGGGGGGGGGGGCGACAACCCTAACCCTAACCCTTGTTAGTGCTATATGTATTATGTACAGTTATCATACTGATCCAAATATTTTCCAACTGTTATGAGATTAAACCAGCCTGAGCAGCTCTATCTAGACAGTAACATGGTTTTCTAGATTAAACCAGCCTGAGCAGCTCTATCCAGACAGTAACATGGTTTTCTAGATTAAACCAGCCTGAGCAGCTCTATCCAGACAGTAACATGGTTTTCTAGATTAAACCAGCCTGAGCAGCTCTATCCAGACAGTAACATGGTTTTCTAGATTAAACCAGCCTGAGCAGCTCTATCTAGACAGTAACGTGATTTTCTAGATCAAACCAGCCCGAGCAGCTCTATCTAGACAGTAACACGATTTTCAAGATTAAACCAGTCTTGAGAAGTTCTATCTAGACAGTAACATGATTTTTTATATGAAACCAGCCTGAGCAGCTCTATCTAGACAGTAACATGGTTTTCTAGATTAAACCAGCCTGAGCAGCTCTATCTAGACAGTAACATGGTTTTCTAGATTAAACCAGCCTGAGCAGCTCTATCCAGACAGTAACATGGTTTTCTAGATTAAACCAGCCTGAGCAGCTCTATCTAGACAGTAACGTGATTTTCTAGATCAAACCAGCCCGAGCAGCTCTATCTAGACAGTAACACGATTTTCAAGATTAAACCAGTCTTGAGAAGTTCTATCTAGACAGTAACATGATTTTCTAGATTAAACCAGCCTGAGCAGCTCCAGAGTGCCAGCAGGAATATAAATGAACAAAGAAGCAACAACAAAATAATGGAATTTTGATAGTTGAATGAATAATAGCATAAAACAATAAACATCAGCAGCAAATCTCATTGACGAGGAGTGGAAATGTGTGTGTGTGTGTGTGTGTGTGTGTGTGTGTGTGTGTGTGTGTGTGTGTGTGTGTGTGTGTGTATCCCACAGAACCTATACTTACCAACCACGTCCAGGTCCACCTTGAAGTTGATGAAGTGCGTGTGGATGTTGCCAAGCACGTTGTGCGCCACCTGGTGTCCGTGCCTGAGACTGCCATCTATCAGGTAGGAGGAGGAAATGTATCCGGTGGCGTGCACTTTGGCCTCCACCGAGCCGCTCTGGTAGAAGATGAAGTCCCACATGTAGTCATAGTTCCCGATGGCAGTGATGGTCCGGAACACCAGCGCGCTGTTCGCCATGCCTCCATACGAATGGTGGAAGAAGTCGGAGAAGTGCCTCCGCAGCGGCTGACCCATGTTGTGCTCAAAGACACAGATGGAGTTCCTGAATCGGGCCGGCCTGGGCAAGTCGATGTACCGGTACGTGTCGATGTAGGTGGCTTCGTAGGGGCAATCCACGCCGCGGACCAGCTCATGCGCAAAGCGTCCGATCCCGATGCTGCTGTCCATGAACTTGGTGATTATCATGCCTGGGGTGACGGAGCCGTACACCGACATGGCTTCTTGCACACTCAACTCGTACACGATTCGCTCGCCCTTGAAGCGCACATCAAACACCCGCATGCCTGTGAGCACGCTGAGCCCAAAGGCAAAGCTCCAGTCCAGGTACAGCACCTGGTTGTGATGCACGCTGTAGCGCTTCCCGTCTGCGTAAAACTGCTGCGGCCCGATCTGCAGGGGCCGGTTCCGAGGCTTCAGGGACCCGTAATCCAGAGACTCCCTGTAGACGATCTTCTTCACCGCCCCGCTGTCGTACGCCCGCTCCAGCTCAGCTACACTGTCGAAGTATTTCCCGTTGTACATAAGTCGCTCCACTGTCCAGCGGGACGCGTTCAGACTCTCGTGGTTCAGAAGCACTTCGAAGCCCACCGGGTGAATGTACATACCACTCATGTCTCGAAAGAACGACACCCAAGTCTTCCTGTCACCAGTGCGCACCCCGCGGGGCATCTGCTCAAACGCATTGAGTTCCTGACTTGCACCCACCCCGAAACTCTCCCTCATGAGCACGGAGAGCTTATTGAAAACCTCTTCCTCAAAAAACTTGAACATCAACACGTATTCTCCGATGGTGACCATACGGGACACGATGGGTATGTCCATGTGGTACTTCTCTCTGGTCACATCTTTCAGGTATGTGGGGTTGGGCAGTGGCCCCACTAGATACTCCTTGATGTGGCCCTTGGTGCCGTAGTGGACGACCACGCTCGCCTCTCTCACCGGTTTTGCTCCTTTTCCATCCAAATACGCCAAAACCTCCGCTTTTTTCGGAACAGATAAATCTATGAGCAGCAGGAAATTCTGCGACGGCTTCGTGATCTGGTTTGTGGAGATTTGAAGGTCCTTCTGCTTGAGCATGTACTGCTGCACCTGCAGGTGCTCCTCTCTTGTCAGGTCAGCGAACACGAGGCTGCGCTCGTCGTGTTTGGCCCGCAGCGGGTGCACGCGCTGAGTGGAACACTTGAGCGCCCTGCCGTGGTAGAGGCCGATTAGGACGAAGTTCAGAATGATGGAGAAAACAACAAAAAGAATCAGCGTCCATTTTACCAGAGAATTCATCCTCTTCTCGACCATCACGCACAAGCTCTGTGAGACGGTCTACAGGAGGGAGCGGCCTGCGCAAAGCTGGAGGGGAGAGATTTAAAGTCTCCCCTTTCCCACCCTCCTTGCCTGCACGCCCCGACAAATCCTTCGAGCTCCTCCTCCTCCTCCTCCTCCTCCTCCTCCTCCTCCTCCTCCTCTTTCCCACTTGGAATGAGACTCAGACTTTCAGTCCACCTCGGTTCAACTAATCTGGGCACTGGGAATACTTTATGTACGTTGCTTTTCCTACTTTACGCACAGCTTTTGAGGGCAATTATCTTCAGAAATGCATCAACTATATGCTTTCAAGAGAAAAGTGGCCAAGTTACACTCACAGAATTAAAAATGCAGTGTCTTGTTGTGAAATGTTTTGTTTTTCATATGTGTGTGTAAACTATCTGCTTGGTAATCTATAATTAACCGCAACTCCAAATGTTCACTCACTCATCACTCCATTCCAAACATTCACTCCATTCAGAGCAAAAAGGAGAACATTATGAAAAGTATTTTCACAAAACTTAAAAACTTAAAAAGAGAGGATTTTGTTATGTAAAGATATATGTGTATCTTTGGATTCATGCTTTGAAAAAAAAATTGTATTTGTATCAAATAATGTGATCTCATTAAAATGAAATAATATGTCATTAATAAATAATAAGTCATTAATATTACAATGCATTTTTGAATACTTCAGTTTTGTTTTTTCTTTTATATTTATTCTTTGCATCATGTTTTTTAATTGTAGTCTTGTCTGTTTTTTACCTCGACTTCCACGAAAGCCACACACAAGATTTCCTAAACTTTCGGTTTATCAGAACAAATGGCAGATAAAAATCTGTGAAAATGAGTTGGAAAGTGAACATCTGATCCTGACAAGTTGAGCAGTATCTTCTCGTCTGTATTGGAGTCCAGGGACTCGAGTTTATGTTTCTCACACACTCATAAATAAGACACGGAGAAGTTTACTTGGCTGGGGGGAAACTGGCGTCCGTCCAGCAACATGGACTGCAGACCGTCGTGAGACAGGTTAGTTTTACCCTACTGATGATGTGTTGTTGCAATAGTAATCCTTCTCACTCATAAACATGCTGCAGTAACGCTGCAGCCTCTTTATGCTGAGAGTTTAACTCAAGGTCCCAGCTGAAGTTTATGCCTGTCGATTTGCCAAAATGCATTGTTTTTCTTTAAGATATCAGTTTTTCTTTGGGTGCTAAACTGTGCTTTTACTTTTTCTTTACTTCCTCTAAACATGATCCGTGTTATCATGTGTATATTATTAGCAGGATATTTCAGTGTACCGGTTATCATTTGAACCTTGAATGGCCCTTTTCTTATCAGAAGCTGGGCGTGCAGGAACAGCAGTGGGAGGGCTCCTGTGGTTGTTTGTTCCAGGTTTTGTCAGGTCCCACAGAAGAGGATGTTGGCTCTAATTAGCCAGCTCTGGACTCCATGGCTTCCCGTCACTGCTGAGGAATTTGTTTTCCTCTCTCCAGAGATAGGCACACTCTTTAAGTTGTGTGTTTTGGCCACAGAAGTCTCAGGATTTCCTCTGACAGCTTAAGTTAGGGCAGTGGTTCTCAATTATTTTCTGTCATGCCCCCCCTAGAGGACAGAATTTTTTTCAGCCCCCCCCCATATTGTACTACCATTGAGAACCTGATCATATTTATTTGTTTATCTGTATAAACCATGTATGAGTTGCTGGCACCAGCATTCTGCATACAGTCGCCTGATTATCAAAATAAATTAATAAAATGAGCTGAGAACAACTTAAAGCAATTTCCAAGTTTAGTTTATGAATTGTGATTCTCAAAACAGAAAAAGTGCAAATGATTCACTGGGATGTGCATTTTATAAAACTTAACACAGTAACATTCAAAACTTTAAACAGTAAACATTGGTCACTTGTCAGCTTCATCAGCTTATTCCTTTTCAAAAAGGTAAATGACTTTTGGATTTCTTTTGTGCAAAATTTGCAACATTGCTTATATTTGAGCTTATCAAACGGGATGAAAAGTGCATAACATTTGCATTTCCTTTCCCTGAACATATTGTCTCTCCAGAAGACAATGAAGCACTGAACCCTGCAACATTTGAAACTGTCAGCTACGTCAGTTTGAACATTTATAAAATGTGTTATAAAACACAAACTTCTTTCAAACTTATTTCACAGCATTTGTCTCTTATATATGAACACATTCAACTTCAATACAATTTACCATCACTCTGCCAGATGCACAGTACATCTCTTTAAAAAAGACATTGTACAAATATTAGTCAGGAGAAGAGTCTGCTTGTGTATTTAGTGGCTGCTGGGAGCCTCGTTTCACAGCACGTCTTTTCAAATCTGGGCTTTAAATTTGATATTGCTACTCTTAGCTCTTGCTCAATGTTAAGCTGGGATCTGTACCTGGTTTTTAGTGCAGCAACAGCAGAAAAGCCTGTCTCACAGAGAGAGGATGGTGCAAAGGGTAACAAAATGTTGACAGCTTTTGGTCCAATGAGTGGATCCTCCCTTTCCACACCCAGCCAGAACTCGCTCAGTGTCTGAGATGTCAACCTCCGCCTCAGGGTGGAGTCAGAAGACAAGTCCATCAGCTGGTCCTCTTCTGCAGAGCTGAATGGATCCCTCATCCAGTCATACTGAGAGCTGTCACCAGGAAAGTCTTTTTTGAAGAATCCATTTAGTGATGAGATGTGCTGCTTCAGACATGGAATCACTGTGGTGACATCACAATCATTGAGTCCAGCAAACTCACTCATGTTCTCAAATGGACTAGTATTTCCCTGGTCAAGTCGCTCGCCCCACATCTCCAGCTCTGGACTGAAGGCACTGGTTTTGTCTGTGAGGTCAGGGAGGTGCTTGTCTCTGCCTTGAAGCTGTAGATTTAGTCCATTTAGCTTTCCAAATATATCACAGAGGTAGGCTAGTTTCAGCAGGAATTGTTCATCACCGAACGTATTTGCCCTTTCAGACATGCTCTCCTGCTCCAAAAACATCCGGATTTCCTCTCTGAGCTCATACACTGGTGACAAAACTTTGCCTGGCGACAGCCACCGTGCTTCACTGTGAAATAGCACAGCTTTATGTACAGACATACGAACATACATTTATTTGGTTGGGAGGGGGGTGCCCCCCACTCCCCAGGCCCCCAGCCAGGCCCCCACCAGGCCACTACGGGATCTCGTCCTCCACCAGTCCAACTGTGAATAGGGAGGGAGAACCACTACCCAGACCCCCCGGAGGCGCCACGCCCGAGCGAGCGTGCCCCCCGTACTCCAGCCGCACTCACCCCGGGACACAGTGGGACCACAGTGGGAGGTGCTGGGGGGAGCCCCCCCCCCTTCCACCCTGTGCATGTGGAGGTGTGTATTTGTGTTTTGAAGAGGTGGTGCAATGTGTGTGTCTAGGGTGCAGTTTAAAATTGAGGGGTGGGGGGGGGGCGTTCTATCGCTGCTCAGCGGCAGAACCCCGAAAGCCAGCTGATCCCCTCAAGACCCTGCGTGACTAAGTGTAGTTAAAATTGTGGGCGGCGCAAAGTCGGGGGAGGGGCAGACCACAGTTAAGTGGCCTGGACCCCCCACCCTAGGCCCCGTCCACTGGCCCCTATTGTTGAATGAGGTAAGGTGAGGTAAGGTAGGAGGGGCTGAGAGGGAGAAGGTCCCCCCATCGCTAGGACTTAGCCCAGCTGGACCCCCCGCGCCGACCCGCATGGCCCAGCATGAGCCCGGCTGGAGGCCAGCGGCTAGGGAGCGTAGACCCCCCCCCCCCAACCCTCACATGCTCACACAAGACGACACCCATACTTATATATATATTACACCCCCCCACACGCACATACACCTACGCTCACATTCACCGTCCCCCCACACACACAAACACACGTAGACATTTACACACACCTACCCGTACAGACCTATCCACACTCGTATCCACCCCCCCACCCCCCACACACACACACACATCCCCGGCCCCTCTCCCATATAAACCCCCCCGGGGGTCATCTCCAGTCAGCTGTCCATCCAAACCCGGAGCCCCGCTGCCCCCCGTCTCCCCCCGATCCAGGGGTGAGCGAGACCGGGAGCTCGGCAGCAGCAAATCTTCACAGATCTTCACAGATCTTTTGCCAGAATGTTTGGACTGGTGTGCACTGCCAGAGTGCATGTAGGTAGGTATCAGGGAGATCACAGTGTAGACAGGTATCAGGGAGATCACAGTGTAGACAGGTATCAGGGAGATCACAGTGTAGACAGGTATCAAGGAGATCACAGTGTAGACAGGTATCAGGGAGCTCACAGTGTAGACAGGTATCAAGGAGTTCACAGTGTAGACAGGTATCAGGGAGATCACAGTGTAGACAGGTATCAGGGAGATCACAGTGTAGACAGGTATCAAGGAGATCACAGTGTAGACAGGTATCAAGGAGATCACAGTGTAGACAGGTATCAAGGAGATCACAGTGTAGACAGGTATCAAGGAGATCAGCTGTGCAGTTTGAACATATGTTAGAGGAAGTGAGAGCATCTTGAACATCTTTGTCCTGTAATGAACTAGTGAAGGACCTTGTATTGTCTGAGCTGTATATTGGTGTTTCTGCTCATTGTGAATGTGTTTCTACAGATTAGTGACCAAAGCGTAGGGTCTGTGTTGATGTTGACATCTTCTTCCCATTTGGAGCTTGAAGGGATATTGTGGTATTGGAACATGACAGGATTAAAGGATTTTAGAAAGTGGTTTTGGAGCTGAGATCTTCAGGAGGTTTGTCACTGTCTGAGGTCAGTTTAGGTTCATCTCTTCTAGTTTGAACTTTGTTTGTATTATTGACTGGAGCTGGAGATATTCCAGATAATTGTTTTGACTGATACCATACGTTTCTATTAGATCTTTAAATGGAATAAAAGAGTTATTGAAGAGAAGGTGTTCCAAGGTTCTTCTTCCCTTGTTCTGCCATCTTGTGAAGTTTCTTGGTTTCTTCCTTTGCAGGATGTCAGGATTGTTCCAGAAGGTGTGAGTTTGCAGGGAATGAGTGACGATCCATTCATTTGAAGAAATTCCCACCAAGCTGTCAGAGATTGTTTATATTGATGCTTTTAAAGCAGTTGTGTTTTTTGATGACAGGACTGAAGAAAGGAAGGTCTCTGATGTGGAGATCTTCACAGAAGGTTTTTTCAATGTCCTGCCAGCCTTCATCTAAGTTTCTGATTAATCCATTTTACAACATAAAGTCATTTATTGACAAGATAATAATTATAGAAGTTTGGAAGTTCTAAGCCACCTTGGTCCTTGGTGTTCTGCAGTGTTTTTAAACTTATACGCGATGGATTATTTTTCCATAAGAATTTTAAGATATGGGAATCCAGCGCGTTAAACCATGTTTTTGGTGGTTTTGTTGGAATCATTGAAAAGATGTAGTTAATTTTAGGCAGGACCATCATTTTAATTGTTGCTACTCTCCCCATAAGTGATATAGGAAGTGTGATCCAAAGAGTGAGGTCCTCTTCTATTGTTTTAATAAGGGGGGTGTAGTTTAATAATGACTATGAAAGTTTGTGGATAATGTTGCATTGATCAATACACTGCTACTATTGGAAAACATTTATAACTATTGGTGTTTGGTTGAATGAATGGAAACACTGCTGTGCACAATTCATATGCTGCATTTTGTAAGAGATGTAAGACGATGTTAAATTAAAAAAAGTGTAATTAAATAAGTCTATGCTTCTTCCGACTCCCTTCCGATCACATAAAGCAGGATCAGCAGATATCGAAGACAGATTATCTTATGTTACATTTGTCTTATTTGTTTAAATGTTTGTACTTTATAAAAAAAAATTTTTGAACATTTTCTGTTTCTTTTGTTTCTCTGTTGTTACTTGTTCTGAATAAAAATCAATTGAAAAATCAATAAAAAAATCATTCATTCATTGATTAGTTGGTTGCTTGATTCGTCCTTTCGTTTGTTCGTTGGTTGGGTGTTTGAACTATTGGTTGTTTGGTTGGTTGGTTGGTTCATACATTTGTTGGTTGGTTGGTTCATACATTTGTTGGTTGGTTGGTTCATACATTTGTTGGTTGGTCGGTTCATACATTTGTTGGTTGGTTGGTTCATCCATTTGTTGGTTGGTTGGTTGGTTCATACATTTGTTGGTTGGTTGGTTCATCCATTTGTTGGTTGGTTGGTCGCTTCATACATTTGTTGGTTGGTCGGTTCATACATTTGTTGGTTGGTCGGTTCATACATTTGTTGGTTGGTTGGTTCATCCATTTGTTGGTTGGTCGGTTCATACATTTGTTGGTTGGTCGGTTCATACATTTGTTGGTTGGTTGGTTCATCCATTTGTTGGTTGGTTGGTTGGTTCATACATTTGTTGGTTGGTTGGTTCATCCATTTGTTGGTTGGTTGGTCGCTTCATACATTTGTTGGTTGGTCGGTTCATACATTTGTTGGTTGGTCGGTTCATACATTTGTTGGTTGGTTGGTTCATCCATTTGTTGGTTGGTTGGTTGGTTCATACATTTGTTGGTTGGTTCATCCATTTGTTGGTTGGTTGGTTGGTTCATACATTTGTTGGTTGGTTGGTTCATCCATTTATTGGTTGGTTGGTTCATACATTTGTTGGTTGGTTGGTTGGTTCATCCATTTATTGGTTGGTTGGTTCATCCATTTGTTGGTTGGTTCATCCATTTGTTGGTCGGTTCGTACATTTGTTGGTTGGTTGGTCGGTTTATACATTTGTTGGTTGGTTGGTTCATCCATTTGTTGGTTGGTTGGTCGGTTTATACATTTGTTGGTTGGTTGGTTCATCCATTTGTTGGTTGGTTGGTCGCTTCATACATTTGTTGGTTGGTTGGTTCATCCATTTGTTGGTTGGTTGGTTCATCCAGTTGTTGGTTGGTTGGTCGGTTCGTACATTTGTTGGTTGGTTTGTCAGTTCATCCATTTGTTGGTTGGTTGGTCGCTTCATACATTTGTTGGTTGGTCGGTTCCTACATTTGTTGGTTGGTTGGTTCATCCAGTTGTTGGTTGGTTTGTCAGTTAGTCCATTTGTTGGTTGGTTCATCCATTTGTAGGTTGGTTGGTCGGTTCGTACATTTGTTGGTTGGTTTGTCAGTTCATCCATTTGTTGGTTGGTTGGTCGATTTATACATTTGTTGGTTGGTTGGTTCATCCATTTGTTGGTTGGTTGGTCGCTTCATACATTTGTTGGTTGGTCGGTTCATACATTTGTTGGTTGGTTGGTTCATCCATTTGTTGGTTGGTCGGTTCATACATTTGTTGGTTGGTTGGTTCATCCATTTGTTGGTTGGTCGGTTCATACATTTGTTGGTTGGTTGGTTCATCCATTTGTTGGTTGGTTGGTTCATCCATTTGTTGGTTGGTTTGTTGGTTCATACATTTGTTGGTTGGTTGGTTCATCCATTTGTTGGTTGGTTGGTTCATCCAGTTGTTGGTTGGTTGGCCGGTTCATACATTTGTTGGTTGGTCGGTTCCTACATTTGTTGGTTGGTTGGTTCATCCAGTTGTTGGTTGGTTTGTCAGTTAGTCCATTTGTTGGTTGGTTCATCCATTTGTAGGTTGGTTGGTCGGTTCGTACATTTGTTGGTTGGTTTGTCAGTTCATCCATTTGTTGGTTGGTTGGTCGGTTTATACATTTGTTGGTTGGTTGGTTCATCCATTTGTTGGTTGGTTGGTCGCTTCATACATTTGTTGGTTGGTCGGTTCATACATTTGTTGGTTGGTCGGTTCATACATTTGTTGGTTGGTTGGTTCATCCATTTGTTGGTTGGTCGGTTCATACATTTGTTGGTTGGTTGGTTCATCCATTTGTTGGTTGGTTGGTTCATCCATTTGTTGGTTGGTTGGTTGGTTCATACATTTGTTGGTTGGTTGGTTCATCCATTTGTTGGTTGGTTGGTTCATCCAGTTGTTGGTTGGTTGGCCGGTTCATACATTTGTTGGTTGGTTTGTCAGTTCATCCATTTGTTGGTTGGTTGGTCGGTTTATACATTTGTTGGTTGGTTGGTTCATCCATTTGTTGGTTGGTTGGTCGCTTCATACATTTGTTGGTTGGTCGGTTCATACATTTGTTGGTTGGTTGGTTCATACATTTGTTGGTTGGTTGGTCGGTTCATACATTTGTTGGTTGGTCGGTTCATACATTTGTTGGGTGGTCGGTTCATACATTTGTTGGTTGGTTGGTTCATCCATTTGTTGGTTGGTCGGTTCATACATTTGTTGGTTGGTCGGTTCATACATTTGTTGGTTGGTTGGTTCATCCATTTGTTGGTTGGTTGGTTGGTTCATACATTTGTTGGTTGGTTGGTTCATCCATTTGTTGGTTGGTTGGTCGCTTCATACATTTGTTGGTTGGTCGGTTCATACATTTGTTGGTTGGTCGGTTCATACATTTGTTGGTTGGTCGGTTCATACATTTGTTGGTTGGTCGGTTCGTACACTGGGGGCTCCATGATGAAACCTTGTCTCTGCTCCAATCTATCTGGGGATTGTGCAGCTTCAACCAGGGGTAACCCAGGACTACAGGTGGGTTGGAGTGATCTATAATATGAAACCTCAGACTTTCATGATGATTGCCAGCCAACACCAACCTTACAGGGACAGATCGGAACCGGACTTGGGCTAACAGAAGGCCATTTAGTGCTCGGGCCTCAACAGGAACTTTGAGAGGCTCGATCGGGATCTGGAGCTGCTCAGCGAGTTGACTGTCCAGGAAGTTTTCTTCGGCGCCAGAGTCAATTAACACGTTTACTGGGACAGGCTGAACTCGCCAGCAGAGAGATGCGGCCAGCTGGAGACGTGGAGGGGAGGAGGTCGTGGTTCGGCTCACCTGGATTCCTCCCGTTACTGGTGAGCCACCCCCTTTTGCTGGACGGGTGGGGCAGGTGGCAATGTAATGGCCAGTCCGGCCACAGTACAGACAAGCGTTCGTGGCTTGGCGTCGTTTCCTCTCTTGAGGTGTGATGTGCGCCCACCCAATCTGCATTGGCTCCGGTTCAGTTTCAGATGACGGGGAGTTCACTGGACTTGCCTGAACCGGGTTCGGGAAGCGGGTTGCAGTTGGTCGGAATGGCTGGCTGCGTTCTCGTCTGCGTTCCCGTAGACGATTATCCAAATTAATTGTCAGAGCGATGAGGGTATCCAGGTTTGCAGCCTCCTCTCGTGTGGCGAGTTGGTCCTTCAACTCCTCGTTGAGGCCTCGATAGAAGGCATTCTGCAGGGCTGCATCATTGAATCCACTCTCCACGGAAAGAGTACGAAATTCTATTGCAAATTCCGCTGCACTACTGGCCCCCTGCCGCAAGGTGGTAAGGCGGTTTCCGGCATCCCGGCTCCGAACAGGGTGGTCAAATATCTTCTTCATCTCATTGGTGAAGGCGGAATATGAGGAGCATATTTCGCCTTGCCTCTCCCAAACAGATGCTCCCCAGTCCCTCGCCGGGCCCTTCAACAACCCAACCAAATAAGCTATTCGAGACCTATCAGAAGCATAAGACATAGGCTGTAACTCAAAAACCAAGGAAACCTGAGTGAGAAACGCTTGACAGGAACCCAAGTCTCCGGCGTAGCGTTCCGGTGTGGGCACAGCGGGTTCACGAGGAAAAGGGAGTGGTGAAGGATTCGTGTTGGGAGATGCCGAACTAGGAGTGGGAACAGTAACTACTGGGGCAGCTGAGGAAGTAGTCATAACTGTGGCTAAAGAATTAACCTTGCTGGTTAGCTGAGAGACTTGATTTAATAAAGCATGGTTACTCTCTACCAAAGTGCGTAGTAGCATGTCGTGGTGACCCAACATGGCGCCATGACTGGCCATAGCCTGTTCCAGGCCTGGTGCCTGAGAGACCTGATCAGCGCCGGTCACATTGTCCGCTGAGTTCATCTTGGTCGGACCGTACTGTCACGGATCACACTCAGAGACTCAGTTGCGGACAGAGACACGGCAAACAGGGATTCTCTCAGAGTACTTTTAATAAATGAGGTGACAATGAACACAAACCAAAACATAAGCAAGCAGAACTCCAAGAGCCAGAATTACAGACGTACGGACTAAACCTAGAAACTACAAACTTAAGCCCAACCAAACAGTACTCCAGAATAAACAATATAGAACCACTACACAGACTACGAAAACACCCCAACCAAACTATCAGGACCCAGCGGGAGACTAAGGGAGCACACAGCCTGGTACGAAGCGGAGCGGGATGAATGGCGTGGTCGACGCTGGAGACCCACGGAGGTGGCGTGGGCTGCAGCCAGGAGGATGGTTGTCCGGGAGTCCTGTGCTGAAGGTGTAGGAACGGGGCAACGAGCTGAGTCTCATGCAGGAGCTTGGTGCAGCAGGGTGGGTCAAGAGCTGCAGCCGAGGAGAGACAAACTTTAACGCAGAGAAAAACAGACTGAGTCGAAGTCAGGCAGAACAGAGTTCAACTAACGGTAGGTAGTTTTACGGTCCGACAGCGAGTCTTCATCTGCTGCCAGCTTTATAGAGAGAGGTGCATGTTGAGTGAAGCCACACCCTGCCGCAGGTGAGTGCACTCAGGAAATCAGCACTGCACTTGTCCACACCTCACACAGCATGCAGCACACGCCCACCTAGGAAAAAGGAAAGGAGGGAGGGGGAAGGGAAAAATGCTGCCACTAGGCAGAGCCAGAGGTGGAGGTCATGACAGTTGGTTGGTTGGTCGCTTCATACATTTGTTGGTTGGTCGGTTCATACATTTGTTGGTTGGTTGGTTCATCCATTTGTTGGTTGGTTGGTTCATCCATTTGTTGGTTGGTTGGTTCATCCATTTGCTGGTTGGTTGGTCGGTTCATACATTTGTTGGTTGGTCGGTTCATCCATTTGTTGGTTGGTTGGTTCATCCATTTGTTGGTTGGTCGGTTCATACATTTGTTGGTTGGTCGGTTCATACATTTGTTGGTTGGTTGGTTCATCCAGTTGTTGGTTGGTTGGTCGGTTCATACATTTGTTGGTTGGTTGGTTCATCCATTTGTTGGTTGGTTGGTTGGTTCATACATTTGTTGGTTGGTTGGTTCATCCATTTATTGGTTGGTTGGTTCATACATTTGTTGGTTGGTTCATCCATTTGTAGGTTGGTTAGTCGGTTCGTACATTTGTTGGTTGGTTTGTCAGTTCATCCATTTGTTGGTTGGTTGGTCGGTTTATACATTTGTTGGTTGGTTGGTTCATCCATTTGTTGGTTGGTTGGTCGCTTCATACATTTGTTGGTTGGTTGGTTCATCCATTTGTTGGTTGGTTGGTTCATCCAGTTGTTGGTTGGTTGGTCGGTTCGTACATTTGTTGGTTGGTTTGTTAGTTCATACATTTGTTGGTTGGTTGGTCGCTTCATACATTTGTTGGTTGGTCGGTTCCTACATTTGTTGGTTGGTTGGTTCATCCAGTTGTTGGTTGGTTTGTCAGTTCATCCATTTGTTGGTTGGTCGGTTCATCCATTTGTTGGTTGGTTGGTTCATCCAGTTGTTGGTTGGTTGGTATATTTGTTGGTTGGTTGGTTCATACAGTTGTTGGTTGGTTTGTATATTTGTTGGTTGGTTGGTTGATTCATTTGTTGGTTGGTTGGTTGGTTGGTTGTTTGGTTCATCTATTTGTTGGTTGTTTAGTTGGTTGTGTGTTTGAGTCATCGGTTGGTTGGTTCAATCATTCATCTTTTGAAATAGCTAAACTTTGTCTTTGTGCTGCTGCTTGTCCTCTTCAGTGGTGTTCCTCTAAAAACCCAAAGGCTTCACCTTCAACTCAGTTTTCTGACACTCCACAATAACTCCGGCACCAGAGGCAACCCCGCAGCATGAGGGTACCGCCAACATGTTGTGAGGTTAGAGCTTTCTATGGAAGAAGATCTCAGAAAGACTGTTGTGTATCTCTGACACTTGTCTTTCTTTCAGCAGTGCTCTCCTATTCGGCCCATGAAGGTCTGCTTGGCAGGATTTGATGAGATTCAGGTTGAAAGCAGCTCTCATGCTGCTTAAACAGTTTCTGATTGTTCCTCGACTTTATTGCCTGGGTTCGTGTTGCTCAATCAGTATTTGCTGATGAAACTCACATTGATTTCTGAGCTATTTAAAACATTCCTGGTGTGCCACTCAGTCATGATGGCAGTGTTTCCACCAGCTCTGAATGTTGGGTTCTCCCAAAAGCTCATTTAAGGACAGGAAATGGCAGAGGACCAAGAAGACAGAGGGATTGTGTAAATAATCATTTCTGTTGGAACTTCAGATATCTCTTTCTACTTGCATTGCTGCGATGACTTGTTGACGATGTTTAAGGACAACAGATGGTACAAACCAGACTCGTTCTTTAAGGGTGTTGAGTTATTTGCTGTTTACTTGTGGAACTTTTTGCAAATTGAACATAAAGCAGCATAGAGGCTCCTGTACGCGGTGGTATACCAGCTGGTGACGATGCAGCCAGAGTCCTTTTCTGCATATCAGTGTTTTTAATCACTTCTGTGAATCTATTGCCACACAAGACCCTGAAAAACATCGCACATACTGTATACTGTGTAATTACCATTAGCAGGATGTCTGTATGCCACTTAACAGATTGAATTAACCCTTGTTCATCTTGTATGTGTTTTCTAGGAAACAGAAACAAAGAGCATCAAGGAGAGAATTATGGTTTAAGTGCTGAGCTAAAAAAGGATGCGCTTTGTCCAGTATTACTGTGAGAATCAAATATGTTCTCTAAAATGTCAATGGAATTTATGACTGACAGGGCGCTTTATTGGAAAATTATGGTAAACTTGTTCCACTGTCACTCCTGCTCTGTGACCAAAGAGCTGACAGCATATTCATACAGGAGTATGACAACACATAACTTATTGATCTGATTGGTTGATTGCTCATTCTCACCGTGTTGACATCTGACTAATCTTTATACTGCTGATCTTTATCCTGCTGGTCGTCACACTTTCCTTTTCTGCCCGCACAAGAAAATAAATGTAAGAGCACACAACCTCCTAAGACCCGGACTCTCAAATGGCATTCAATTTTAATTTCTCTTTGCTATTTGGGCTGATTGGGACCTGATGAGTGTTAAAACAGAGACATATCTTATTACATGATGTAGTTTCTGAGAAAAATGATGTCCACATATGTGGACATTCGTTTTAAATTTTGATATAACACAATAAAGTCACAATTGATGTACAAAACTCTATATTTGGTGCCTGAACATGGCAAAAAATTTTCCTGAGTGCAAAACCGAAGTAGGAAACTATTGTCCATTTTTCCAAGTGCAAAAACAAAAATATAAACAATGATTGTGTGTTTTTTCTCAGCGCAAAATCTCCCAAATAAATAGCTTCTCATTTTTGCTCAGTGCAAAAATAAAATGACAATGAAAACAAAAGTCAGAGTTGTCATTGTCATGCTGACCCTAGAAGGTTATGGCCACTTCCATCTGAAATTTTAAGAAGTGCATGACGTTCTTCTTTGAAGTACCAAATACACTGAGGTCTTCATGGTACAGTAACCAGCTGCTGGCTAAACCCAGATCAGTAAAGAGCATTGGCCTATCCACAGTGTCCATTTCTTTGTACGGCCATTCATGCTATCGTCGCTCATCATTCTATCGACAAGGTCAACTCCACCCATCTTGGAGTTGTATTCATGTATAATACTTGGTCACGAGATGGTTACATATCTTTTCAGTTTCTTGTCCCATCATTGGCAGATATTGTCACCATGGACCAGCTCCTGTGAATGGAATCATCTGCTCATCAATAGAAACACATCGTGGGGGAGCCTGGGACCTGCCACCTTTCAGAATGCGGTTCAGAAAAGGCCTCACTTTCCAGAATTGATCACGCCCTTTCAGAACGTCTGGAACATCATCATCAATGACCACATTCAGTCATTCCCTCAGTCTGAAAGATCTGTCATGTGTGAACTTTTCTGTGATGGCAGGAATTCTCAAAGTGCTGGACCAATACATCCTGACTGCAGGACACTGGACACAAGACATCAAAATAGAAGCACCAAAAAAATTTATAGATTTCATTAGTTGACGTGTTGATTGAGTTTCAACTTCTGGCCAGTGATATAGCATTGGAGCAATCAGCAATCATTTATCAAGTCTTTATCAATGTACTGTTCCATGTGGTCCAGTGGGGTCCAGCCCTCTCTGTCATCCACAGTGTCCTCTTCATGCTCAAACTGAGCTTGATTTGGTGTTAGTGGAGAAGCCCCCCCATCACAGCCCACGTCCTTTCTTGGACTGTGCTTGATGGCTTGGTCCTGGCATTGTCTCTTCTGAGACATTGCTTGAGACATCATGCTCATCCTGCTGTGCCCAAGAGCGACGCCTGGGAGTGCCTGATTTGTCATTGTCACGATCCAAACGATATCCTTGATATTCCGAACGGAGACGTTTACATCCTCTGATAGGATGAGGATTGGGGTCCTCACACCCACGACTGTCCTCCTCACTGCTGCTTGGCTCCTGTCATGGGGGCTGATAATCAGCACCCTCCACGGGATCATCGATGTCTAACAAATCTTCCACTTCTGACTTGACTCCGCCTATTAACCCCAGCAACTCCAGTAGTTGTGATGAAGAATAAAGCTCTCAAAAAAAAAGAATTATGACAGAAATCGAATAAAAATCTTTGTAAATGTATTAATAAAACATACCATATCTGATTGTACTGTAGTAAACTATTTATTTCTACCAAAATCATCCCAAAATACAATTTCAAAACTCAATCCCTTTGTCCACATTTGTGGACATGTTCAACCAAACTATCAGAACTAAGTCCTCCTGTCCACATACGTGTACATCAAGTTTAACAGCATGGTGAGTTGTTGTAGTTACAAACTTTTGTCAAATTTCACTTCAATAACGAACATTGAACACTTATAAATACATCTGAACAAGAATCATCCATGAAATTTCTTTGAATTTTTTACCTGGTCAACTTTTGTATCGGGAGTGGCCGGTTGAACTTCCAGGTGTGTTGTCAACCATCTTGAATCTAACCTGTAATGTGTTCTACTCTTATTCCACCACCAAGTGGCAGTGTGATGTCCACAGAAATCGACACCAGGACCTTGTAGCGCAAAATGTAATATTGTGGTCTAGACAAGTGAAAATGTGAAGTCCACATATGTGGACCCCAGTTCCTAGGTTAAGGAAGAGTTAAAATATAAACCAACATTGAATAGGATGTATGGTGTTACACCAAAACATGTGACACACACTTAGGCAGTGGCAGCTGGTGATTAGTGTTGAAACACCCAACTCCTTGAACAGACTCACGGGTTTTTGAGTCGTTCATCCAAGTGAATCGGTTGTCTGAGTCATTTGATTCAGTTGAACATGCGCACTATTTCCACCTCCTGGACCTGGAGGCTGAACTGTGACATGAACCAGGGGGAGAATCATGTATTCATAGTAAAATGCTGAAACACTTCTGAGGAAAATAAACAATAGTACACACTAGTTTTTAGTGGTCCTGGTCTCCTTATTCTAGATTATGTGTTGTTTCTGAGGTTTAGTTGAATCAGAAAATAAATAAAATAAGTGATTAAACTGAATAAATACCTGGCATCCAGAATGGCAGATATACAGTATATATTAATATATACGTATGATTTTATAGCTTTTTTTTCTTTCCAACATTCTGACTTAATTTTTTTACTAGTATCAATAAATAATGTGACATTCATAAGGCAGAACTAATTATAGGGGACAATATTAAATGTAACACAATACCTGCTACAGTTGTATTTTAACATTGTTTATTGTGTATTTATCCATGTATTATTCATGTATTTATTTCTACAAGCTTTTGAAACAAACTGTTTTTTTTCCTCCACCGTCACTCAAAAACGTTCTGAGCGGAGCGCCGCTGCAGATTTCCAGGTGAGGGAGGGGCGGAGCCTCACCGCTCACCAGGTGAACGACACAGCGGAAGTGCTACTGACCGACTCAGTGAACGACTCTTTCCAGTTTCCAGGTGACTCGGGCATGTGAGCTGAACGATTGAAGCGAGGTGAGTCGGTCATGTGAACTGAACGATTGGAGCGAGCCAATTGGCAAACCAGCAACCACAGTTAGCAGGAGGTGCTACCCACCGGGGAAGACACCAGCTTCCCTCCAGCAGGACAACAACTGAACTCCTTCAAGGAAGTGGTAACAACTGGGCTTTACCTGAGATTAGTTAAACCTGATGCTATGATAGAACTGTTTAACTTTATGAAGATGTGTTGATTCTGTTACAGTGATTGAGTTCTATAGATTGTCAGGGATTGGGCTGGGATCTCCCTTTAAGAGTGGGCAGGCCACAGGTCTGGGCGGTCTGTGCCACACCTGTAACCAGTTTCTGTCATTACCATGTCAGTTATATATGTCCTGTCTGTGTGTGTGTTCCTTGTTGGTCTGTTAGTCATCGATGTCTCGTCCGTTCTGTCCAGTGTTTGTAGTCCAAGTCTGCTGTGCACCTCAGGTTGAGGAGCAACCTGCATCTCGTTGGTCTGTACAGTCATTATAAATACAAGACTTGATTGAACTCAGCCTGCCTCAAGAGTCCTGTACTTGGGTCCTATCTGCTACCCGTGACAGAACAGACC
Organism: Blennius ocellaris; assembly: GCF_963422515.1. NCBI lineage: Eukaryota > Metazoa > Chordata > Actinopteri > Blenniiformes > Blenniidae > Blennius > Blennius ocellaris. The sequence goes on along the minus strand of NC_137665.1, from coordinate 26,143,854 downwards.
AACCACTTATGGACCCAGCAGTCTCTGATCACCTAGCAACTGCTAGGAGCAGTTGGGAGGCAGGGAAGCCCGCTCACGCAACATGACGAGCAGTTGGCTGGTTTAACGGCGGGTCTCCATGACCTTTCACACCGACACATTTCAGTGGATATTCAGTTCAACTCACCGGTCAGCTCCAGTAGCTCATCACTCGTCTCTCATCCCAGGAGGTTCCGGCTGCTGCTGCCGCCGCGGTGCCGCCAGCAACTGCTGTCGCCAGCTGCTGCCCCCGTCGTGATGCTGCTGTCACCGCTCTCAAGCCCAGCGCACTTCTCGGGGGACTCCGGGGACTCGCGACCCTTCCTGGTCCAGTGTGGTCTCCACTTTGAGATGCGGCCAGGCGCATTTCCAACAGAGAGGTCGAGGGTCGCGTACATCATCTCCCACCTGTCCGGCAGAGCGGAGGCTTGGGCCACCGCTGAGTGGAACCGCCAATCCCGGCTGTGTGACACTGTGGACGTGTTTGCAAACATGCTGTCAAAGATCTTTGATCGACGCCCCGGCGGACAGGAGGTGGCTCGAGCGCTGGCAGCGCTACGTCAGGGCGGAAGGTCGGTGATCGATTACGCGATTGAGTTCCGCACTCTCTCCACAGACTGCACCTGGAACGATGCGTCACTGTGGGACACCTTCCTCTACGGGCTGGCCAGCCCGGTTCGCGACCAGCTCTTCCTGGTGGATCTCCCCGACGACTTGGACTCCCTCATTGCCCTGGCGGTCAAGATGGAGAATCGTCTGACGGTCCGTGATCATCTCAGACAGACAGATTCACTGAGAAGAGGAGCCCCGAACACACGAGAGGGTCACGCCCCTCTCCGCCCCACTCCGCAGCAGGAGCGAGCACCGAGTGCTGCACAGCTTCCAGAAGAGCCGATGCAGCTTGGCCGCACCGGCATCTCCCCACAGGAGCGGCATCGACGCCTGACCAGCGGTTTGTGTTGTACTGCGGTCAGCATGGACACAGAGCTGCAGTGTGTCCTTTAAAAGAACAGGCTCACCTATGTTAAGGAGGGCCCCGGTGAGTCTTAAGAACTCCTCCACTGCACCTTTAAGAAAACTCACACCGGCTAAACTTAGGTATGCCGACACCACCTTGGACATTAGTGTTTTCATTGATTCAGGTGCAGATGAGAACTTTTTGGACCTTAAGTGGGCTGAGAGACACAATATTCCCACGGAACTGTTATCAGTGCCTTTAAAGGCTTTTGCCTTGGATGGACGAAAGATATTTTCCATTGATAAAAAGACTCTTTCTGTTCAGTTATTGTTTGGTCCCTCCCATGTTGAGGAGATTTCATTTAATTTAGGTTTGAGTCCATCCTACCAAGTTATCCTGTGTGACGATTCACACACCTCGCTCCGGCACCGGATCCTCACGGACACTCCTGCAGGCAATCAGGTAATTGATTGCTCCGAGCTCTGAAGCCCTGCAGTGAGGAGGGTCCGGTGCCAGAGTATTGTTTGTCTCCTGTCGACTTCTGTCTGCTGTGAGTCTGTGTTTGTCCTCCCCGGGGAGTGAGTGTCCGCCCCGGGGCGGGTCCCGTCCGAGATGCCCGAGAGTCGTCGGGTCCCAGTCCGAGAAGCCAGAGAGAGAGTCGGGTCCCAGTCCGAGAAGCCCGAGAGAGAGTCGGGTCCCAGTCCGAGATGCCCGAGAGAGAGTCGGGTCCCAGTCCGAGATGCCCGAGAGAGAGTCGGGTCCCAGTCCGAGATGCCCGAGAGTCCCCGGGTCCCAGTCCGAGATGTCTGAGATCCCCGAGAGTCCCCGGATCCCAGTCCGAGATGTCCGAGAGTCCCCGGATCCCAGTCCGAGATGTCCGAGAGTCCCCGGATCCCAGTCCGAGATGTCCGAGAGTCCCCGGATCCCAGTCCGAGATCTCCGAGAGTCCCCGGATCCCAGTCCGAGATCCCCGAGAGTCCCCGGATCCCAGTCCGAGATGTCCGAGATCCCCTGCTGCGGTAGTCCTGCCGGCGCAGCGCTTCTGTTTGGGTGCAAGGCACCTTCCCGCTCCCCTTGTTTATGGCTGCACAATAAAGAACTGTGACAATTGCACCTATTCTGCTTGAGGTCTGCTTTTGGATTCAGGACACTCCACGCCCCGGCCCGCCAGCCATGACATCCTGGGCCTTCCTTGGTTGCGAGTGCACGCGCCCCATATTGACTGGGAGTCGGGGGTGATTGTGAGTTGGGGAGGGGATTGTTCCGAACATTGTCGGTCAGTGTCCGGAGTTAAGGTTGCAGCTGTGGAGGTTGCTGAGTATCCTGACCTAGAGCGAGTTTCCAGCTGCTACCATGACGTAAAAGTGGTGTTCAATAAAGGAAAGGCTACATCACTGCCACCACATCGTCCTTATGACTGTGCCATTGATTTATTGCCAGGTACCACTCCCCCCCAAGGGTCGCATTTACTCGCTCTCACAACCCGAGAATCAGGCCATGAAAGATTATATTGAGTCCACCTTAAAGGCAGGTATTATTTAACCCTCCTCCTCTCCTGCAGGGGCAGGATTTTTCTTTGTTGAGAAGCAGGACAAGACACTTCGACCGTGCATTCATTATAGAGGCCTCAATGAGATAGCAGTTAAGAACCGCTACCCACTACCCCTCATGACTTCGGCCTTTGAACGCCTGCAGGGAGCCAAGGTCTTTACTAAGCTGGACTTGCGCAATGCTTACCACCTGGCCCGGATTAGGCAAGGGGACGAGTGGAAAACGGCATTTAACACACTTTCTGGCCACTACGAGCCTTTCGGGTTATGTAATGCTCCTGCAGTTTTCCAAAACCTGGTCAATGACGTTCTGAGAGATGCATTGAATAAGTTTCTGTTTGTGTACCTCGATGACATTTTGATTTTTTCTTCCGATCTAGCCAGTCCTGTTAAGCATGTTCGTTATGTGTTGGAATGTCTTCTTAGCAACCATTTGTTTGTTAACCCTCTGGGGCCGACGGACGCTCTGGAGCGTCATCGTCACATGACCGTTTGAAAAGGCAGTAGCGTCACAGCACAGCGTCATCTGGTCCAGTGTTTCAATCCGTGTCGAAAGTGCAGATATAAAACTACAAGCTCGTTTTTAAATTATGTTGATAGCCCAAATAGATAGATATGAGGAAAACTGTGTCCGTGTTTTTCCGCGACATTTTAGTGCGTCAGGTGCAGAAGACCGGTCAGGAGTGAAAGTGAAAGTAACTGAGCAGCAAAAAAAACATGTGCCAGTATACCTTTCATTCATTGGTTGAGAAGAAGAGCCCATGTCCAATCAAAAGTTTCCATAGGAGGCAGGGCGAGGCGTGAAGGAACGGCGAGCAGGGATGAGCAGCAGCTGCAACCTGTAAATGTGATTTTTGTTTTTTTTTGAAAATGAGGTGTCATTTTGTTTAGTTCACCCGTGAAAAAGTAAACAGAGAGATGGAGACAGCGAGAGTGAGTTGAGATTTATATCAGAGAAAAAGCGATTATTTTCATGATTTGACCATGTAGTGAGTGTGTAGTGAGTGTGTAGTGAGTCAGATTAGTGTTTTTTAGTTTCAAGTGAACTCTTTTTTTTTTCTCCTATCAAAACAATGAGGCGCCTTATGAACGTTGATCAGGTGCTCCGACTTTTTTTTTTTTTTGAAGGAGAAGAGCCTCGAGTCTGACACTGAGTTTGAGAGTGATTCTGATGACAATATTGAAGACCTCAGCTTATTTTTGTTAGAGAGGAGACAGGTGTCCTCCAGACCACGACAGCTGTCCCCCAGACCAGGAGACGTGTCCCCCAGACCAGGAGACGTGTCCCCCACCCCTGTCCTCATCATTCCAGCTCCACCACAACAGCCAAAGGCTAAAATGTAAACATTGCCTGCAGGAACACAAGAAAAGTAAAAACACTCCATGGAAATGCCATGTGTGATGTGTCCCTCTGTGTTGTGTTGTACAGAGTCTGTTTTTTTGAGTGGCACAAATCATTTGTCTTCTCCTGACATTATATGTGTGACCTTTTGTAAATGGTTTTATAAAAACGCCTGAGGCAGTGCTTCTATTTCACTGTAAATATCTGTATAGAACTGTTTTTTTCAGTCCTGTTTTGATACATTTTAGTTAATTATAGTATAGATTTACTATACAAGTAAACAAAATGACTCGTTAACCATGTCTGTGAATTTTATAGTCAATAAATCTATGTTTTTACCACCCGAATTTGTAATTTTATGGTGTTTTTAGATCCACTGTTTTAATACAGTATGCCAAAGTGATGAAAATACTTCAGAAATGCATTTATGAAGTTGTCCTGAACAAAATGACACCAAAAAAGGCAAGGTTTAAGAATTTTATATCTGAGATATAAAGGAAAAATCAATTGTAGTGAAAAACGGCACAAAATGCTTCAGGCCCCAGAGGGTTAAAGCCGAGAAATGTGTTTTTCATGCTCCCACGGTCTCTTTTCTTGGACACGTCATCTCAGAGGGGAGGGTGGAGATGGACAGGGAGAAGGTCAGGGCTGTAGCTGATTGGCCGACCCGGGTAACCACAAACAATTGTTGCGATTTTTGGGGTTTGCTAACTTCTACCGGCGGTTTATCAGGGGATTCAGCTCCATTGCGGCGCCACTACATGTCTTAACTTCCCCCAAGGTCCTGTTTTTTTGGAGTCCCTCAGCTGAGCAGGCGTTTTCTGAGCTCAGGGCCAGGTTCACCTCAGCTCCCGTGCTTAGTGTGGCGGATCCAGGACGGCAGTTTGTGGTGGAGGTGGACGCATCAGATGTCGGTGTCGGGGCAGTGCTCTCTCAGCGCAGCAGTAAGGATGGGAAGCTGCACCGATGTGCTTTTTTTTTCCAGGCGGCTGACCCCGGCTGAGCAGAATTATGACATCAGCAATCGAGAGCTCCTGGCCATCAAGTTTGCGTTGGAGGAGTGGAGGCATTATCTGGAGGGCGCAGAGCACCCGTTTGTGGTATGGACCGACCATAGGAACCTCGAGTACATCAAGTCAGCCAAGAGACTAAATTGATCTGGAGTCCATCCTTCGGTGTCTGGTCTCTGACAGCCCGACTTCTTGGTACAGGCAGTTCGTCTGGGTGGAGTACGCGCATAATTCCCTTCCCTGTTCATCAACTGGGCTGTCTCCATTTGAGTTCGTGTATGGTTACCAACCTGCCCTGTTCCCTGCCCTGGAATCAGAGGTTAGTGTCCCTTCAGCTCTGGCAATGGTGCGGCAATGCAAGCGCGCTTGGCTTAAGGCCAGAAGCAAGCTTTTGCAATGTTCTGCAGAGCGCAAGAGGCTTTCAGACCGGCGCCGGGTTTCCTCACCTACTTACACTGTTGGTCAGCGTGTGTGGCTCTCCACCCGGGACCTGCCTATCCACTCAGACACGAAGAAGCTGGCTTCGAGGTTTATTGGACCTTATCCAATAGTTAAGCTGGTTGGCCCATCTGAAGTCTGCCTTCGCTTGCCACGCTCGCTTCGCGTCCACCCCACCTTTCATGTGTCAAAGGTTAAACCTGCCCGGGTTAGCCCCCTGGTTCCCTCCTCAAGAGCGCCTCCTCCTCCCCGTATTGTAGAGGGTGAGGAGGTTTTTACTGTCAGGCGGCTCCTGGAAGCTCGCCGGCGTGGACGGGGGTTTCAATACCTGGTTCATTGGGAGGGGTATGGCCCTGAGGAACGTGCCTGGGTACCTACTAGGGACATTTTGGACCCAGACATGATAAGGGACTTCCACAGGCTGTCCGTTACCCGTGACATAGATACTGATATTAGGAGCAGTGATCAACCTGTAAACCAACGTTAGCTCTGCCACAGACACAGGGTCTGCATGCTAATCTTTGCTTTACTAACTTGTTAACTCACAATCCTACACATATCACATCAAAGACAACATCACACAGTAACTGAACACCATCTGACGACTCCTGACGTTTTACAAAGGAGCTCGAGGGAGGCTGGAGACATTGAGTCCGAGTGGACCATGTTCTCCACTTCCATTGTCGAAGCTGCTGCTCGGAGCTGTGGCCGCAGGGTCTCTGGCGCCTGTCGTGGAGGCAATCCCCGAACCCGGTGGTGGAAACCGGAAGTAAGGGATGCCGTCAAGCTGAAGAAGGAGTCCTACCGGGCACTGTTAGCTCATAGGACTCCCGAGGCAATCGACAGGTACCGGCAGGCCAAGCGAGCCGCAGCCCGGGCTGTGGTGGAGGCAAAAACTCGGGTCTGGGAGGAGTTCGGAGAGGCCATGGAGGAGGACTATCGGTCGGCCCCGAGGAAATTCTGGCAAACCGTCCGGCGCCTCAGGAGGGGGAAGCAGTTCTCCACCAACGCTGTTTACAGTGGAGGTGGGGAATGTTGACCTCAACTGGGGATATCGTCGGGCGGTGGAAGGAATACTTCGAGGACCTCCTCAATCCCACCACCACCTCTTCCGTTGAGGAAGCAGAGGCTGGGTTCTAGGAAATGGACTCGTCCATTTCCCAAGCTGAAGTCACGGAGGTTGTTGCGATGCACCGGGAGTGGATGAAATTCGCCCAGAGTTCCTTAAGTCTCTGGACGTACAGGGACTATCATGGCTGACTTGTCTCTGCTACATCGCGTGGCGGGCGGGGGCAGTACCTCTGGACTGGCAGACCGGGGTGGTGGTCCCTCTCTTCAAGAAGGGGGATCGGAGGGTGTGTTCCAACTACAGAGGGATCACACTCCTCAGCCTCCCAGGGAAAGTCTATTCCAGGGTACTGGAGAGGAGAATTCGGCTGTTAGTCGAACCTCGGATCCATTAGGAACAATGCGGTTTTCGTCCTGGTCGTGGAACACTGGACCAGCTCTATACCCTCCACCAGGTTCTCCTGATGGTGGAACACTGGACCAGCTCTATACCCTCCACCAGGTTCTCCTGATGGTGGAACACTGGACCAGCTCTATACTCTCCACCAGGTGCTTGAAGGTTCATGGGAGATCACCCAACCAGTCCACATGTGTTTTGTGGATCTGGAGAAGGCGTTCGACCGCATCCCCCGAGATGTCCTGTGGGGGGTGCTCCGGGAGTATGGAGTCCGGGATCCCTTGTTGAGGGCTGTTCGGTCCTTGTATTCCCGGAGCAGGAGTCTGGTTCGCATTGCCGGCAGTAAGTCGGACCTGTTCCCAGTGCACGTTGGCCTCCGGCAGGGGTGTCCTTTATCACCGGTTCTGTTCATTACCTATATGGACAGAATTTCTAGGCACAGCCGGGGGCCGGAGGGGGTCCAGTTTGAGGACCACAGGATCTCATCTCTGCTATTTGCAGATGATGTGGTTCTGTTGGTCCCATCAAGCCTGGATCTTCAGCGTGCACTGACACGGTTCACAGCCCAGTGTGAAGCAGCTGGGATGAAGATCAGCACCTCTAAATCCGAGGCCATGGTTCTCCACTGGAAAAAGGTGGCTTGCCCCCTCCAGGTCGGTGGAGTGCCCTTGTCACAGGTGGAGGAGTTCAAGCATCTTGGGGTCTTGTTCACAAGTGGGGGAAATATGGAGCGTGAGATCGACAGGCGGATCGGTGCAGCGTCTGCAGTTATGCGGACGTTGTATCGGTCCGTCGTGGTGAAGAAGGAGCTGAGCCAAAAAGCGAAGCTCTCGATTTACCGGTCAATCTTCATTCCAACCCTCACCTATGGTCATGAACTATGGGTCATGACCGAAAGAACGAGATTCCGGATACAAGCAGCTGAAATGAGCTTCCTCCGTAGGGTGGCTGGGCGTACCCTTAGAGATAGGGTGAGGAGCTCAGTCACCCTTAGAGATAGGGTGAGGAGCTCAGTCACCCTTAGAGATAGGGGGAGGAGCTCAGTCCCCCTTAGAGATAGGGTGAGGAGCTCAGTCACCCTTAGAGATAGGGTGAGGAGCTCAGTCACCCTTAGAGATAGGGTGAGGAGCTCAGTCCCCCTTAGAGATAGGGTGAGGAGCTCAGTCACCCTTAGAGATAGGGTGAGGAGCTCAGTCGCCCTTAGAGATAGGGTGAGGAGCTACGTCACCCTTAGAGATAGGGTGAGGAGCTCAGTCACCCTTAGAGATAGGGTGAGGAGCTCAGTCACCCTTAGAGACAGGGTGAGGAGCTACGTCACCCTTAGAGATACACTCAAAAAAATGATTCAAGCCCTTCTTAGATGTGACACATTAATGTTTTGTTTGTCTAATGAAAATATATCAATTAAAATCAAATCAAAAGTAATTTAAGAAGTGTAACCTAAAATGTATTCATTGACTCCCCTGTCCTACTCTTCAACCCACAAAGAATGAGTTTAGTTTGGGGAGCATGCGCAGGTGACCACCGTGACCACACCCTCTCAGCCTAACGTTCCATGCAAACCGGCGCGCACCATTTTGAACCTCCTGAGCCTTCTGGACTGTAAATCCAATTTTGGGTAAGTTTTCGTTTTTTATTCAGTAGAAGCCTACTTTACTGTGAGATAATGTGTATGTCGTAATGTATTATAAATTGACATATGTGCAGTTGTCGTTATAATGTAAAGAATATAGGCGAATTTCACTCGGAGTTGGCGGACATTGGCTGTATGAGGCCTCTTTTCAGATTTTAGCTAGGCTACTAATCGGCATATACTAAATGCTCACTCAGGCGGGCATTGACATAAGTACACAGTAGTTCACGGTTTACTTTTTTACTAGATTTAGCTAGTTTTTAAGGGTCTCTTATTGACTTAAGCCAATTTGCTCGTTCCCGGGCATGAACGCGGCGGAGGGCACGGCCATGGACATGCACAGTGCCCGCAAGTGGTTCAGAAGAGTAAGTCTGCAGGATTAGCACGTTCTAACGTTTCCTTTCCGTTACTTGTGCATGCAGGTGAGAATCTAGATGTTTCTTCACTGTCCAGCAAGTTTATTGTCTTACCGTTTACCTTCGTGTATTGCTGGGCTAACGTTACTCCTTTGCTGATAACTTATTGCACTTCAATGTGTATCATGCGGTGTTAGGCTTCCTGGCCTCATGCACACGGACCTGCTGGCTAAACGGACCTCAGTCGCTGTAATACCATAGACTGTAAAACGCGTGCCAGGCCAGCAGTTAGCATTCTGTTGCAATTCAGCGCAAGTAAACAGTCCGCCGCTGATCACGGTGCAGCAGACACACACAGGAAGCAAAAATACACTTTGTTGGACGAGCATTAATAAACTTATGAGAGATAACGACACAGACACGCGTGTAAACTGCAAATGTATGTGCGGAGTAAAGCAGTGATACAAGCGTTATCACAGGGAACAGAATCTCTTTGTTGACTGTTCAGGATATGAAGTTAGGTCAGTCTCAATGATGGCAGAGTCGGCTTCATTAATGTATCTCAAGAAGTGATTTTCCACATGAATACACTGAAAATATTACATAAATATTCACTGTACTGTTTATTGTTGATACACTCAAATTATGTTTTTATGTAATTGTAATTTAAATGAAAAAATATATTTAATCTAAAGTATAAGCCACTTTCATGATATTGTCATTGTAATTTTTTTTCTAACACAAATATCAAACTAAGCTGATTGTTGTTCATTAAACTCCTAATGCAGATTATTAAGGCTATGCTTTACTTAAAAAGCCAAAAATAAGATTAGTTTGCCATGCTTTCATGATCTGATCAAGTATATGTAACTTAATTGTTTCCGTGAAAAATATAGTTCTTCATAATGTTATTGTTTTTATGTAAAATAAACATTTGGGGCAGTGATTATTAGGGTGAAGCCCTGAAGAGAGGTCATGTTAAATATATAAATTAAACACTTATTGTAAAGTGATATAAGTTTGAAATTACCATTAAAAATTAGGATTTGTTTTTTAAAAGCTATGACAGTGAATAATACAGCTGTGGTATTGAAATCGCGAGCAATACTTCATTTGTCTGACCTAGATTAACAGGTGTTACACCATATTTGGTGAAATGTGACACTGTGACACTTGTCGTGTATCTTTATATCGATGATTCGGCTCTTGTGTTGAACAGACTTGTGGTTAAAAGTTTGGGTGGGCCTCATGATTTTCAGATTTAAAATTGGGCTGTGACATAAAGAAGAAGAGTGGCTGCTGTAGGACGCTACCCTTTGAAAAAAAGCACTTTGAATTGTCTATGTATAAATTGTGTTATATAACATCTATAACTTATATACATTTTCAAGTATTTACAAATGTTTTCATACCTCCAATATGTTTATCTGATCTTTTGCAGTTATCTCATGTTTTGCAACTTTTGCTGTGTTACCAAGCTACTTTTGGCAACCTCTTAGTGATAGTAAGTATTAAGCTACTTGGTCACTGATGAGAACACCGTATTTTTATTATTGTCATTTGTTCAATGTGACATGGCTAATGGTCTTGTTTTTTATTTACAGGTTTTACAGGTTTATGTATGTGGACGTGTAAGGAGTGCACTTTGGAGCTATCTACCAGGTACTTATTGTTGCAGCATTTTAGGCAGGCACATGGGCATCTTCGGGGTAATTATAGATATCCATGTCCATACACAGATTGCCCATGCACATTTAATACTTGGAATAAACTAATAAATCACACTTGTAAAACTCATGCTAATCGGCAACCTTCAAAGGCAGGAGAAGGATTCTCATTCAGATGTCCCGTGTGCTCATGTAGAGGACTATCAACAGAGAGAGATTTGTTCCAACACCTAAACGAGCATCTCAGGCCTTTTGAAACGGTTCCATGTGTGTTTCAAGAATGCACATTTCAAACAAACAGTTATAGTACATTCAACACAATTATAATTATAATTATAAATCTTACCACATGAACAGCCAACCACCTTGTAAAAGAGTTGTGTGTTGGGGGCATTTTTTAGGGTGTGGGTGTCCTTCATAGTGGTACGTCTGCTCTACTTGCAGTTCCACCATTGCCCCACATTTGGCTGAATGTTCTCCTGTTTTATGGCCTGAGTTTTAGTTTGACAACATCAACATCAGGAGGGAGTGTGTCCTCAAAAGCCTGATCATATACCTCAACGAGGATCCAGACTGTCCCTTCAAGGAATACCTGGTAAGTTTCAGTGTTTCCCATGTTGTACAGGGCAGTGTTTTTCAAGTTAACTCCCCACATATTGCAGTGTTTCCCACAGGATCTTGAGAGTGGGGGTAGACATCGGACCTTCTAGGAGGGTTCGGGGTCATGCCCCTCTGGAAGAAAATGTTGACTCCTTAACGTTAAATGCATCAATGTGGTGCTTTTGAGAAATTAATAAGCTAGAACACACGAACTGGAAGCTATTGAAGAAAACACATGTATTTTCCTTAAAAATATAATTTTCTGGAATTATTTGACACTAGGTCACATGACATGGAAGCTAATGAAGTAAAATGTATTTTTATTTACACAAGCTATTTGTTCCATGTGTATTTTGAGATGTAATGACACAATAAAATATTTCTCAGTATATATAAATACAAAGAAAATGCACACTGTACTCTTCTGTGATGATGACACCTGCAGTTAAAAAATAAAATTAAACTCATTTTAAAGTGAGGGGAACGTGTCCACTGTGGAAATTATATAGAAAATATATCTGGAACTTCAAAACATTCCAGGCTGAACCCCTGGTAAAATGACGTGGCAACAGTGACACACCTCAAAGTTCTTGAAATGTGCGGTATAGACTAATCTTTTTGTTGTTGTATTCGATAACACCAGTGATTTATGCAGTGGGAAATTTTACACATCGCAGCAACCCTAGCATGGACCTCTGCAATATTCACTGTATTCACCAATATTTCAATGTTTGTGGGAGGGTTATGTTTATGATCTGTGCAAATAGTGTATCTTTTATGTTAAATGATTGTTGTGTGTTTCTGCTTTTTTCAGCCATCTGCTGTTGAGGATGCTGAGAATGACATTGTCACTACAGTTCTGGGCATTCACACAGTCCGAAGCCATGAGTTTGGGGAGCCAGGTGACGTGTGGGTCGTCATTGAAGGTGTGAAAGTCCTAACTAATGTAGGAAGTGCCATAAGTGCTTTCATCTCACTCTTTGGGCTAATGTATGCGCTGGATCTTAGTTTTCCAGAGAACCTGAAATACACTTTTGAGTTTGTCCAAAAAATCCTGATGAATCTGGATGCACACCGGCTCAACGCCAAAATACAGCAGCTGAAAATCAAGCTGTTCATGTAAAAGGAGGCACAGGTGACAAAAAGCACTTGGACTGGGGACTTGTTTTTGTTCTGTCTGAACTGAGCTTTGAGCCATAGATAGTAGAGCGTTGTACTGTGACTGCTCCTACCTGATGTTTTGCTTCTGGAGCAGTTGGAATTTGGAACTGCATCTATAAAATGGACAGTATTATCCAAATATGTTATGATGCACTTTTATTGTTGAGTACTTTACTCAAAAAAAGGAAAGGAAGGATGTGTTGTGCATTTAACTTTGAAAATTGTGATACCTACTAGCCAATGACTTCCTGTTTTTGTGAATGGTTCAAAGTGCCTACCTCCTTAGTATCACTGTTTGCAACGGTGGGGCATTAAGGAGAGTTGGGTTTGACGATTTGAAAATGTTATGGCTGCACTGGCTGCCAAAAAAGTGTTTTAATGTAGCTTCCTGTATTAACTACAGTAGTTGATGTACGTGTTCAGGTGCTGACGTTTATGAGGGAATGTCATTGACCTTACAGAGTGCATTTTATGGTTTGTAAAATCTATACACTGCATTGTTGTTCTGAGTTTCAACTGGTTTTACATAAAAGCACTTCAACCAGGTATGCTCTCACATGTGTCCTATTTGGGTGGGTGGGTGGGGGTGCGGTGGGTTGGTTAATTCAATTTAATTTCATTTAATTAATTAAATCTTTTTAGGTTGAACAAACACAAATAATTTTCATTACTTCAGTATATTTACTTTAGCTCTCCTTGACATACATGAGTTGAGGTAACTCAATTTAATTACACTACATTGAAGTGTTTAATTTGAGTTGGACCAAATGTAAAAAAATAAGTTACATTAACTCAAATACATTATATTACATCGATGCACTTGTTTTGAGTTGGGGCTACATATATTTTTTGGATGGAAATTCTGCCCACAATATAATTGAGTAAATCCAATGAGTTATTTTTTTGAGTGTAGGGTGAGGAGCAACATACGATACCCTTGTTAGTGCTACATATAGTATTTACAGTTATCATACTGATCCACATGTTTTCCAACTGTTATGAGATTAAACCAGCCTGAGCAGCTCTATCTAGACAGTAACATGATTTTGTAGCAAGAGTATAAAAAGCAGGTAGGCCAAAAAACAAAAACAACAATAACAACGATAACAAAAGCAAAAACAACACAACACAAAACAAAAACATGATTTGGATAATTGAAAGAACAAAAGCAGAAAACAAGAAGAATCAGCAGCAAATCTCATCGATGAGTAGTAGAGGTGTGTGTGTGCGCACGTGCGTGTGTGTGGTTGTTAGGTGAAAAACCTGCAAGAATGAGAAAGGAGAGACAACCCCAGTATTGAGACAAATAAAGAGTCAAAACAATCAGTTCGCTTGTACAAGGGCAGAGAAATGAATTCACCTCACAGCTGAAGTTCATCGATCTGCGAAAGTTCTCCACTTCACTGCCCAATTTTATTCCCTAAGTAGGTGGTTACATTTTCATTCAGAGATACAACAAAGCAGGTTAACACTGGTTCTCAGGCCTGTGTGTAAATGTGTGTGTGTGTGTGTGTGTATGTACACTTCTATGCGAGCCGTAAAAGCAGGAATGCCCTAAGATAAGACATTCCCCCCGGCCTGGAGGTCAGAGACCTTGAAGACATCTCAGAGAGGTGCAGTCAATATATCTTCCTGTGAGCGCAGCTCGTAACCTTGCAGTCATGAGCAAACACAAACATGCATGAATCAACGCTGACTTGCAAAATCTTAATTCCCATTATACCAAGTACTAATAATGAATATAAAGTACACATTTACTTAACAGTGGTTTGGCCACTGGGTGTGGTTGGAACTGTTATGAGGGGGCCTGCAACACCGCCCAGGGGCCCGAGGCCACCAGGGCCAGATGTCACCACGCGGGCTGGAAGCCCCCCCGATCCAGGCGGCGAAGCCCGCCGCACCCCCGGGACCCCCCACCACCACCCCCCAACCTGGTGGGACAGAGAAGGCCCCAGCCGCCAAGTAACCCCCACACCCACCCCCCAGATCAGGAAGAGCAAATGTCCAGTCCTTGTCATTTTTAAATTAGTGGTCAGGAAGAGTTTCTGTCTCAGCAACAAAACAATGTGGCCTGGAATAAATTCAGGATCTGACTGTTTGTTACCATGGTGATTTACACGGAAACCTCTTGTTTTGAGCCCAACTTATCTTTGTCTGAACTGGTCGGACTCAATGTGAGTTTGGTTACAGGTTTCAGGTGACACCCTTTTGTGTGGCTTGTTATTGTCAGTTTGCTTCTTCCTCATCTGTTCACTGCTTGATTTCGCATGTCACAAGTTCCTTCTCATATACTGTACAAAAACATGGTTCTTTGCTTGAACCAGTTTGACCTCGACTACGAACTGCATGACATCCGTTGCCTCCTGCAGGTGATTACACGATGGGAAATCTCAGATAGGAAATCTCAGATTGCTTTCACAGCTTTCACTTTTACACAAATCGGAACAAGATGGGATCGTATCTGAGTCTTTTCCCACCAGGAACCTACAGATTGTGTAAGCTGTTGTTTAAGGAATCTGTCCTTCAACTGAGTGCCGGAGACGCTGACCTGAGATGAACCCGCTGTGACGGCCGTAAACGATTAACCATGTGCTGGAGGAATATTAGTGTGTGCAGCACAGACAATCCACATGTTCACCCAAAGCTGAGATTTAAGATCGACACTTAATGAGTCCTGTCTGGAGTAAATGGGTTCAGCCTTCCAGTCACAGTCACATCTTACATGCATCCTTTTCCCACTGAGAAACTTTTACAATAAAACCGAGCTGACAAGTCAGGAACACAAAAGTCTGCAGACAAACACGAGTCAGAACAAAAGTGAAATGATGCTTAAAAATGATCAAATCTGGTTATTTTCACAGTATTTTCGGTTGTGGCAGACCACTGACAAGGTTGGGCACCCACCGGGGCATAGCCCAACAAAACAAATTCAAAATCAACTAAACATATCGGAATGAATTCTGAGAAACACAATTACTTTGACGAGGAATCAAATCTATGGACTACGATGTTACGTGCATGTCAAACGCTTTTGTTTTGATCGTTTTTGGTAAAACTACAATATCCATCCATCCATCCATCCATCCATTTTCCGTTTTTGGTAAAACTACAATATGCAACATTAATCTTTTGGCACTGATGGGCAAAAACTAAAATAAATCAGGGACTCATCAGCCATGATTTCAAAAGATGAGATAGAAATAAGAAGAGCAGCTGTGGAGCTGCACTCTGCTGTCAGGGAAATAGCTTAATATTAAAACAGTGTTATTGGCGTGTTCAGTGTGATTTGATCAAAATTATATTCTTCCTCCTTCTCAGTGGAAGCACACAGTTGAAAATATGTTCAAGCATAAAATCTGCAAAAAAAGGCATCATCATGTTTTTGAAACATCGTGTTGATATTGAAGTAAACAACAAACCCTTGTCCCTGTTCGGGCGCCAGGTAAACAACACAGGTGTGTCAAAGAGGTTGAAAAAACACTTCAGTGATGCCTTCTTGTTTGCGTAGGAAATTATTTACTGCACAAATTGTCATGACCTCCACCTCTGGCTCTGGCTAGTGGCAGCATTTGTTCCCTTCCCCCTCCCTCCTTTCCTTTTTCCTAGGTGGGCGTGTGCTGCATGCTGTGTGAGGTGGAGTGCAGTGCTGATTACCTGAGTGCTCTCACCTGCAGCAGGGTGTGGCTTCACTCAACATGCACCTCTCTCTCTGTTCGGACTTTTGTTTTCCCAGCCCTCCGAACAGGCTTGTCAAGCAGCACACAATGGTATAACTCGTGTTTTCTGTTTTTATTTCCTTTGTTGTAAACTGCACATCTTCTCACTGGGTATGAACAGCTACAAAGGTACACATGCACACAGGTACACAGGCACACCAGGTACACAGGCACAGGTACACAGGTACACAGGTCATAAACCTGGAAGTGATAAAACAATCACAACATATTCTTTAAACATCACTTTGTAAACAAATAACCTTCTTAAGTCTTGATAGTCATCCACATTCATTATAGCGGAGATAGCTCAAAAGACTACATTTCCCAGAATGCCCCGCTCCTACTGAGCATGCTCAAAGCGACACTATCGATCACGTGATGTAAACATTGGCACGCTCGTGCTTACAAACTGCGCCCGTGCCTTTCAAACACACATTCAACGGGATTTAACTAAGGTACTTAAACACACAACACATCACCCTATCGAGTTAGCGACAGCCACCAGGTGCGCTAAATAACTAAGGTATCGGATCGAGCTAACGCTAAAAGACAAATGCTAGCTAAAGTTTAAACATTCTCACCGAACATCCACAGCAATAATTAACTTTCTACTACATCACACACGGCAGCGCGAGACAGAGAAACATTGTGGCATACGCTCATGAACAGAAATCAACATGCAGTGTTATCAAGTCACATGATCAACTACATACCAACGGGCTGTGTGCTCCTGACAATGGTCCAGGTAAAAGAGGAACTCGCCAGGTATTTCAAATGAACCGTGATACTTGCGCATGCGTTCAAGCATGACATGAGAACTTAGACATACAGCCATACTATCGTTGGATATATCTAAACAATCACACTATGGCCAGAGATACCTGAACAATTATAAAGCTTGAACCACTTATCTCCATTATACATTAATTTAAGTTAAGTTATTTAGACCCATTATTTTTACATTATTAGAATTATAATTATTTTCTTTTCTTTTTTACAAAGTGATCATGAGACTCAACACTCTCTATTGACCTTATTCCGGAAGTTTGCGTGGGCGGCGCCATGCGCGTAATCACACTTCCAGTTTAGCTCCGCGCTACTTGATTTGCGATACGAGTCTGTTTAATTGTTTCCAATTTAAAGCACAGTCACAAGTCAGCAAGATTACATGGCTGTGGTACGACATCATGGAGGAGACGTAGGCCAATGTAGGCTTTGTTTATTTGTTTATTTGTACATTAAAATTCCTCCCGAGCTCCTCAGTGCATGTGTGGTCTCTTCCCATGTCGTTCTCTCCATGTTTCTGTGACACACAGTGAAAGACAAGTCATTAGCAGAGTCAGAAAAACAAAGTTTTACAAATGGAAATACAATATAACAGACTATTGGTGCAACAGAAAGTATAATAAGAGATAAAATAGCTGTACTTTAGTTTTTACATTCATGCTTTACTGTTCTCAGTTTTAGAATAGACTAGACTACATTATCATCATCAAATGTATGGGCCTGAGGTGATGGTAGTGAGCATGAATTAAAATCTAACCCTAACCCTGCTACTCGATTGGCCTTTTTGTATTAATCTGCTATTTCATATTGATTTTGTTGTGTTTGCTAATAGCAAATAGCTTCAGGTTATTTCTGTTCCCGCAGCAGCTAAATGTTTCCCGACATGGACATACTGCATATCTTTACAAAGCATGTTTTGGGTAGTTTTTAGTCGCTGGGTTTGTTTAATAGATGCCTTAATTTCCTAAGCAAGACGCGGCTTAATAATCGCTGGACCGTTAGCAACGTTAGCCTGTCGTCTTGTAAACACTGCCAACTCCGCGCTGCGGCACGAGAATGACAGCATGTAGCACTGGACACACTCTGATTTAGACTGTAGTCTGTAATAAAGTCAGCTCTATATGGAATGTGGTGTTTCCACACTTACAAGAAGGCCGTTGCTCGGCTAATCCCTCGCCGGAGGGCTTTATATTTTCTCACAAAGCAGCTCTAAGGCAGCACACTTGGTACACTAGAGGGTGTTCCATGGGTCCTAGTAGATAATTATGTAGAACCTGAAAGGTCTTCTTCATAAGCTATGTCAAAATACGTCTCCAGAGCCCAAAAGGTGTTTTTATGCACTTAGTGACCCTGTGACCCGATATGCAAATTAGGTCATGGTCACCATGGTGCCCCTTCTCCCCAGGTGGAGTGTCCATGTGTGAAGTTTGGTGACTGTGGGCCCAGGAACTGCTGAGAAATGAGGAGAAATGTTTATATGAAAATACATGTATTCTTTACCCCTTCTGGTGACATTGGTGAAAAAAAAATGATTGCTTAATCGCGTGGCCACGCGTTATTAAGGCATGGGAACGAGATAAATAAGTCGTGGCCACGCGTTATTAAACTGCCGTCAAGTGAGCTGGCACTCAATTTTAACTGCGCTTTTATTAACGCCTTTACGGTAAAACACAGGTCAGCGTACGGCCGCAATGCTGACAGAAAGACAGATGGTCTGATTTCAAAATGCAATAAAACGGAATCCTTCATAGGTTTACACCCAATTTCACTTCAGCGCAATACTAGGCATACTCCTTTGTTACTACAAGAAATATGAAACAATATTACAATAGAAATTTGGAGAAAAGTACTCTTAAACTTGGATGTGTTGATTGAAAATGATGGTCTCATCTAATTTCAAACTGCAATAAAATGGAATCCTTAATAGGTTTATGCCTGATTCCACTTCAGGCAGTACTAGACATACTCCTTTACTACTACAAGCAGCATCAAAGAATATCACTGTAGGAATTTGGAGAAAAGTACTTTTAAACTTGGAGCAAATTAATGAAGGCAAGACCATTATTTTCGAACAAACAGATCCAAGTTTGACGTTACTTTTCTCCAAATTTCTACAGTAATATTCTTTGATCTTACTGGTTCTGGTAAAGTACTATATCTAGTATTGCACTGAAGTGAAATCAGGCGTAAGCCTATGAAGAATCTTTTTTAATTGGAATTTGAAAACAGGTGTGAGAAATCATTATTATCGTTAATTTGCTCCAAGTTTAAGAGTACTTTACGCCAAATCCCTACAGTAATATTCTTCGATATTGCTTGCAGTGACAAAGGAGTATGTCTAGTATTGCCTTGAAGTGGAATCAAGCATAAACCTATGAAGGATTCCTTTTTATTGCATTTTGAAAACAGGTGAGAGATCATTATTTTCAACCAACAGATTCAAGTTTAAGAGTACTTTTCTCCAAATTCCTACAGTAATAGTCTTTCATATTTCTTGTAGTAACAAAGGAGTATGCCTAGTATTGCACTGAAGTGAAATTGGGTGTAAACCTATGAAGGATTCCGTTTTGGCGCAGTTAAAATTGAGTGCCGGCTCACTTGACGGCAGTTTAATAACGCGTGGCCACGACTTATTTATCTCGTTCCACGCCTTAATAATTTTTTTTTCACCAATGTCACCAGAGGGGCTCCGTAGTTTTGCAACCATGACGAGCAAACTTCAGACCCTACCAATCTTCAAGGTCAAGGTCAAGGTCGGGTCACTTGGTATGCTGGAGGGTGTCCCCAGAGTACTAGTAGGTGTGTGTTAAATTTCAGAGCCCTAGCTCAAAAACCTAGGCCTCCAGAGCCCAAAATTTGTTTTTAAGCACTTCGTGACCCTGTGACCTACTTAATATGCAAATTAGGTCAAGGTCACCATAGTATCCCTTCCCCCTCTGAGATGTATCCACATGTGAAGTTTGGTCACTGTGGGCCCAGGGGTTGCCGAGATATAGGTAGAAACGTTCGAACGGACGGACGTACGGACGTACGGAGACTGTTTCAAGATCCCCCTTTGGGGCCTATCGGCCACGGCGGGGGATAAAAAATCCTCCAGATTGTTGCTCTTTGCTCTCCTCAGTGAAGAGGAGCTCCGTACTGAGCACACAGAAGGCAAACGGGCTATATAAAAACCTCAAAGTCGTTTTCAAACTATCAACAGAAGCAATGCATCGTTTACTCGTTGGTGTACATGATCATAGCACATTTAACGCAAAATAACCTACCTTATGTGATATTTTAGACGCAAGTTTTCCCAGTAGTTCTCCGTAGAAATGAATGCAATTTCGCTGTAACCGGAAGTGCGTTTCCAACAGGGAGTGAGGGACAGAAGTAAAAGTGGACGGTGCGGAATAAGGTGGATAAAGCTGGCATCACATGAAGACTCGACGTCGGGGGATCTTGTCTTGGATTTTGGCCGAGCTGCTGGAGTCCTGGTGGATTGGTGGAGAGACGGACGCCGGTCGTGAGTTACTTCTCCGTGGTTTTCTGTCATTAATACATTCTGTAGCCCACTTTGAGGTTACTGTTTGAATGGCCTCCTCCTCGGGAGGTAGCAGTAGTAGTGGGAACCGGGTAGTGACCAAAAAGCGCGATAGATCGAGTTCCTTGCCTAAGAAAGAAGGAGACAGAGTGCTCAAAATGTCTAAATCTGTGGAAGAGTATAAAGTTTTGCTTAAGATCAAGGATCAAACTGCGGATGGGTTTAGAGCAGTGAACCCTTTGAAAATCGCAGAGTCACTGAAAGTCTTCGGTGAGGGGCTAGATGCGCGTGACCTGTCAAATGGGGCAATTATCGTGATATATAAATCAAAGGAACAAGTAGATAAAGTGAGCAAGGCCACAAAGATCACCGGTAAAAAAGTGGTTGCCTCTCTTATTGAAAAAAGAGACATAGTCCAGGGTGTGTGCTGACATTTCAGAGTTCGAAATAAAGGATAACCTCAGAGGCGGGATAGTGAGTGAGGTTAGACGATTTAAAGCCCGTGAAGGAAGCAACCCCAATGCCCCAGTCTTGATCACATTCAGTGGCACTGTTTTACCGGAACGAGTATTTATAGGATGCTTGTCATTTGCAGTTAAAACTTATCAGAGGCCCCCAATACGGTGCTTTAAATGCCAACGCTTTGGACACATGGCTGCGTCGTGCAAAGGCAGCAGACGATGTGGAAAGTGCGGAGGAGAGCATTGTTGGGATCTCACAGGACCACAGAAAGTTGGTTCATTTCTCAGAAAAGACAATTGTCATCATGATACACAGTCATGACATATGAATTCTGACCCATGAATGTGATTGTCTTCCGCACCGAGTGCAAAGGGGGCTTCTGCAGGACCCCCCCCCCCCCCCCCCCCCCCTTCTGCTCACAAGACTCTTCCCCCATGCAATCAGCCAGTCACTGATTGATTGAAGCTCTCAGGCTTTGACACCTCCAATCAACATTCGTGCAACAAAAAGCATTCAGCCTCTCCACTCTCTCTCTTGCAAGACTACACTCCGAGTAGGTGAGTTGCTGAAGAGCAGCTCATCCAGTGTTAGCACACAGCTAACACCAGAGGCCTGCAAGCAGGGGCCTCCACTCCTCTCTTGCAACGAAGACTCCGAGGAGACCTTCTCCTGATCCAGAGACCAGCACCCAGAGTCTGCTCTCCAGGGAAACCAACCAGTTCCTCCAGGACAGACCAGGGAAACAACGCCTCACAGAACTTCTTTGTGTTTTCCTCAACCAGCAGGAAAACCATCACAGACCTGAGCGACCAGCTCCTCAGTCTGAACAAAGGAACAACCAGGAGCTGCAAAGAAGGACTCCTGAAACATCAACTCCATCTTCTTCTCCTCAGCCTGCAGAACCAGCAACCACAGTTAGCAGGAGGTGCTAACTACAGGAGAAGACACCAGCTTCCCTCCAGCAGGACGACAACTGAACTCCTTCAAGGAAGTGGTAACAACTGGGCTTTACCTGAGATTAGTTAAACCTGATGCTATGATAGAACTGTTTAACTTTATGAAGATGTGTTGATTCTGTTACAGTGATTGAGTTCTATAGATAATGATATTAGGAGCAGTTATCAACCTGTAAACCAACGTTAGCTCTGCCACAGACACAGGGTCTGCATGCTAATCTTTGCTTTACTAACTAGTTAACTCACAATCCTACACATATCACATCAAAGACAACATCACACAGTAACTGAACACCATCTGACGACTCCTGACGTTTTACAAAACAAGTCTCATTCACATCAACTCATTCTAGAAATGGTCCTTTAACAGAGACACACAGGAAGCAGATGCTAAAGACTAGCTTCATGTTCCATTGTTCTCCAGCACATGGTGGAGACCCAGGACAGACTTCCTGCTCTCTGATAACCTCCATTTGAATGTAGTTTCTTGTGATCCGCCATCTTGTTTTGTAGTTCCATCACACGTCTCACACACACACACTTCTTCCACATCTCTCTCTCTTTCTCTCTCTCTTTCTCTCTCCACACACACACACACACACACTCCCTCCAACTCTCTCTCTCTCTTTCTCTCTCCACACACACACACACACACACACACACATGCACCTACACACACCCAGCTGTATATAGGTAGTTAGAATCTGTGTTTTATATGTTTTCAGTCTTAATAAATATAATGTTTGGAATCATACTTGCTGTTTTATTAATGAGCACAACGGTGAATGAAATGTCGACCTCTTCTGTGTCAAGAACTCCAAAATCCTTCAACCTTTACTGTTAATTCTGGTAATTGTAATTAATTCAACTATTAATTCAAATTCCTGATTACCGTATTTTCCGCACTATAAGGCACCTAAATACCTCAAATATTCTCAAAAGCTACCAGTGCGCCTTATAACCCGGTGCGCCTTATATATGGAAGAATTGCTCTACTTGAGACTGCTATTTGACAGCTGAACAACCAGAAGCTTTTATTTTGACAACATTAACTTCACAACCGGATCTTCAGAGCGGACGACACTCCACACAACACCTTCATCACTCATGGTTGCACACCAACATTCTAACAAACCAAAATAAACTAGATGAAATAATTACTCACTGAACTGGGGAACAAAAACACATAAACACAATCAACACAACACCAAGCCCAACAACAACCCACAATAACCTCCAACAACACAAAACATGAATTCCCATCATGCCTTGCAGCGACCACCTCTGGACGGTAAGCAGCCGCCGACAGCTCCTCAGTGCAGGTTTGTGGTGTCGGTAATAATTGTGTTGTGTTGTGTTTTTGTTGCTTAGTTCATGTAGTTTAGTTTATTAGCGGTAGTTGTAAGTTGTCAACCAGCAGTGAAGAAGGTTTTGTGTGTAGTGTCGTCCTGGCATAGGCTGCAGGTAGGACTATCAAAATAAAGTGTGTGCACCTCTCTGGGTGTTAGAATCAGTGGAAAATGTAACCTAATGGCTTTGAGCTATAAAGGTTATGACCACTGGTCTATTCCATGTGCCTTATAATGCGGTGTGCCTTATATATGAACAAAGTTGTAAATTATGTCAATCAATGTAGGTGTGCCTTATAATCCGGTGCACCTTATAGTGCGGAAAATACGGTAATTGTTTAGTATATCTTATGAGACTGATAGAACTGAATTGGCTATCATTTCCTGTTAAGACAGGTGGAGCTCCGAGGTTCTGATACACATAAGATTACATTTCAATAACATTATTAATAACTATCTTTGATAATTATTAATCATTATCGATAGCCAACCAAAAGATAAATAGTGATCCATATGAGGTAATAAATCCCTACAGCATGATATTGGAGAGTGCACAGTGGACGATCCTAAATGCTGCAATTGTGGTGGCTGTCATGTGGCGTCCTCAAAAGAGTGTCAGCTTTATGCGAAGGCTAAGCAGGTATTGGTGGTAAGGGAACAACACAAAATCTCCTACGCAGAAGCTCTAAAGAAGGTAGAGGGCAAATCCACTCAGGCGGGGATGACTCCCCCGAGGGGAACAGTGGAAGTTACAGAACCACGTCGCTCCATAGATCATGATTTGATTACTGTGAGTAAGGAGTGTCTCCTGGCGTTTATTGTGGATGTTGTACATGGTTCTCAGAGCAAGGTTTCAAGGTCTGACTTAATAAAGTGCGTTGTACAATCTGCTGGCAGATTCTTGGGTCTTAGAGACTATGCTCCCCAGTCACTGTTCAACTATATGAGGGAGGGCCTCGAACCGCCAGTGGTATCTAGCCAGTCCTCGGGAGTAGATTGGGCAGGCAGAGATGGGGCAGAAGGAACAAGTGCCATGCAAGAGGGTGATCTCATCAAGGATTAGTTAATGGTCTGCATTCTGCAATGGAATGCTAGGAGTCTCATTGCAAATGGCCAGGGGCCTCATTTATAAACGTTTCGTACGCACAAAAGAATGCGTACGCCACTCTCTACGCAAACCGTGGGATTTATAAAAAGAGAACTTGACGGGAAAATGTGCGGTCCTCCACGCCAACTCTGACCCTGGGTCACCCTAACCCTAACCCAACTCTGACCCTGGGTCACCCTAACCCTAACCCAACTCTGACCCTGGGTCACCCTAACCCTAACCCAACTCTGACGCTGGGTCACCCTAACCCTAACCCAACTCTGACCCTGGGTCACCCTAACCCTAACCCAACTCTGACCCTGGGTCACCCTAACCCTAACCCAACTCTGACCCAGGCGTACCACAGAACTGGGGGAAGGAGAAACTGCGCCACTGATGGCAGAAGAAAGAAACGGGAGAAACTGTGTGAAACCGATCGTGTAAAATAAATAGTTATATGACCTCATATATGGACAGTTTATTTGCAAGAAGTGGATAGTAAAAAATTAAATTTCTACAATGAATAAACAAACATACTCCCTGGAGTGCACACGGGAAACATATGATTAAGACAATAGTAAGACAACAGTAGGGCAAATGATGTTTACACTGATATGAATGCAGTGTAACATCCTATATCATATAGCCCATATAGCAGTGTTGGGCGCAGACTGGAGGCTGTACGTGATGGGTGGCTTCTAGGTACGGATAATTAATGTGGAAATCCTGAGACTTGCAATTTTGTAGGAGTGTTTAACCCGTTCACGACCTTGCAGGCGACAGTGGAGACCCCCCCTCAAGCGGTGGCTGCTCACCCCTTTTCCTCACCCACAAGGCGCAGAGGAGAGGACCTAGAATCTATAGTATTGTGGAGCGCACCATCGGGCTCCTGAAGGGCAGGTGGTGGTGTCCCCAGGGCCGCCCCTGGCCAAGTGGGGGCCCTAAGCAGGATTTTATTTTGGGGCCCCCCTTCCAATAACATAATAATACTAATAATACTACTACTACTAATAATAATAATAATAAATTTAATTACTAACGAATCAAATGAACAGCCTCTATCAACAGTGGAACAATCTTTTTTATTTCAACAACATCCCACCTTCAAGTGAAGCACGAGCCTCTGACTGTTTGGACTTTTTCTTTCTTTTGCTAGCTCCTGAATCGTATTGACGTTTGGAAGCTCTCTCTCTCTCTCTCTCTCTCTCTCTCTCTCTCTCTCTCTCTCTCTCTCTCTCTCTCTCTCTCTCTCTCTCTCTCTCTCTCTCTCTCTCTCTCTCTCTCTCTCCTGCCTCAGGCTGACTTGGTGGCGGTGTTCTACGCGCCTCTCGGCAAAATGCAGCGCATCCTTTGCGCATTTGCAGAGAATGATGATACTTTATTGATCCCGAGGGAAATTCAATTCACTTGCGCAAAATGGGGCCCCCCATGGATTGCGGGGCCCAACGCACAGCGCGTGTTCTGCGTGTAGGGAGGGGCGGGCCTGGGTGTCCCCCTCCACCTCCGTCACCACTCCACTCAGGAGGGATTCCCCGATGACCCCCGCCAGTGTTTCCTCCAGCGGGGTGAGCTCCGGAGGGCCCGTCCCCCCGCCCGGGGCACAGACGCTCTGCCTGTGTGACGCCAGGCGCTTTTTTGTGTCTACTTTGATGTCTGACCACTTTTTTTCCCCTCAGCCACACTCCGACCTTCTGAGGCCACAGCATTGACACCATCCGCCACATGCTGCCACTCTAGAGCTTTTTTGGCATTGGTGACCCCAAAACTGTGTCCACCAAATAATATCGCCTTCCTCTTCTCCACCTCCCCGACCAGAACTTCCACCTCACACTGGGTGGAATTGCATTTCTTGGCTTTCCTTGCTGCTTTCGGCATGCTTTCAGTCATGAATCAATATTCATGAGAGGCGTTTCTCTGAATATTCATGGCCAATATGGGCGTGGTCTGACCCGCACACAGGTGCGCCACATTTAGAGTGGATTGTGATTTATAAAGGGAAATCGGCGTAGGACGTGCGTGCGCACTGTTTTATAAATCAGGATATTTTTGTGCGTACGCACTTTCTGTGTTTCGTGCGTACGCCAATTTTGACGTCAATCCTACGCACAGTTTTATAAATGAGGCCCCAGGAGTTTAAAAAGTGTGTAAAGGATTTTGATGTGAAGCCGGATGTCGTGTGCGTGCAAGAGACTTGGTTGAAGCCATGTCTTGATTTTTCAATTCCTGGGTATGACTGCTTGCGTGAGGATCGAGGTGAAAGAAGAGGGGGTGGGTGTGCCACGTTTGTTAAAGTAGGGGTTCAGTATAAACGGTGTGAATGTGACGTCTCTCTAGAATGTTTAATCACTGAGGTGTGGAGCACTGAGGGGAAAATTGTTATTATAAATTGTTATAATCCATGTAAACGTCTGGCTTTAACAGAGCTAGAAGGGATAGCTGGTTACACTGACTCTTCAGTTGTTTGGGTGGGGGATTTTAACGCCCACAACCCCTTGTGGGGAAGTCAGGAGCGGGACACAAATGGCTCTGTGATTGAGGAGCTTCTTGACAGAGGTAATTTTGTTATTCTGAATGATGGTTCCCCCACTCGGATTGATATTAGCACAAATAAAACCTCTTGCCTTGACCTCACCTTTACAAGCCCGTCGCTAGCCAGGATAGCTGACTGGAGAGTCCTGGATAGTTCATTAGGTAGTGATCATTTTCCAGTAATGTCTATTTTTAATAAAACGCTAGCGACAGAACCATTGGGTAGACCTCTCCGACTAGACTTCACTCGGGCAGACTGGGACAAGTTTAGGGAGGGCACCAGGGCAGGGCTGGGTGATGTAAATAGCGATGGGTCTATAGATGAAATGGGGGACTCATTAGCAGCTTTGATCATGAGAGTTGCTTCAGAGACCATTCCCTATAAAAGGCAGCTTCCAGACAGAATTATTGTCCCATGGTGGAATGAGGAGTGCAGTATTGCTGTGAAAAATAGAAATAAAGCATTTAAAACCTTAAGAGAATATCCTATACAAGAAAATGTAATTGAGTTCAAAAGGTGCAGAGCTGTGGCTCGGAAAGTCACAAAGGGGGCAAAGAAGAAGTCTTGGAGGGCATTTTGTGGTACTTTGGGGCCTAAAACCCCAGTAAGACAAGTTTGGGCATGGATTCATAGGATGGTCGGGAAAGTGGTTAATACCTCAGTTCCAGTGTTAAAGGATGATGGCATAGAGGCTATCTCTAATAAAGAAAAGGCGGATATGTGTGTGAAGGTGTTTCAAGATGTCCATAATTCAATGCTGTTAGAGGAAGAAAGTTTTAGAATTAGAAGGTAGGTCGTGGGAGTTAACATGCACAGAGGGTAATGATAAATCATTTAACATGTATTTTTCCTTTAAGGAGCTCAAAGATGCCATAGAGGCCGGAGCAAACACCACGCCAGGTCAAGATCAAATAAGTTACACGCTTCTGCAGCATCTGGATGACCCAGCGTTGGAAGAGATCCTGGTCTTGTTTAATTATATTTGGGAGGCTGGTTCATTACCAAAGACCTGGAAACATGCACTGGTGATTCCCATCTTGAAGCCTGGAAAGGGCCCGTCCTCTCCGTCGTCTTACAGACCTATAGCCTTGACCGCGGTGCTCTGTAAGGTGATGGAGAGGATGGTTACAAATAGACTGATGTACTTTTTAGAAGTTAATTGCTTTTTTGTAAATTATCAGAATGGCTTTAGAATTGGCAGAAACACAATGGACTCTGTCGCAGTGCTGGATCAAGATATTCGAAGAGCGATTATTAATAAGGAAGCAGTGGTGGCGGTTTTCATTGATATTGAGAAAGCCTATGACAGTATGTGGCGGGAGGGTCTGCTTTTTAAACTTTTTGATGCCGGCATTAGGGGCAGGATGTTCCATTGGATAAAGAATTTTCTTAATGAGAGAACAATCCAGGTAAGGGTAGGGAATGATCTTTCAAGGATAGTAGGTATTTTGAATGGCACCCCGCAGGGTTCAGTAATCAGTCCGGTTTTATTTAATGTGATGATAAATAATATTTTTCAAAGTGTGAGTCCAGCGTTTGGAAAATCCCTTTTTGCAGATGACGGAGCCATTTGGCATAAAGGCAAGAGTATAGACTTTCTAATTAAGCAAACACAGAAAGCCTTGGGTCAAATAGAAAGCTGGGCAAACACATGGGGTTTTAAAATTTCTATATCAAAAAGTAAATATATGTTCTTTGGTCTCAAAAGGAAACTCCCTAGTTAAACTCTGCAGTTGTCTGGGCGCCCAATAGAGAAGGCTAAAGAGTTCAGGTTTCTTGGTATGTGGCTGGATGAAAGGTTAACTTGGAGAATGCATATTGAAAAAACTATTAGCAAATGTGAGAAAATAATTAATGTTCTTCGCAGTTTGGTTGGCAGTGACTGGGGAGCAGATAGATCCACGCTCCATATGATCTATAAAGGAATGATAAGGCCAGTACTGGACTATGGCTGCTTTGTATTTGGTGCAGCGGCAAAAACTGTTTTGGGAAAATTGGATGTAGTACAAGCAAAAGCCCTAAGAGTCTGCAGCGGAGCGTTTAAGACCACACCTATTCCTGCTCTGTTAGTTGAGATGGAGGAAACTCCCTTAAACCTTAGGAGACAAAAGTTGGGTCTCCAGTACTGGGCTAGATTAGCTGGCCTAAAGCATAACTCTGCGGCCAAGTGTCTCTTGGAAGATTGCTGGGAGTTTGTGAAGAGAGAGGATAAAGCCACATTTTTGAGATCCACCTGTCAGACAGCAAGTAGGATGGGTTTGGAGAAGGGAGGTGTGGTTGGAACAATGTGGTCTCCTGCCCCAATCTGGCTTTTAGCAGAGCCTGAGGTCCAGCTGGACCTGGTGGGGCACGACAAGGGGCAGATCAGTGCTCAAATTAATGAATTTGTGTGTCTCAAAAAGAACAGTGCACATCACATATTTAAAGATGGGTCTAGGGATCCAGACTCAGGAAAGGCTGGATTTGGAGTTTACATAGTAAATAACAAAATTGGTAAAAGTATGCGAGTGTCCGATAATATAGCTGTGTTCACTACCGAGTTGCTAGTGTTGGGATCTCACGGGACCACAGAAAGTTGGTTCATTTCTAGGAAAAGACAATTGTCATATGTCATGATACACAGTCATGACATATGAATTCTGACCCAGGAATGTGATTGTCTTTCACACGGAGTGAGGGGGGGACCTTCTGCAGGACCTTCCTCCCCCCTTTCTGCTCAAAAGACGCTTCCCCCATGCAATCAGTCAGTCACTGATTGGTTGAAGCTCTCAGGCTTTGACACCTCTGAATCAACATTCGTGCAACAAAAGGCTTCAGCCAGCCTCCGCTCTCGCTTGCAAAGAAAGACTCAGAGGAGGTGGGTTGCAGAAGAGCTGCTCCACAGCAGCCGCTCACCCAACGTTAGCACACAGCTAACACCAGAGGCCTGCAAACCAGGGGCCTTCACTCCTCAACTCATCTGCTGACCCGACCACGAGGGTCAGACCTTCCCCTGATCCAGAGACCAGCACCCAGAGTCTGATCTCCAAGGAGAACCACCCGGTTCCTCCAGGACGGTACCAAGGAAACGACGCCTCACAGAACTTCTTTGTGTTTTCCTCAACCAGCAGGAAAACCATCACAGACCTGAGCGACCAGCTCCTCAGTCTGGACAAAAGGAACAACCAGGAGCTGCAAAGAAGGACTCCTGAAACATCAACTTCATCTTCTTCTCCTCAGCCTGCAGAACCAGCAACCACAGTTAGCAGGAGGTGCTAACTACAGGAGAAGACAACAGCTTCCCTCCAGCAGGACAACAACTGAACTCCTTCAAGGAAGTGGGAACAACAACTGGGCTTTACCTGAGATTAGTTAAACCTGATGCTATGATAGAACTGTTTAACTTTATGAAGATGTGTTGATTCTGTTACAGTGATTGAGTTCTATAGATAATGATATTAGGAGCCGTTATCAACCTGTAAACCAACGTTAGCTCTGCCACAGACACAGGGTCTGCATGCTAATCTTTGCTTTACTAACTTGTTAACTCACAATCCTACACATATCACATCAAAGACAACATCACACAGTAACTGAACACCATCTGACGACTCCTGACGTTTTACAAAACAAGTCTCATTCACATCAAGTCATTCCAGAAATGGTCCTTTAGTAGAGACACACAGGAAGCAGACGCTAAAGACTAGCTTCCATGTTCCATTGTTCTCCAGCACATGGTGGAGACCCAGGACAGACTTCCTGCTCTCTGATAACCTCCATTTGAATGTAGTTTCTTGTGATCCGCCATCTTGTTTTGTAGTTCCATCACACGTCACACACACACACACACACACACACACACACACACACACACACACACACACACACACACACACACACACACACACACACACACCCAGCTGTATATAGGTAGTTATAATCTGTGTTTATTTGTTTTCATTGTAAATAAATATGTTTGGAATCATACTTGCTGTTTTATTAATGAGCACAAAGGTGAATTAAATGTCGACCTCTTCTGTGTCAAGAACTCCAAAATCCTTCAATCTTTACTGTTAATTCTGGTAGTTGTAATTAATTTAACTATTAATTCAAATTCCTGATGAACAGTTTAGTATATCTTATGAGACTGATATAACTGAATTGACTATCATTTCCTGTTAAGACAGGTGGAGCTCCGAGGTTCTGATACTGATCAGATTAAATTTCATTAACATTATTAATAACTATCTTTGATAATTATTAATCATTATTGATAGCCAACCAAAACATAAATAGTGATTCATATGAGGTAGAAAATCCCTACATGAGTGTAGGATCTCATTTCATTTTATAGAGGTCCAAATGGTATACATGGATCATCCATAAAAGGTACAAGTGACCGTGAAATCCCATCTGGATGGCTCATCTTTGTCCAGGACCCGTTTTACAACCTCAGTTGACACAAGAGAATGCAAAACTGACCCAAAGTATATGTTGTCCGGTGAAAACTGTTAAAATGAATACATCACAGCATGTGAAACTACTCTAGTGTATACATCTCATGGCGCCAAGACCAAGGTGGCACAAAGTTCACTTCATATTCCACTCTCCGAACCACAAATATGACATAGTAACAAATAAAATCATTCTTGTGTTACACCGTTGATTTGCAGCAATACATCAAAGGCATAGAGCATGTGAGGCAAAAACCTGGGGGCAGAACTTTCTCCAGAAGACAAATGCGTATCATCAATTATGCAGGAAAAACTCTCCCACTGCCCGTCTGCCCAGGTGACCACCAAGTGCACTCTAGCCCAAGTAAATGAGCAATTTTGTAAAGTGTACAGGAATGTTTGTTCATCAAACGGATCTTCATGGAAAACCCCAGAAAATAAATCAAGTCGATCAAACAGTATCCACAGTTCGGCTGGCCCAGTGGACCTCCCTGTGGATCTTTCCCTGCCTGAACCCCGACATCCCTGAAAACCGAAACAGAATAAAACAGCTGAGATTTCCTTGTATTTATTCGATGGCAGGCATAACTCCCCAAGAAGATAATATAGTGGGTGAACATGTGATAATCAAATCACACATATATCAAAGTTTCATGCTATAACAAGGCTACTACTATAGTGATATCGTCTATCGACACTAAAGACTACAAAAAAATAAACTAATAAGGTTTGTGTGAAGGAGCGTCGGAGTATTCCCTCTGCACATCGGCCCCAGGGTGATGATGGTTTGAGTCCGAACATTCTCCTTGTTCAGCATCCTCCGATTGGCTCCATTGTCCATGTTTAAGCATCTGAATGTCCTCAGAACGTCTGGATCTCACAACTAACCCCAATAGTAGTTGATCCCCATTCTTGTCCTGAGGTGAGAGAAAGAAACAACAGCCAGTATCTTTGCATAACAGTGGGCGCAGATGTAAAGTCAAGACATCACAGGTCAATGTTACATTAATAGGTGTGCAAATACATAATATTAAAACTACCTGCCTTGATAAGATAGGTAGGGCATCAAAATAACAAAGTGATATTAAAATGAGCATCAAAATTTGTATCTTTGGATATGTCTCCACTAATTCACCCTCTATCACTATGTCGTCTTTGTCATAATCAACATCAGTCATCTGATCTTTTGGCATCATCATTAGATCTAAAAGTTGTCACATTTGGTGCCAACGTCACATTCACAACACTCATCTTCGTAACAATACACCGAAAAAACACAATTCTCAGTCATTTTCACACTCACCGAAACAATCTGATTAGTTAATTTAATTTCATCACATCACACTATTCATATTACCGTATTTTCTGCCCTATAAGGCGCACCGGGTTATAAGGCGCACCTCCATTGATTGACATAATTTACAACCTCATTCATATATAAGGCGCGCCCTATAAGGCGCATGGAACAGACCAGTGGTCAGCAACATTTATAGCTCAAAGCCATTAAGTTACATTTTCCATTGCTTCTAACACCCAGAGAGGTGCACACGCTTTATTTTGATAATCCTACCTGCAGCCTATGCCAGTACCACACTACACACAAAACCTTCTTCACTACTGGTTGACAACTTACAACTACCGGTAATAATAATAATAATAATAAACTAAACTACATGAACTAAGCAACAAAAACACAACACAACACAATTATTACCGACACCACAAACCAAATAGAACCCCCAATAATTGCATTTAAAACACCACAAACAGCTGCAATGAATTATGTAAGGGTAATACTGAGTTTCTATCGGCTGCACTGAGGAGCTCAGGTTGAATTTGTCGCTGCAAGGCAGGATGTCCCATCATACCTTGCAGCGACAAATTCATGTTTTGTGTTGTTGGAGGTTATTGTGGGTTGTTGTTGGGCTTGGTGTTGTGTTGATTGTGTTTATGTGTTTTTGTTCCCCAGTTTAGGGAGTAATTATTTCATCTAGTTTATTTTGGTTTGTTAGAATGTTGGTGTGCAACCATGAGTGATGAAGGTGTTGTGCGGAGTCTCGTCCGCACTGAAGATCCGGTTGCAAAGTTAGAGTTGTCAAAATAAAAGCTTCTAGTTGTTCAGCTGTCAAATTGCATCCTAGAGTAGAACAATCGTCCATATATAAGGCGCACCGGGCTATAAGGCGCACTGGCAGCTTTTAAGAAAATTTGAGGTATTTAGGTGCGCCTTATAGGGCGGAAAATACGGTAAGTCATTGAATCCCCTTTATTCATATTATCAGAACAACATGTATTAGAATGAACCGTTTGACAACAAGAAACATATTTCTGATATATACGTTAAAAAACTGGTTAATTGATGTTCATCAGAGTGTACGGGTTTTTTAAGATTCCATTGTTTTCTACCAAATCCCCTGACTTTGCCGATGATACACAGAACAGCTTGATTTCCAATTGTCGCAAAATCAGCTTCAGCTTCAGTTTCATTGTCAATATTATTTTGCTTCACAATTTTATTCACCAACTCTCTTCGCAGTATCTGAGGATATTCGATTTAGAAGTCTCCATCTATTGGTTACTTACTGGCACAAAAGGTGCACCAAAACTCTAGCAAAAACTTGGCAAAAGATTGAGCATCCTTTGGTGAACAAATAATAATATTATCTAAATACTGAACGACTGTATTAGTTAGGAAATGTGTGAGGTTCCAAGGCGGACGCCCCGACTCGGGATGTGGTCGGCGGGTGTTGGGAGAGAGGAGGCGGCAAGGATGAGAGGGTTGACGGTGTTTTCAATAATAATCTTAAATTTATTTTGACTTTTCATTCTACAAATGTTCACAGGACTCTTTTACTTGCTGCCTCACAACAGGCCAGCAGACACAGACTCACGTACTCTCAGTCTCTCCGTCCACTTGACACTGTCAGCGGGCCTCTTTAAATAGGCCCAGCCCCACCCTGCGTTTAGCCAATCAGAACGTGCTGGACTGACACAACCGTCTAAGGGGTGTTTAACTGATCCTAAATTAACCCAACCAAAGAAATACATGAATAAAGTACACATACATCAAACAAGCATAATTATATACAAAATATATACATTATATTACCGTGATACATCACCCAGTCCCCACTATACATATTTACATTCAAAAATACAAACAGTGCACCCCTACACCCAGTGGACTGTTCCACCTGCCGTCTGCCCACTGAAATACAGCTCCTTCAGCGGCGCTCCGCCGAGGACCAGGAAGTGCGTGAGGTGAGCTGTGTTCAACGTGAGAAAGGGCTGTCACTTTCTCACAAAATGATCTACTGTTAATTCATCCTTTAACACAAAGTGGAAGACTGAAAAATGCACTACATAGGTCAACTACTGTGAACTGTGTAGAGTTTGCTGAGATTTGAGCTACTAAAATATATGGATCTGGCGCTTCTGTTTATTATCCACCAGTTGTATCTGATTGAGCTTTCTGGAATCTCTTGATCTTGTTCTTTCTGCTCGTGTTCCTTCTTCTGGTATAACTCCACTTGATGAGCCACATGATCTGTATAAACGCCTTTTGCCAGGCTTCCAAGGCCTACCACTTCTATTAATTTGCTCCTCACTGGTCATGGCAGTACTTTCTATATTTTGTCTTGCAGGATCCACTGTTCCATTTGATTCTGCTGTGAGTCGTTTCCTGTGACATTTCTTCACACTTGGTGAACCCTTTAGACATCGGCTCTTGGATTTTCTTCTTGTCCCAATGGCTCGATGAGAATGTTGTCAGGATGCATATTGGTTGGAAATGTAACTCTCAATGCTCTCCAAGCTCGACCTCTAATTCCAGCGAACAACTCTGGATCGTTCACGGCAGTTCCCACATATCTATTCAGTCCAGATTTCTGCAGAATTTCTTCCATGACTGGGACCCCAAGGAGGTTAGCCAGAAGCCTCTTTATGTCTCCTATGGCAGGGTGTGTCCCGACCATAGTTTCCTTCAACTTTGAAATTCAAGGGTGAGCACCATCTTGAAGTGTAGGCAATTTCTCAAGAATGTCTGACATATTAGTGTTCTGCCAAGGCTTGTACTCCAGATTCTGTCCTTGTATCATCACTGGGAGCATCTTGTCAGCTCGCTCCTTCTTCCATCCATCCATCCATCCATCCATTGTCTGCCGCTTATCCGGGGCCGGGTCGTGGAGGCAGCAGTCTGAGCAGAGTTGCCCAGACTTCCCTCACCTCAGACACTTCCTCCAGCTCTTCCGGTGGCACCCCAAGGCGTTCCCAGGCCAGCCGAGAGACATAGTCCCTCCAGCGTGTCCTGGGTCTGCCCTGAGGCCTCCTACCGGAGGGACATGCCCGGAACACCTCCCTAGGGAGGCGTCCGGGGGGCATCCGAAACAGATGTCCGAGCCACCTCAGCTGCTCCTCTCGATGTGGAGGAGCAGCGGCTCTACTCCGAGCTCCTCCCTGGTGACTGAGCTCCTCACCCTATCTCTAAAGGTGACTGAGCTCCTCACCCTATCTCTAAGGGTGGCTGAGCTCCTCCCCCTATCTCTAAGGGTGACTGAGCTCCTCACCCTATCTCTAAGGGTACACCCAGCCACCCTACGGAGGAAGCTCATTTCAGCCGCTTGTATCCGGGATCTCGTTCTTTCGGTCGTGACCCATAGTTCATGACCATAGGTGAGGGTAGGAACGAAGATCGACCGGTAAATCGAGAGCGTCGCTTTTTGGCTCAGCTCCTTCTTCACCACGACGGACCGATACAACGTCTGCATAACTGCAGACGCTGCACCGATCCGCCTGTCGATCTCACGCTCCATCTTCCCCCACTGAACAAGACCCCAAGATACTTGAACTCCTTCACTTTGGACAAGGGCACTCCACCGACCTGGAGGGGGCAAGCCACCTTTTTCCGGTCGAGAACCATGGCCTCGGATTTAGAGGTGCTGCTCTTCATCCCAGCTGCTTCACACTGGGCTGCGAACCGTGTCAGTGCACGCTGAAGGTCCAGGCTTGATGGGGCCAACAGAACCACATCATCTGCAAATAGCAGAGATGAGATCCTGTGGTTCCCAAACTGGACCCCCTCTGGCCCCCAGCTGTGCCTAGAAATTCTGTCCATATATATGATGAACAGGATCGGTGATAAAGGACACCCCTGCCGGAGGCCAACGTGCACTGGGAACAGGTCCGACTTACTGCCGGCAATGTGAACCAGACTCCTGCTCCGGGAATACAAAGACCGAACAGCCCTCAACAAGGGATCCCGGACTCCATACTCCCGGAGCACCCCCCACACGACATCTCGGGGGACACGGTCGAACGCCTTCTCCAGATCCACAAAACACATGTGGACTGGTTGGGCGAACTCCCACGAACCCTCAAGCACCTGGTGGAGAGTATAGAGCTGGTCCAGTGTTCCACGACCAGGACGAAAACCGCATTGTTCCTCTTGGATCCGAGGTTCGACTAACGGCCGGACCCTCCTCTCCAGTACCCTGGAATAGACTTTCCCGGGGAGGCTGAGGAGTGTGATCCCTCTGTAGTTGGAACACACCCTCCGATCCCCCTTCTTGAAGAGAGGGACCACCACCCCGGTCTGCCAGTCCAGAGGTACTGTCCCCGCCCGCCACGCGATGTTGCAGAGACGAGTCAGCCACGACAGTCCCTGCACGTCCAGAGACTTAAGGAACTCTGGGCGAATCTCATCCACTCCCGGTGCCTTGCCACCGAGGAGCGTCACAACAACCTCGGTGACTTCAGCTTGGGAGATGGACGAGTCCACCTCTGAGAACCCAGCCTCTGCTTCCTCAATGGAAGACGTGGTGGTGGGATTGAGGAGGTCCTCGAAGTATTCCTTCCACCGCCCAACGATATCCCCAGTTGAGGTCAACAGCTCCCCACTTCCACTGTAAACAGTGTTGGTGGAGAACTACTTCCCCCGCCTAAGGCGCCGGACAGTTTGCCAGAATTTCCTCGAGGCCGACCGAAAGTCCTCCTCCATGGCCTCTCCGAACTCCTCCCAGACCCGAGTTTTTGCCTCCACCACAGCCCGGGCTGCGGCTCGCTTGACCTGCCGGTACCTGTCGATTGCCTCGGGAGTCCTATGAGCTAACAGTGCCCGGTAGGACTCCTTCTTCAGCTTGACGGCATCCCTTACTTCTGGTTTCCACCACCGGGTTTGGGGATTGCCGCCACGACAGGCGCCAGAGACCCTGCGGCCACAGCTCCGAGCAGCAGCTTCAACAATGGAAGTGGAGAACATGGTCCACTCGGACTCAATGTCTCCAACCTCCCTCGGGATCTGTGAGAAGCTCTCCCGGAGGTGGGAGTTGAAAACTGCGCGGACGGAGGGCTCGGCCAGATGTTCCTAGCAGACCCTCATAACACGTTTGGACCTGCCGAGTCTATCCGGCCTCCTCCCAGTCCAGCGCATCCAACTCACCACCAGGTGGTGATCAGTTGACAGCTCTGCTCTTCTCTTTACCCGAGTGTCCAAGACACGCGGCCGGAGATCAGATGACACGACCACAAAGTCTATCATTGACCTCCGGCCTAGGGTGTCCTGGTGCCACGTGCACTTATGGACACACCTGTGCTCGAACATGGTGTTCGTTATGGACAAACTGTGACTAGCACAGAAGTCCAATAACAGAACACCGCTCGGGTTCAGATCGGGGAGGCCGTTCCTCCCAATCACCCCCTTCCAAGTCTCACTGTCATTGCCCACGTGCTCGTTGAAGTCCCCCAGGAGAACAATGGAGTCCCCAGTTGGGGCACTATCCAGCACCCCTCCCAGGGACTCCAAGAAGGTTGGGTACTCTGAGCTGCTGTTCGGTGCATAGGCCAAGACAACAGTCAGAGATCTGTCCCCTACTTGTAGGCGTAGGGACGCAACCCTCTCGTTCACCGGGATGAACTCCAACACATGGCGGCTGAGCTGTGGGGCAATAAGCAAGCCCACTCCAGCCCGCCGCCTTGCACCGCGGGCAACTCCAGAGAAGTGGAGTGTCCAGCCCCTGTCGAGGAGCTGGGTTGCAGAGTCCAAGCTGTGAGTGGAGGCGAGCCTGACTATATCTAGACGGTATCTCTCAGCCTCCCTCACAAGCTCGGGCTCCTTCCCCCCCAGCGAGGTCACATTCCATGTCCCAAAAGCCAGAGTCTGTGTCCGGGGATCGGGTCGTCGAGGCCCCTGCCGTCGACTGCCACCCAATCCACAATGCACCCGACCCCTACGGAAGCCTCTGTAGGTGGTGGGCCCACAGGAGGATGAAGAGGAGGGGCCCGCGTCGTCCCTTCAGGCTGAGCCCGGCCGAGTCCCGCGGGCAAGAACCCGGCCACCAGGCGCTCGCGTGCGAGCCTCCACCCCGGGCCTGGCTCCATGGTGTAGCCCCGGCTGTGCCAAACCGGGCGACGTCACTGCTCTCCTCTGATGCGTGTTCATTGGGGTGTGTTGAACTGCTTTTGGTCTGACCTGTCACCTAGGACCTGTTTGCCTTGGATGCCCCTACTGGGGGTGTAAGCCCCCCGACAACATAGCTCCGAGGGTCATTCGGGTGCTCAAACTCCCCCACCACGATAAGGTTGCAGTTCAAGGGGGAGTCGCTCCTTCTTCCTTGAGCGTAATGCATATCTGTTGTCTGTTTTTCGTAATTCTTTCTCGAATGGTTCTACTTGTTGTATTTTCAACCCTTCCAGATGACTCTCCAATGCATATCGTTCTTCATCAGCCCTTGAGATGGATTGATCTTAGCTCCCTCTGGCCTGTCTCAAGGCCTGTTGCCTGTATTCTTCCATTCTGGTGCTGGATGTCATTGGTGAGGATCTTCTTGAGAATCGAGGATCTTCATTGCCAGGTTCTCCATT
Organism: Blennius ocellaris; assembly: GCF_963422515.1. Classification (NCBI taxonomy): domain Eukaryota; kingdom Metazoa; phylum Chordata; class Actinopteri; order Blenniiformes; family Blenniidae; genus Blennius; species Blennius ocellaris. The sequence continues at coordinate 26,104,957 of NC_137665.1, read as the reverse complement.
GCTATCTGCCATCTCACCGTGGGTGGAGCTGTCAACCTCTGAGTTCTCTCTGTTAGAGGTTCCACCTCCTTTCTTTTCTGCTTTTGCTAGTATTCGTCGAATTGCAGGATCATAGCCACCCATGATCCCTCCTGAGTCGCTATGGTCATCATGTTGTCCAGATCTTTTGTTTTTGATCTTCAGTCCACCTTTGTATCCTAGACAAATCGTCTTCTTCTTACTCTTTGTGCTTGGACTCATCTTCATTGTTGTTTCTGCTTGTCCTGTTTCTATAACACAATCTTCATCATCAGTGATGACTTATCTTCTCTCTTGGTTGATTACTGGAAGCTGAGGATAAATGTTCTTGAACTTCACTTCTTTGACGTGTCTTCACTTGGTCTGTGTGAGAGAACAGTTCATTGATCTCTTTCATAAGTTTTTCTGTTACTCTGTCACAGTTTTTCATTTCTTCTTCAATCTTCTCTTTTTTTCTCTGTTATGGCTTTAACACATTTCAGCCCTTCATTTTCAAACAGCTGGAGAATGCCAAGTTCAATGTGTCACTTTTCTTTACGTTTTTGACCTTTCTTCCCTTTTTTCAGACCTGCTTTGTAAGAAGTTACAAACACTCGCATTATATAAATTACATCTGGGTTTAGGGTACCCTCTACTGGCCATGGTCGTTCAATGTCTGGCCAGCGCTTATACCATGTTGCTGACATCTTTGCAATTCCTTTGATTAATGGAATAATTATTTCCGGGGGGGCGCTGCTGAGCACATGAGGGAGTAGACGCGTTTGGACAGTGTTCCTCTCCGATGAATCGAGTTTTAATATAAAAACATATTTTCTGGTATGACAACTTTTGGGGCTTAACTCTTATGCAAGTAGACATTAAATGCTGCATGAAAAGGTCCAAGAAGAGGACATGGACAACAGAAAAAACCCGCCGGGGGCTTGGAGAACGACACTCAGGAGTGATCTGCGAGCTTCAACCGAGCTACAAGCTAGCCAAGCTCCGGATACAACAGCTGTTCTCGCTGCCATACAAGAAATGAGCAACAAAATGGACAGCAGATTCAACTCTCTGGAGACTTCTTTGCAAGAGAACCAGGCCACACTGATCGAGCATGGTAGCCGCATTACCGAGGTAGAAAATATGACGAGCGACCACGAGGACAGGCTACGAGAACTGGAGCAACAGGTGGAGAAGTGGGAGGATGCTAACAAGGGCCTACAAGATAAAGTTACTGATCTAGAGGCGCGTTCAAGACGCCAAAATGTCAAAATCATTGGGATTCCTGAAAATTCCGAGAAGGGGCAACCTGCGGACTTTGTGACTAATCTGTTCCCTTCACTTTTTGGAAGGGAACATTTAGCAAAGCCTGTAGAAGTGGATCGTGCACATAGGCTGGGCGCCCGGGCAGCTAACAATGCTAACAGGCCCTGTGTTTTGATAGCCAGGATTCACAACGACCGAGACAAGGAGCGCATCATGCAGCTGGCTAAGCAGCAGGCTCCCCTAATGTACCAGGGCCATCGGATACACATTTTTCCGGACTTTCCTCCCGAAATTTTGAAACGACGGCAACAGTTTGAAGACTCCAGGAAACGACTGAAAGCAGCGGGTATTCGTACAGGTTTCATCTATCCTGCCCGTATGATAGTAACTCATGACAATGTCACGTCTCGGTTTGACACCCCGGAGGATGCGAGATCTTTCACGGACACTGTGGCCCCTCGAGAAGGTACATCAAAAGACTGATATTGGATTCAAGAGTTCTCCTCCGACACTTAAAGACTGTTATGGACAGTTAGTGTGATTTCTCAGGTAGCTATTTCCTACATGTATATATTGTCTTTGTCATCTTCTATGGCAGTAACTAGTTGGTGTTTTCGAATTTTTGCTATATTGGAGAGGGGCTGGGCAGTGTTTTGACAGCTTAGCTTTGTACAGGGGAGTTAAGTACTGTTAGAAATCCCCCTTTAACAGTATGATAGGTGGGTTTTTTTCCTACTTTGTTTGGGAAAGTGGGAAGGATGGGAGGGAGGGTGTCTGTACATGTTCAGTTCAGCTTTTTGTTTCAGTTCCTATATTTTGTATGGGGCTATTTTGTCCACTGGACCTCTTCAGAGAATGATTCTTATTATGTTTAACTTTGTCCATAGTCACGAATAAGAACAAGGGGGTCACTATGGTGAGTTGGAATGTAAGAGGCTTGGGTCATCATATTAAAAGGGCTAAGGTTTTCACTCATTTAAAATCTTTATCTTCTGATGTAGCATTTCTACAAGAAACACATATTAGACCATCTGAACAAGATAGATTAAAGTGTAGATGGGCAGGGCATATATTTCAATCAACCCTCTCAAGTAAAGCACGTGGGGTTGCCATTATGATTAAAAAGAATATTCCCTTTCATCATATAAACACTATTAGTGACATTAATGGCAGATTTCTTATTGTGATTGGACAGTTGTATTCTATGCATGTTACCTTGGTTAATATTTATGGCCCTAACGTTGATGATGCTGGTTTTTTTCGTAAAACTTTTGATAAAATACCAGATCTTTCAACTACTAATTTGATTATTGCAGGAGATTATAATGTGGTTTTAGACTGGCATTTAGACCGATCCTCACAAAGACAGACGGGTCCCACAAACTCTTCAGTAACTTTGAACAGTCTCATTTCCTCAAACAATTTAGTAGATATTTGGCGATTACAACACCCAACGGATAGAGAGTATTCTTTTTTTTGTAAATTACATAATTCTTACTCACGAATTGACTTCCTTTTGTTAGTCTCTAAGTTATTACCCAGTGTGATAGATACCAAATATCATAACATTGTGATCCCAGATCACCCTACCAGTGTTACATTTGATTTTAATCTGCCAAATCTGGAATTAAAATGGAGGCTGAGACCCTCATTAATTAATGATGCGGATTTTTGTAAATATTTTTCAAGAAAAATGAAGGATTTTATGCTAACTAATGATACAGCAGACACATCTGATTCAATTTTATGGGAAACATTTAAAGTGGTTATGAGAGGGCATGTTATCTCATATGAAGCTGCACAGAAAAGACAAAGAAATTTACGACTGAAGGAAATTGATGGGAAGTTAACGCAACTAGAAATAATCTACAGACAACATGGTAATAAACAAAAATTACAGGAAATCGTTAATTTGAAATATGAATATAATACTATCTTAACTAAGCAGGTCAGCGATCAAATGTCCCGGCTCCGGCTACGCTATTTTGAACTTGGAGACAAACCACATACGCTGTTAGCTCGTCAACTTCGAGGTCAACAAAGCAGCCGCGCAATTCATAGAATTACATCATCAACTGGGGATAATCTTACTCAACCTAAAGCCATAAACGAATGCTTTTCAAAGTATTACCAGCAACTATATAAGTCAAAGGCAAAAGGAGATGCAGATTCTTGGCTTAATAATGTTTCCATCCCAAGATGAGACGACAACTCCAGGGAGATTCTGAACAGGCCGATAACTGTAGAAGAAATAATGGACTCTGTTAAATCATTGACCAATGGGAAGGCACCCGGGCCTGATGGCTTTGGAGCTGAATTTTATAAAAAATTCTCAAGGCAAATTTCACCACTCCTGCAAAGGATGTTGTCCCATTCCTTTGTGGTAAATACACTCCCTTCAGCATTATATAATGCAGATATCGCACTTTTACTCAAGCCTGGTAGGGATCATGCAAACCTATCATATCGTCCAATTTCTATGCTGAATCTAGACTGTAAAATTTTTACAAAAATATTGGCTAACAGATTAAACAAATGCATTGAGTCTCTTGTACACATTGATCAGACAGGATTTATCCCAAACAGATATTAATTTTTCAATACTAGAAGGGTGCTTGACATTATGTATTATAAATTTGACGTAAGTTCAAAACAAGCAGTTCTATGCTTGGATGCTGAAAAAGCTTTTGACCAGGTGGAATGGGAGTATCTATTTAAAGTATTAGACAGATTTGGCCTGGGTGATCCCTTCATTTCATGGGTCCAGCTTACATATCTTAATCCTACTGCTTCAGTAGTTACAAATCAGGAAAAATCATCACCAATTCAGCTTGAAAGAGGCACTCGTCAAGGGTGCCCTTTATCACCATTGCTCTTTGCGCTAGCAATTGTGCCACTAGCAATTAGTATTCAAAAAAGCGCATTAATTAGGCCTGTTTCGATTGGGGGGGTGGAACACAAGACATCACTTTATGCTGACGATATAGCTATTTTTGTGTCCGACCCTGAGCAGTCTGTTCCACATTTACTTGAATTAATAAACTCTTTTGGAGCTGTATCAGGATACACTATAAACTGGCAGAAAAGCGATCTAGTGGCATTTGGAGCTGACCTGGACCCTGCTTTGGTGACTTCAACTCCTTTCAATATTTCAAACACGGTCAAATATCTAGGAATAAAAATTACAAAAAATCCAAGTTCACTTTTTAAACATAATTTCCTGGAAAGATTAAATGATTTGAAAAAGAATATAGAGAAATGGAGAACATTACCTCTACCACTTATTGGCAGAGTAAATACAATAAAAATGGTCTGTTTACCTAGGTTTATTTATTTATTTCAAAATATTCCAATATGTATGCCAAGGTCCTTTTTTAAACAAATTGATTCTACTATTTTACCATTCATCTGGGGTTACAAAGCGCATAGAACATCTAAACACCATCTTCAGAAGCCAAAGGATTGTGGAGGCCTAGGTCTTGTCTAAGTCTGGTTCCTTCGAATCCGCACAGACAGGGAGTGACAATCTTTCTCCCCGAGAAGAGAGAATAGATACACAGTGAGTTATACACATACAAACCTTGAGAATGGATTAACACAGGAGTTTATTACAAAAGATAGAAAAAGTACCGGCCTTTACAAGAATATTCCCGGGTTCTCGAGCAATTCTCCACGAGTGGTTCCTGCTCTCGAACCATTTCCGCAGAGAGAGTGCAGAGTCAGAAGGAGAGAGAGAGAGAGCAAGAAAATGCTGCGTGTTTCATAGTCTTCCGACTGAGCCTCCTCCTACTGGGCTTCACTTTGAGGGGGGGCTGTTTGTTTGAGGTGGGGGATGTTTGAGGGGGGGCTGTTGTCTTACCAGTTCTTCACACAATCAAAGAGCTGTACTCAATCCCCGATACATTCCAGTGGCCTTCCTTAAGATATTCATGACAAGTCAGGCCAGGCTGGGTTTGGTCAATTTTAACAGTCTACCTTGTTTTTTGTATTATTATTGGGCTACTAATATTAGGGCAATGACATATTGGCAATTAAATCAAGCTCAGGAAACAGTAGTTGAGACTCCATCTTGGTTTGTAATTGAGAATAGTTTAACCTCAAAAACATCTCTCCGTGCAATCTTATTTTCAGCCCCTAGACCATCTGCAGCTTGCAAGGGAGAACACTTTATTCTATCCAACTGTCAAAAAATGTGGTTACAAATTAGGACAGTTTGTGAACTACCAAACACTTCTGTGCATGCTCCAATATGGCATAATCATGCCTTTCCTCCTTCATTTACAGACTCAGTCTTTAAAGAATGGCATCGTAAAGGTATAACATCTATAAAGGATCTTTACATCAATAAGCAACTTTGTTCTTTTGATCAATTACGAACTAAATTGACCTTACCCAATACACATTTTTTCCGCTTTTTGCAGTTCAGGAACTATATAAGACTAAACTTTCTGTCGTTTAACTCTTTACCAAATGACAACACTTTGTTTAAACTCTTACTAGGTCCCCCAGATGCTAAAGGTCTGATTTCATCGTTGGTAAAATTCTTCTTACAAAAGATTGCTGAACCTGCAGTTAAGATCAAACCAATGTGGGAGGAGGATCTAAATATTGTAATTGAGGATGACAGGTGGAAATTATCATTAAAAACAATTCATCAATGCTCTATCAATGCCAGACTTCAGTTGATACAATTTAAAGTATTACACAGGTTACATTACTCGAAGGCAAAGCTACATAACATTTTTCCTCAAACCCCTCACTCCTCTGCGATGGATGCAAGGCAGCTCACTGTACATTAGCGCATCAATTTTTGGCTTTGTCCATTACTCCAAGGCTTCTGGTGTTCTATCTTCAGATGGTCCTCAAATGTACTGAATGTAAATATCGATCCTGATCCTCAGACTGCTTTGCTCGGCTACTCCAGCACTTTGGAAAATTTGGGTCATAATTCAGCCACAATTATTTCTTATGTCATGGTCGTCGCAAAGCGATGCATTCTAAAAGTGTGGAAATCAGACTCTCCACCACAATTTGATGTTTGGCTCAGGGAATTTGTTGGGATTTTACACATTGAAAAGTTGAGGTATGAGGTCTCAGGAAATCCTCAGAAATTTCAGGCTGTATGGGACCAATATTAAGATATCTGAAGCTGTAGTTGATCCCTAATATCTATAATTTACGTGGACAATGTAAGATTAGGTGGACATTCACAGATTGTTAAACAACTTTATAACCCCTTTGTGAGTCTGTTTTGTTCTGATCGGTTTTGTTTTTGTTTTGTTTTTGTTTTTTTGTTGTTGTTGTTTCGTTTGGATCTGTGTATTGTTTTTTCCTAATATTTTTCAAAAATACTTGAAGGAATATTATTTGTTCTTAAGGCACCTTGATATTTAATTGTATGGATGCTAATTAAGCAATATTTGTTTCTGTATTTTTACTGTGATGTTGTAATTTGCCTTGTTAAAGTAAAAAAACTCAATAAATATATATAGAAAAATAATAATAATAATTCTTTCCACTACTTCAACAGGACTAATATGTTTTGGGATTTTAATATCTATTTTAGGCATTGTGGAGGTTCCTCGTATTCCTCCCTGTATTGTTGTTGTTGATCAACAAAAACATTAAAAATGTATTTACACCAATATTATATTAAATAAAGTTGTTTTTTTATGACTCGTATTCTCATTGATTAAACGTATCAGTTGTTATTAATAAATCAAAAAGAGTAAGCTTGCTTTGCCTACTTCAGAAGAATCAATTTAATCACTAACTTGCAGCAAAGTTGCTGCACTGAAGCCACATATGCATTAGCTGTACGCAAAACTTAACTTACTTAACCATTATTACCTGTAAAATGAAACAAAACAGTGGATCCTAATACTGCTAAAATCTCAATGACCTACATGCACAAATGGAAAAATTCAAATCTGTAATTTCAATAATCAACTCAATAGTTATGCGTTGGTACTTGAATAAACACAATCAGCAGTCTGTTGCCAAGTTTTCTTCTCAAATTGCCCAATGCAGATAATGTTGATCTGTGTACATGAACAAATGTTCTATTGTTTCCCAAATTTGAAAAACATTCCCAGAATAGTCAATCATGAAACAATAAACCGATTATGTTTATCCCCATATTTATTATGTACAAAAATACACATATGTATTTGAAGTACACAGAGTTATGAAAGAGTTTTGTGAATAAAATCTCACTGGCCTGTCTGAGTCAGACTGGGGTCCCGGGGGTTCCTGGGTCTGAGTCAGACTGGGGTCCCGGGGGTTCCTGGGTCTGAGTCAGACTGGGGTCCCGGGGGTTCCTGGGTCTGAGTCAGACTGGGTTCCCGGGGGTTCCTGGGTCTGAGTCAGACTGGGGTCCCGGGGGTTCCTGGGTCTGAGTCAGACTGGGTTCCCGGGGGTTCCTGGGTCTGAGTCAGACTGGGGTCCCGGCGGTTCCTGGGTCTGAGTCAGACTGGGGTCCCGGGGGTTCCTGGGTCTGAGTCAGACTGGGGTCCCGGGGGTTCCTGGGTCTGAGTCAGACTGGGTTCCCGGGGGTTCCTGGGTCTGAGTCAGACTGGGTTCCCGGGGGTTCCTGGGTCTGAGTCAGACTGGGTTCCCGGGGGTTCCTGGGTCTGAGTCAGACTGGGGTCCCGGGGCCTGCAGGCGGAGCCAGCAGCTTCAGCCAGTGATTGGTTGCTTGGTTGACCCCTGGTTGACCCCTGGGGTCGCCACGGATGGTTGGAGTTCAGCTTAATACACTCGTATCATGAGCGTGAGAGAGAAAAACAAAACAGACAGGAGTTCAATATCTTATGAACAAACTATATGTTGTAGTACAGCAGCGTTATGCAAATCAAAACACTTCCAATCTATTAGAAGCAGCTAAATATCCAAGTTTCCCTTTATTGTTCTCCCCCCCCCCCCCCTCTTTTTTTTTGTTTACTTCTTAAGAGCAAGCAGGAAGGGAGCGGAGAGGGAGGGAGAGGTGTGTCGTTGTGTCTTCCTCTTATTCGAAGGGCAGAGCTGGCGAGCGAAGTGGGCGGTCCCAGTGGCGCCGCCTCACAAAAAATGGATCATGGTCATTGTAGTTTCAGACGTGGAAGTTGGAACTTCTCCGTCTAACTCCACAAATCACGCACACACACACACACCAGCTGTCCACAACAACATCCATGTGCACAAAAACACATTCACAGCAGGAGACCACACTCATCCAGAATTTCTATATGTGTGCACCTATTTTTCATTATTCTAGTCTTTGGTGGTGCTCATCATGCATTAATCAGGACTGTTTGGTCCACAATAGACTAACTAGTCACCACGAAAGCTCATACAACTTATACTTCTTTACAAAAAGGCTTGGGGCTCATAGAACCAGCCTTGTCAAGAGAAATTCATTGAGTTTTAACAAACGTCCCCAAGAAAACTAATTATTGGCCTGTGTGTATCGGCACCTTATTATTGAAACATATATATCAGTACATGTATATTATATATATATATATATATAATATATATATATATTGTACCTCACAGCAAGGAGAAACACAGAAAGAGAAAAAAGAAAATCTTCTCTTTGAGACAGGAACAGAGAAGGAGAAAAGAAGAAGGGAGGGGTGAGCGCGCTCTCTCAGACCACACACACACACACACACACACACACACACACACACACACACACACACACACACACACACACACACACACACACACACACACACACACACACCTCCTTTACCCAGCGCACAGCTGAGGAGAGGCAGGTTTGGATGAATACAGCATCCAGTTTGAGAAAAAGCACTATAACAAAAAAAAAATATAGAAAGCAACAAAAACGACAATAACAAAAACAACAGTCTCCTTCCTCTACTGAGTGTAGGATCTGTCTCATTTTATAGAGGTCCAAATGGTCCTGCATGGAACTTCCATAAAAGGTATGAGTGACCGTGAAATCCCATCAGAACAGCCGGTCTTCGTCCAGGACCCGTTTTACAACCTCAGTTGACACAAGAGAATGCTAAACTGACCCAAAGTATCTGTTATCTGGTGAAAACCGTTAAAATGAATACATCACTGCTACTCTAGTGTATACATCTCATGGCACCAAGACCAAGGTAGCACAAAGTTCACTTCAACATTTCAAAGGTTTACAGCAACAGCACAGATTTATCATAATTGTTAATTACTTTGGTTCATTAGCAATATTTAAGCAATACTTCATTTCTGAGCCGAATACAAAATACTTTGAATGGCAAGTACAGTTTCGTCTGTTTGGGCTCATTGATTTTAGCATGGCTCATTTATTTAGTAACACATTTAAGCTTTCCTTGAAGGTTTGCACTTTTATGTCACAAATTATTTTTCTTTTAGTAAAATCCAAAATCCAAAGAGGATTCAGGCCCATTATGTTTTTAGTAGCAGAGCTTTAGACTCAAAGCGTCTGTCTTTTCTGTTTGTTTGTGTTATAGTTTATATGTTGTACATTGACTTTGTGGTGATTTTCTGTTTGTTTTTCCTGGCCGAGGTATTTAAAATTTCTCATAACAGAGCGTACATAATCAGCAGAAAAACAACAGTGAAGCCAAAGTTCATTCAGAATTTTGATTGTTTTGCTCTCTGACCTTCTGTTTCTGTGTGTTTACTTTTGTTTTTTTTGTTGTAGTTCATTTATCACTGTGACCTTTATCGGCTTCAGTATTAAAATATACTGAGGATATTTATATATAAGTATGGGTGTGTGTATGTGTATGAGAGTATGTGAGTGTGGGGGGGGGGGGGGGGGGGGTCTACGCTCCCTAGCCGCTGGCCTCCAGCCAGGCTCGTGCCGGGCCATGCGGGTCTTAGACTCTGCTCTTCGGCCGTCGGGTGGGGTGGGGGGGGCTTCCTGTCCGGGTCCTCTTGTGGTGCCTTGTCGGAGTGGGTGTTGATCCCCGTGTTCCAGACCGGCCGCTTCGGGGTGGGGCGGGATGGCGCGGGGGGTCCAGCTGGGCTAAGTCCTAGCGATGGGGGGACCTTCTCCCTCTCAGCCCCTCCTACCTTACCATACCATACCTCATTCAACAATAGGGGCCAGTGGACGGGGCCTAGGGTGGGGGGTCCAGGCCACTTAACTGTGGTCTGCCCCTCCCCCGACTTTGCGCCGCCCACAATTTTAACTACACTTAGTCACGCAGGGTCTTGAGGGGATCAGCTGGCTTTCGGGGTTCTGCCGCTGGGCAGCGGTAGAACACCCGGGCCCCCGCTACCCCTCAATTTTAAACCGCACCCTAGACACACACATTGCACCACCTCTTCAAAACACAAATACACACATCCACATGCACCCAACACCCCACAGGGTGGAGGGGGGGGTGGGGGCTCCCCCCAGCACCTCCCGCTGTGGTCCCGCCGTGTTCCGGGGCGGGTGCGGCTGGAGTGCGGGGGGCACGCTAGCTCGGGCGTGGCACCTCCGGGGGGGCTGGGTAGTGGTCCTCCCTCCCTATTCACAGTTGGACTGGTGGAGGATGAGATCCCGTAGTGGCCTGGTGGGGGCCTGGCTGGCGGCCTGGGGAGTGGGGGGCACCCCCCTCCCAACCATATAAATGTACGTACGTATGTCTGTATATATGTAGATATGTATGTCTGTGTGTGTATGTGTATGCTTGGTGTGTGAGTGTGTGGGTGGGCTGGGATTAGGTGATGGGGTGGGGGGGGGGGTTGGCTGTCCTCCGGCCGGGCCTGGCTGGGCCTTCGCTCTTCCTGGTCTGGGGGGGGGGGCTGGTCTGGGGCTCGGCGGCTGGGGCCTTCTCTGTCCCGCCGGGGGTTGGGGGGGTGGTGGGGGGATGGCCCCCGGGGGTGCGGCGGGCTCCGCTGTCGGGGCCGGGGGGGCTCCCTGCCCGCGTGGCCTGGGGGCGCTGCACTGGCCGGTTCCGGCTTGGCGGCTCGGTCGGGGCCCGGGGCTCTGCGCCCTTTATCCTTCTCCTGTGGGCCCCTCTGGCCTGGGGGGGGGTCCTCTCTCCGCGCTCCGTCTGGTGCCTTCCGGGTTGGGGCGTGGCTCTCCGGGGGGGTTTGTCGGGGCCTCCCTGGATCCGGCGGGTCGCTGGGTGCCGGAGTGGCGGCGTCCGGCCCTGGTGGCCTTGGGCTCCGGGGTGGTGCTGCGGCCCCCCCACAACAGTTTCAATCACATCCAGAGGACAAACCACACACACACACACACACACACACACACACACACACACACACACACACACACACACACACACACACACACACACACTCCCACTCCTCATTGACGAGATTGTTCTGTTAATTATCAAAACCAAGTTGTTGTTTGCTTTTGTTGTTGTTGTGTTTGTTTGTTTGTTTTATTTATTTATTTATTTATTTTTGTTCTATGTCCTTTTGCTTTTTGCTTTTGTTATAATTGTTGTCATTATTTAGGTCTTTTGCTCTGTTGTTGCTCAGGCTGGTCTTAATCTCATGGCAGTTGGAAAATATTTAGATCACTGTGGTTAATGTATTATCAAAAAAAACAAAAAAACAATTGTATGTAGCACTAACAAGGGTATTGTAGGTATTTTGTATTTTGTGTATTTATTTTGTTTCACCAAGCCTTTCTCTGTCTCTCCTCTCCTCTCCTCTCCTCTCCTCTCCTCTCCTCTCCTCTCCTCTCCTCTCCTCTCCTCTCCTCTCCTCTCCTCTCCTCTATCCTCTCACCCCAACCGGTCCGCAGAATTCCTCCACCTCTGACTCTGGTTTCTGCAAAGGTTTCTCCTTGTTGGAGGAGTTTTTCCTTTCCACAGTCGCAAACACACCTGCTGCTCATGTGGATATGTTGGGCTTTTCTATTTTCTCTATAAACAGCAAATTGGAATGACTGTAATGTATTTAAAAAAAAAAAAAAAAAAAAAAAAAAAATATACTGAGGATAAAAGTCATTAATGCAGACAGATGATGCAAAAGTCACAGAGATTCTTTTCCCCATTGTGATCCACCACATCATATCTAATCCTAAACGTTTGATTGATCACCTGGATCTCTCTCTCGTCTGTATGTCCTCTCCTTTCCTCTCCTCTATCCTCTATAGACGCTGTGGAGCTTCTTCATCACAATTCTGAATTTCAGAATTTTCCACCTCGGTCCCATTGATCCTGAGTGGGTGCTGCTCCGCCCTCTGCTGCTCCACCCTCTGGAGATCAGCCTCCTGGAGGCTGTTGAGCCTCCTCCTGGACATCAGCAAGACCATCAGCTCCTTGGTCTTGCTGACGTCCAGGAGGAGGCTGTTACCTCTGCCCCAGTCCTCCAGGAGGCTGACCTCCATCAGGTTCTCTTTCTTGTATTTGTTGGAGGTCAAACCCACCACTGCTGTATCGTCAGCCACCTTGACGTGGACACAGGTCATAACCACGCCATAAGTCATAAGCCTGCAGCCTGCGTCAGCTGCTTTACAGTGACTATTTAAAGCACATGTCGAACTCCAGTCCTGGAGGGCCGCAGCCCTGCATGTTCTGCACGTCTCCCTGTTTCCACACAGCTGATGGCAATGAGCAGCTCGTGATCTGGCTTTGTGCTGAAGGTGGTGATGAACGTGGAAAAAGTGCAGAGCTTCGGCCCTCAAGGATCTGAGTTTAACACCCCTGATTTAAAGTGTCAATGGATCTTGAAAACCTAGGATTTTTTTTAATATGTATTGATAAGTTTGTCATTGACATAAAGCAGGGGTCAGCAACCTTCGACATTCAGCGAGCCAGTTGGATCTGTTTCCCACTGAACAGAACACACTGGGAGCCTCAAAGCCCCCCCCCCCCCCCCCCCCCCATGCTCATGTCAGTAGAAACATCTGATTATTTACAGTTACACTTACAAGGTGCGGTTTGGGTGTTTCGACCTCAAACTTCACCAAATTCTACTAAGTGATACCGGTACACTTGGCAAATCTTAATTCCTTATCAACATGTACAAACACCCAATATCAAAGATACAAGCGACATTACTCTGCTTGAGATTGATTTAATCCATCAGATTTGACTTGAAAGAAAAGTCTATGAAGTGCTTCCCTTCTCATGCGGAACCCGCTCCCAGGTTCAGTCCCACACAGTCTCTACTTTGAAGGTTTAAGGCAGGGGTGTTAAACTCAGATCCTCGAGGGCCGAAGCTCTGCAGGTTTTCCCCGTCTCCCACTGAACGTCCGGATGCTTCATCACCACATTCAGCACAAAGCCAGATCACAAGCTGCTCATTGCAATCAGCTGTGTGGAAGCAGGGAGACATCCAAACCGTGCAGGGCTGCAGCCCTCCAGGACCGGAGTTCAACACGTGTGGTTAAAGGTTACACCTTGTGTCACTATTACATGTCATTAACATTCCACACCTCCGGCCGCCACACCTACCTGATGTTTTTTGTGTCAGTGTTTTCTTTCCTTTGAAAAGCTTTTTTCATCACTATGAAATTGTTCTCTTTCTCCCTCATCCACTTTCTGTTTTGTGCCCCCGAGAGCTTTCTGTACTGCCTCAACATCTTTTGCTCCCTGTCGTCAGATCACAAAACCATTCCAATGAAAAAACCTCTGGAGCGCCTCTCTTGTGTGTATGTGTGTTTGGGAGGTGACAGGCATGCCTCAGTTATTGATTGTATCAATTACGCATGCACAAACAGCTGCTGAATTCAGAAAATGCAGATTTGAAATCATTTTCCCCCAGTGCTTTGGCGCCCCCTTCAGTGCGATGCCCCCATGTGCCACGTGTGGGCCCCTGTCTCTCACAACCTATCTGCCAAACTTATAAGATTGACTTGTAGTTTGACAGCAGCCTCATTGTCTTCTCGTTGTTGGTGGGACAAAGCAAATTAAATTAATTAAAAAAATGTAAAAAAAAAAAAAAAAGTTAAAATATTCTGTCAAAAATAATGAAAACTATGATCGTTTCTGGTTCACAATGTAGTCAGATCTCCAGAAATCACATCACTTGTTTGCGACTCGCATCTTAATATTGTAATTTTTTGCCTCCAAATTGTAAGAAATTAGTTGATTTATTGATATATTGTTCAGGAAGACATGTTTTATCCCCAGAAATTATGTAAATGTGATGCTAATTCTCCATATTCTGAACAAGGTAGCTAACCTTTACATCACTGACCTCTCATGTATGGCCTTTGTTTACTACAGTAACTGAAACAAAGCCATGTTAAGTAGAAATACAGTTAAAGTCGTTGCCTTGCTGACAGGCAGGGTTCGATTCTGTTGCTGGCCAGTTACGAGCCTCATGTTTGACACTTGCTGCTCTTTTATAAAATAACAAAATTAGTGACTTTTCATCGTGATTGATGCAATCAGGTCATAGAAATAAAATATAGTAGAGCTGAAAAATATAAACCTTCTTTCAAAAATGTTTCATATCAACTTGATGTGGACTGAAGGTAAAACACATGTAATGTTACCTTAAAGTCTCATCCTTTTCTCAGAAACTCCCAGTGTGAGTTGAATAAATGCATCCCAGGCCAGTTGAAAATAATCTTTTTTAATGACTTAGTGAGGTTCAGGAACAATGCTGCTGCAGCAGGTTGCATCAGCAGCTGATTCATTGAAGTCATTGTGCTTTCTGAACACTGCAGGCTATGGCTGCTTTGTCAGTTTGGCTGTGCGACCCTGTAACCACCAGCAAGGTTGTTCACGAAGGTTCGACTGTCCATCAGACTCACACCCTTAGATGCATGTAGAACTGGTTTCTGGGGAAATGGTGCCGATCATTGACAGCCATCCTGCTGTATCTTTCATCAGTGTCACTCTAAAGTTCACACTAACTTGCTGACTTCCGTTCAATAGAGCAACTTTCAAAAGCAAGTCACAATATTAGGAACAGCTTTTCCACTGCTTGTCTTTATCAAATTAATCAGCCAATTACGAGACAGCAGCCCAGTGCATTCAGTCATAAGCAGGATGGACTGCTGAAGTAGAAATACACCCTGTAATTTAAGACCTCGTTTATACAACAACGATCCAAGTGACAACACCACATTCATTTCAGAAAAGATTTTGTGTTTACACCGCAAAGGCTGACACTGAAAACTATGTAGATAGTGTGTCACGTCATGAAGCGATGGTTTTGGTTGTTTTTGTAATGCAACCACACATACATGTGTGCAGAGAACAATACTCCATACAGAGAACAACACTATAAATGTTACCATAGTGACGAACTGGATGCTGTGAGAAGTTAATTTCAATTATAAAACTACGATATGGACTATAAATCTAGAATATGTACTGGGAGCCCCGTTGCTATGGAAGCCGCCATGTTTGATACTCGTGAATAAGCAGAAGAACTATTTCCCACGGCAGTGGTGCACATGTGCAGTAACAGCGCCTGCAGCCAAAGAAAAGTTCCCTCTGGGGAGCTGCTATGAAAAAGTGATGGTTGTAGGGCCTCCGAGCTCCGATTCTGTGTAAACAGACGCTCTGAACGCAACAAAAGTGTTGCAGTTACACTTGTTTTCATTGTCGTGTAAACGGGGCCTCGGTGACTGAAGCATTTCATTGGTCTGAATACTTCACAATCCTTGATCAGTTGGGATTTTTCAAAACTGAAACAAAAACATTACATGTTAAAGGGGACAATAAGAAGAAATAAAAAGTAGACATAAGGGAAACTATCCAGTAAGCATTAGTTCTCTAGATAACATTTCTTGTAATCTCCATATATAGACGACTCCCATGGTTCTTTTACAGCAGCAGCAGAAGAACATCACACTTTGTCTTCCTTTCAGTCAACAACAGGAAACGGAAGGGACTGGAAACTTGCAGAGTAAATGATGTTGTGGACGAGTTGGTGCAACAAAGGAACCAAAGTTCAGAAGTTCTATTCAAAGAAGTAATTTCAATTAGAAAGAGGAAACTGTGCCGAGGTTTCCTGGAACTATGTCAGAGCAATGTTTGCTTACTGGATGAAACGCTGAACCTCACCAGGACGCAGTTGTTCAAAACTGGGTAATCTTAACCACTGGTTAAGTCCTAGCCGCCAAATAAATTCTTTACCCGCCGTTAGCTAACCGACCGTTAAATATACGTTGTTTAAAACATAGAGAGTTGTCCCGTTAGCTATCGTCGCTGTCAAAGTTAACAGTGAGGTTCATTCCACCCAAGACTCCGGGTTTTGTGGTGGACGGCAGCACAGTGTTTTTATCTGGTCTGTAAAACTACCACCAAACATGACAAACTCCGCTGCTACCAGGATATTGAAGTGGAACATGAAAACTGAGCTGGATGATTGACGGCATCATGTTGCCTCATCTTTTTAAAATTTTGACCCGAGAGAACGTTATCGAAAGTGGCTGTACGAAGCCCCGGAGTGGCCGTAGAGAAAAATAACATGTGGGAACGAGATAATAAATCGTTTCCTCAAGTTAATAAAGCGAGGGAATGAGATCATTTAATCTCTGACTTTCTTTACTTGTGGCCACGAAGGGAGAGTCAGCATGAGGCTTTGTTGCTCCGCTGTGAGACGCTCCACAGAACTTCTTTATAATGAAGCAATACCTTTAGTTCATATGTAGCTATTAAACAAACTACATACTACTGTAAATGAAAGCTGGATTTTTTTTGCCATAAAATGAGCCTTTTAATGGCTTCATGTGAAAGAGAACTTTCATCAGTGTGTGTTTATGTAGGTTTCCATTATAAACAGCTGTAGAGCTGTGTTCTATCATTCCACACCTCCATTCCTCCTGATGTTGAAGCATTTGATTCAGACACGTCCAGAAATAAAGTGAAAGGAGCAGAAATTCACTATGTAATGCCCAAATGTTGAAAAATAAGCCCCAGCCCCATTTATTTATGGTAAAGAGAGGAGTCATGTTTCGGAGGTGCTGAGAATTAGACCCTCTCTTTATGGACCAAGGAGAGTTTAACATGTCTTTGAACACAACTATCTAATGTGGTCCGTATTATTTGATATGAAAGCTCCATAACAGCAAATACGATGGGATGGAAGCGACATTGGTGGAAAAATATAATACGAGGGAATGAGATAGTAACTTGGTGCGTCGAGTTACTAATTTGAGGTTACTGATTATCACCTAATTTCCATACATTATATATATATATATATATATATACAGTACAGACCAAACGTTTGGACACACCTTCTCCTTCAATGAGTTTCCTTTCTTTTCATGACTATTGACATTGTAGATTCACACTAAAGGCATCAAAACTATGAATTAACACATGTGGAAATATGTACTTAACAAAAAAGTGTGAAACAACTGAAAATACGCCTTATATTCTAGGTTCTTCAAAGTATCCACCTTTTGCTCTGATTACTGCTTCACACACTCTGCATTCTCTTGATGAGCTTCAAGAGGTCGTCACCTGAAATGGTTTTCACTTCACAGGTGAGCCCTGTCAGGTTTAATAAGTGGGATTTCTTGCCTTGTTAATGGGGTTGGGACCATAAGTTGTGTTGTGCAGAAGTCAGGTGGACACACAGCTGATAGTCCCACTGAATAGACTGTTAGAATTTGTATTATGGCAAGAAAAAAGCAGCTAACTAAAGAAAAACGAGTGGCCATCGTTACTTTAAGAAATGAAGGTCAGTCAGTCCGAAAAATTGGGAAAACTGTGAAAGTGTCCCCAAGTGCAGTCGCAAAAACCATCAAGTGCTACAAAGAAAGTGGCTCACATGAGGACCGGCCCAGGAAAGAAGACCAAGAGTCACCTCTGCTGTGGAGGATCAGTTCATCAGTCACCAGCCTCAGGAATGGCAGGTTAACAGCAGCTCAGATTAGAGAGCAGGTCAAAGCCACACAGAGTTCTAGCAGCAGACACGTCTCTAGAACAACTGTTAAGAGGAGACTGTGTGAATCAGACCTTCATGGAAGAATAGCTGCTAGGAAACCACTGCTAAGGACAGGCAACAAGCAGAAGAGACTTGTTTGGGCTAAAGAACACAAGGAATGGACATTAGACCAGTGGAAATCTGTGCTTTGGTCTGATGAGTCCAAATCTGAGATCTTTGGTTCCAACCACTGTGTCTTTGTGCGACGAAGAAAAGGTGAACGATGGAGTCTACATGCCTGGTTCCCCCCGTGAAGCATGGAGGAGGAGGTGTGATGTGTGGGGGGGCTTTGCTGGTCACACTGTTGGGGATTTATTCAAAATTGAAGGCCTACTGAACCAGCATGGCGCCACAGCATCTTGCAGCGGCATGCTATTCCATCCGCTTTGCGTTTAGTTGGACCATCATTTATTTTTCAACAGGACAATGACCTCAAACACCTCCAGGCTGTGTCAGGGCTATTTGACCAAGAAGGAGGGTGATGGGGGGCTGCGCCAGATGACCTGGCCTCCACAGCCACCGGACCAGAACCCAATCCAGATGTTTGGGCTGAGCTGGACTGGACCTGAACCCAATCCAGATGTTTGGGCTGAGCTGGACCGGACCTGAACCCAATCCAGATGTTTGGGCTGAGCTGGACCGGACTTGAACCCAATCCAGATGTTTGGGCTGAGCTGGACCGGACCTGAACCCAATCCAGATGTTTGGGCTGAGCTGGACCGGACCTGAACCCAATCCAGATGTTTGGGCTGAGCTGGACCGGACCTGAACCCAATCCAGATGTTTGGGCTGAGCTGGACTGCAGAGTGAAGGCAAAAGGACCAACAAGTGCTAAGAATCTCTGGGAACTCCTTCAAGACTGTTGGAAGACCATTTCAGGTGACGACCTCTTGAAGCTCATCAAGAGAATACAGAGTGTGTGAAGCAGTGATCAAAGCAAAAGGTGGCTACTTTGAAGAACCTAGAATATAAGACATATTTTCAGTTGTTTCACACTTTTTTGTTAAGTATATAATTCCACATGTGTTAATTCATAGTTTTGATGCCTTCAGTGTGAATCTACAATTTTCATAGTCATGAAAATAAAGAAAACTCTTTGAATGAGAAGGTGTGTCCAAACTTTTGGTCTGTACTATATATATATATATATATATATATATATATATATATATATATATATATATATATATATATATATATATATATATATATATATATATATATATATATATATATATATATATATATATATATATATATATATATTTTATATGGCCACTCCAGGGCCCCATAAAGGCATAACTCTTCATTACAGTATTGATTATATCAAAGTTAAGTCCATGGTGCATCCTATCCTCCCTTTGTTGAACAGGCATTATGAACGCAGCGCTGTCAGTGACGTGAGAGTTCACCACTGTTAAATAGTTAGCAGAGGTCTGGAGGTGCGTTAACTTTAACGTGAAGATAACATCCAGTTAAAGTCAACCGAGTTTTGAACAACAAGATAACAGTGCTGTTAAAGTTAACGGTCGGTTTAACGTATTTAACAACCGGTTAAACGACAACCGAGTTTTGAACAACCGGGCCCTGGACGTCTTTTCTTTAACAAGATTCGAACCAGGTCAAACACTATTTCCCATTGACTGTGAAGGTCGATTAGATGCTGTAGAATCAATACTAATTCAAGAACTAAAATGTTGTGCTGTCGACAAGTCCTTCTCTTTCAATTTGCTGAGCTACATTAGCTTAACCCGTCCAGCATCCTCCATGTTTCCCAGCATCTTCCATGTTTTGTGCTTTAATCGATGAGGCTTCTCATCTGTGGACTCTCCTTTAAAGGCACAGTATGTATTTTTAAGACCATCAAATAACCATTTTACATAAAACTGCAGTGATACTGTCAATACACTGATGCCCACATTGTGCTCCATCTTCGAGGACATAATTTAGTAACGACTCATCTATCCTGATAGTGTCCAGACTAATAAATCCAGTATCTTGTCCAATGTGAAAAATTACTACATTTAACATGGATAGAAATGCTAAATAGCTAAACTGAGTGACATTACTTAAATTTTACATACTGTACCTTTAAATAAACATCAAACTGAGGAGAAAGTCTGTTTCTGAATCATTAAAAAGAAGAATTGACCAGTTAACATGACCTTCAAAGCTGCATAAACCTTGATGGAACTACAGCAGGTCAAAGAGAAATCTAGAACTCTGTTCATACATGCAGCGGCTGCTATGTACCCACAATCCTTTTGACCTTTTATTTGAACATAGTTACTGAAAGCATGATACTGAACTGACCAGCAGTAGCTGAGCACAAACCTCATTTGATATATCGATGTAGTAAACGTAGTGAAGCTGGCCTGAGAGCCGCGGTCCACAGGAGATAACCAGGACAAAATAAACATGGGTTTTATAGTCCATTGCTGGAGAGACAAATGGATACAATGAGTCACTTCCTGCAGACATTCAAAGAGAAGATCCAGTCAGTGAGAGAGTAACGTCGGGATTTGATGTCCAGTTCAGAACTGAAGTCGACCGGAAATGGCTGGTGTGATCCAAAATGGCTTTTAAAATCCAGGTTCTTTTTCTTCTTCTTCTTGGTATGTAAATATGAAAGGACTATTTCAATGAGTACACAATATACTACCATGCAACAACCACACATGGACACTCTGGAACATGTGCACTGTTCAAATACACAGAGGAGACATCGAGAAGACGGCAGCGTCAGGCTGCGATACACGGGTAGCATTTGGTAGCAATGGGGCCAATTAGGGAGAGCTTAGTTTTCTCAGTAAATGTCCTGAGAAAAGTGTTTTTGTGATTTTTTTTTCTTAAATGGCCATTTTTCTTGACTGGAATTCAAAGGAACTCTTTGCCAACTGATGAGTGTTTCTCATGAGAAAGAAATCTTTGCATCACTTCTAAATCTCTAAAGGTGGAATGGAAAAACATTTGGTCATAATCTCCTGTGGCACGGCTCAGCTGTCAGTGTATAAGGCATTCTTACCTAATTTGATTGCTTCAAAAGGTTACCCGTGTAAAGATGCCTCAAGTCATCAGACAGCTGCTCGCTACCCCCCTGCTTTCACCCCACAGTAAAACAATATAACAAAGTTACTTTTTTTTTTTAAATTTACAGTGACAATAAACCTGTTTTTTAAATGAGCAACTTCTTGTCATTGTTCTTGATTGCCCGTATGGAAATCTTTTCTCCATCGTTGGAAGGAGCCAATTCCCACTGTGATCAGAAGCTCCGATCCTTATTCTCTATTCACCCCTCCAGTCTTTCTTTCGGTGGAATTTTTATGGTCTCTTTACTGTTTCAAGTTCCTTCCCTGCAACGACAAAAGAAAACATAAAAACGTTTGATCAGTTTCATTCTTAACATAGACAACATTACTGTACTGACTAAACCTGACACATTTATCTTCATGAGATATGGGGATATTTGAAATAAGGTCTTTCTAAATAAGAGTGTATCATCTGCAAACAATGAGTCTCACTTAAAAACACTACATATGTTCTGTGTTGTTATGTTTAACCTCTTGCTGCTGGAAGCACAATACATTATGAAGATTCCAATTGTCCGTGAAAGGAAGAAAGCTAAACAAGCATGGTTTTCCTCAACAGCCAAACCAAATTTCTTCAACTTCGTAACGTGCAAATTCTGCATATAGAGAATGTTGAATCAACAAAGGTAATTTCAAGAGTTTAAGTTGCTGCTCAGCTTGTTCAAGTCGGGGGTCAATGATAATTTGGATCTGCAGCACAAGGCCCTAATAGTTTTCTCACTTATGCTGTGGTCCCAACTTGCAAGTGCGTGCTGTCTACTTGCAAAAACGTGGCCAAAATTTGGGGATCCGTAAGCGGTGAGTACCACCTCCGCACAGATTTGGAGCACGAAGACACGACATAGCACTTTTAGTGCATGAGAAACTTTTGCTGCGTTCAGGCTGCATTCGGGCTCCGAATTCACCCCTGTATGGGTAATGCGCATGCCTTCTTCAGTCAATGCTGAAGTCTGTGAGTCTTTTAAAAATGTTCCTACAGTCACTTGCTCTCTGGACGGCGCACTTGATAATTGCGTGGTCTGTGCTTACTCGGCACTTCCCCACTTCTACTGTCCAATGAGCATGCAGAACTTATGTGGACCGCACCAAGTAAGCATGTGCGCTGCTGTTACAATGCACGTTGTGCACACTGATTTCTGCAGTATATATTAAAGCCGAGCCGACGGACGAGTGCCAACATTTCATCTGCAGGATTCCTAATAAAAATATCTAATAAGAGTATCTATGGACGAACCCACCATCTGCTGTGTCGGCGTCCATGTTGCCTCTCCCTCTCCAGAATCAAGGCAAGGCAAGTAATACCACGTTATACTCATACCCATACTCTGCCATGTGAAGCTGTTCTTGCAGCATCAGAACCCGGAGTCTCTGTGGCGGAATGGGTGGCATCTGGAGGCAGCAAGCAGCTGGGACTTCTGGAGAACCTCGGAAGGTTGTCCTATACCCCCCCCCCCCCCCCCCCCCCCAATGTCAGGGGTGCTATCTCTGCACACACTTACAACATGCAAGTGAGTAAGGACATCGTACATCGAGCAGCATGTGTAAGTGCGGCCTCCATACGATAACGTGGCAATTGCATGGCGATCATACATCGTAAGCTCGCTGCAAGCACGTTGTAAGCTCGTACAACTCACTTCCCACATGTGCAACGTATGATGCACGTAACCGCTCACGGCCGGGAGTGGCTTGTGGCCACATACTTGCACTATGTGCAACCGTGCGAGTGACGTGCGTTGACATACTCCCTCCCTGCTCTTGCCACTCCCTCCCCTCATTTCCAGAGGTGCTTTAAGGATGGGAGTTGATAAGAGTCTTTTTTTAATTTTCAATTCTGCTTAAGGATGCCGTTCTTCATCGCTTCTCATTTGGAAAAAAAAACAATCTGCAGTATTAACAGCAGAGGATATGCTAACGTTGCTGCTGCTGGGTTGAGATTCACTCCAGAGTCGATCGAAAACACGACATTCATTCAAAGTTGTCGTTGCTGTGTGTAAGAGAAAGTTTCTGCTTGTTGGTCGTATTTCAATTGGTGAAACTTCCACTTTGCAAGTATTGCAAGTTGTCCTGTCATCATCCTTTCACCTAAAATGGAACCAAACTTTTGAGCGTCTGTGCCTCTTGGGTGCCGTGTTTCCGGCTCGCTGCACTGATGAATGACGTTGTGCAGCTTGTGTAAACTACATAACGTGTGTGGTGATGTCATTCACGCCCACTGGAATGAAGAAGCAAATCCTTTGCAAAATTGTCAAATGATTCCAAGGAAATTAAACATTGGAAACCGGTTTATGATTCCTATCCCTGCTCTCACTGCCCTAACTGAAGGTCTTAAAGCTGATAAGTTGACTCTTGGTCCTGATTGGTCCATTTCAACTGCCTCACCTCTAAAACATCTGAATGAAATGATCATATCATAAAGTTTGCTACAAAGCACAGTCACCAGCTGGTCAAGACAATCACGTGACTTTGAACAGGAAGACTGCCTTTGAAGATTCTCTGAAAAACATGTTTTGGTGGAAATGAGTCAGTTTCTCTTTCGTAACTTGCATGGTTGGTTTTTGTTCTTCTCTCCTCTTTCCATTTGTTTCAGTTGATGTTGTGAGTGGGGGTCATCACAGTTCAAACCTGTTAGAGTGGCTCGGGGTAGGCCTGTCGGGGGTCGTAGGTCATGTCGGGAATGTAGGGCTCATGAAGGTCGGGGTCGAGTGGCAGAGTGTCCAGAGGCAGATCAGCGTAGCCGTACGCAGGATAAGATCCATCCAACTCTGAGAAACCCAGAGACACACATGATGAAGAAAACATCTTTTTTTTTTTTTTTAGAAGCAATTAAATCACACCAATGACTTTGTTTATTGAAGCGCACTCAGTACTCAAGTATACTTAAACATAAAGAGAGAGGGAGTAGAGAAAGGGAAAAAACCCCAAACAATCTACTAACCAGCATTCAAGAAGTCAGTACGCCACACATTGTTAGACTTTTGAACCGTAAGGTTCACAGACTGGAGTTTTTAAACATTCCTTTGCCTTAGGCTCACAAGTTCTGCTGACTCAGCAATGTAAGCCAGAAAAGTAAATGGTAATAAACAGTGGAATTATTTTTTATGACTCTAAGACAGCAGTACGAAATGACAGATCATTGTTGCATTAATTATGTCATCTGCATAACATAGATCGACCTAGTATGATGCAAGCAACTGTAATATTCCATTGCTTCATTGAACGCACGGATCAAACAGTCACAGTCATGCAGGGAAAAGGACATGAACCCTCAGTTGGATGATTTCAAAAAAAGGAAACTGAAATCAAGAGTTGGATAAACCTCAAGTTTACGCAATATGGGACAAGATTGAGTCAGGTGCAGAGTGACTTTGAAGTCTGTTAACCTGTGACCATGTGCTTCAGCTTTCCTCTATTTTCCCTGAACAACATATAGTTTGGATAGAAAATACAGAACTGTCTATTTTTGTAGGAAAGTACAATTATATTTCATTGTCAGATCTTTCGGTTCTCAGCCCAGGTTTTGCAAAATGTTGCTATAATATGCCATAAAAAACCATTAAATGAACTGCATTGAATTAGTCTTGTTCAGAGCTGATCGTACATGTAAATACCACTGGAAAGGTTAACCCAGGTCATTAGTCATTTGAAATGTCTCTCGTCCTCAGTTCCAGTGATAGCACGGGTCAGCAAATATCTGTAAAACACTACGGCATTACACGAACTCACTGCTGGATTTAATCAATTCCAACACTGTTGTTCAGACTGTCTGGGGTGAGATGCTGGGTGATAGTTGCAGCTCATGCTCGAGATCCCAGGCTTATTTGTCAGTCCTCCTGTGAACCTCCGACAAAAAGTGCAGTTCATCCATGCTGGGTACTACAACTGAGACCAAATGCTCTAGCGGATTTCTCATTCATTTTTCTTTAAAACATCTTTTAAAGATCAGCAAACAGCCAAACTCAAAGTATTTCAATTGTCCCAATTTCCCAATTTGGTACCGATTCCTGAATTATATTGCCTCAAAGCTACAAATACAGAGAAAAACAGTGGAGCTGATCCACGAAAGGCTCGTGGCGATAAAAATAGAAGCAGAAACATGTGAAAGCTGATTTAGCAAGATAGAAGATCACTTCTTACATGAAACATTTGTTTCAAGAACACAGAATTTCTTGGTGCAATAACATTCACTAGCTTATGACTCTGGTTGCTTCTGTTTTTAGCACGTTTGTTTCTGAGGCAATAATCAGCTCAGCTTGCTGTGGTGGTGCGAAACATTAATTTTTTTCCCAACAGCTTTGACTTTGTGAAAAACCATCTCCTATAATCCTGTCTCCTTCTCTTTCTCTCTTTTTTGTGCCAAATCCTGATTTAATGCTGTCATACAACTTGTTTCATGGCATGTTTCAACAATACAGTCAGTTCCATGGTATTATATTTAATAGCACTCCAACCAATCGCTCGAATGGTGTCCGACTGTAATGCACACAAAACCGCCATCTTTATTCTTCTGATTGAACGTGGTGGTGAAAATGGTATTATCAGTTGGTCATCTCTGTAATACATGGAATTCCAAAATACAATCCATTTCCAATATGTTAGTTGATGCAAGGTACATCCCAGTGACTACATGAGGTCAAGCAAAGTGTGGTGACGGACCACATAATGACTGTTGTTGTGTGCATGAGTAAAGCTGCTTCTATCTGGGTGGAAGTTCATGCTGCAGTAATCAAATGACATAATTTACTTTCTAATAGGTAAAATGTTGAAATATTGACCTGATTGGGAGAAATGTACCACTTGATGATTTGATGGAAAGACAAAGAAGCAGGGACAGAATTCCCTCAGAGGGGGGTAGAATCATTCCTCTCTTCTGGATTGTGGATCGCTCCATGTGCTCACTATATGGTCTACATATATGGTCGGACAATATCTGATCTTATGAACTTAATTCTCTTTTGATGTCTATCATTCATGACCATGTTGCATCCAAAACTCTTGTTTGTGTGTGTTACTGTGAACATCACAAGGCCTTCCTGCACAGAATTTATTGGTTGAAGTCTTGTCTCCAACAGAACGAGTCTGGGAACCAGATCCACGCCCCAGGATGTCTTTTACTACTTTTTTTCACTATTATTTTCAGTTAGCCTAGACCTTAGGCTATCACAAATGATTCTGACCACTCCTAACTCAGGCCATTAAGTGTCAGGGGCCACAAAACCTCCTTTAGGGAAAAGTTTCTGGCAAAATTATGCAAATATAAGGTACTGCAACTACATAGATTGTAATATAAGCATGACATTTTGCACGGAATAGGCTGATTTTTTATTTTCAAACCTCATCCATCACTCGTACAAGTCATGAAATGCCCCTGCAATATTCAAAGCATGAGTTGTCGTGAATTTTCCAAATGTAACTGCCTCACCAAACACCTGCTAAAAGGTAAATTGTATGATCTCTTCAAAAGTCACAAAGGTTTTGCTACTCTGTTGCCATAGAAACTGTCGCCATGTACTGTTGCTGCCCCCAGTGGAGATGCTTCATAATGCCCAAAATAAATAACATATTGAAGTATCAGGGCAAACCCACAGCGAATGATCAAACTTCTTCAAGGTTCAATCTTGAGAGAGCTACCAGGCAGGGGTTCCACTCTCACCATCTCTCTTTGCAAGTTTTATTGAACCATTAGCAGCAGCCATTAGACAGAACAATAACATAAAAGGAAAAACGCACAGACCTCTCTTCCAGAAACAATAGAGTTAATAGACAGATTCTCTTCTTGCCTAAAATTAACTACATCTTTTCAGTGATTCCAACAAAACCAGCAAAAACCTGGTTTAACATGCTGGATTCCCATATCTCAAAATTCTTATGGAAAAATAAACCATTGCGTATAAGTTTAAAAACACTGCAGAACACCAAGGACCAAGGTGGCTTAGAACTTCCAACTTTTATAATTATTATCTTCCAATAAATGACTTTATGTTGTAAAATGGATTAATCAGAAACTTAGATGAAGGCTGGCTGGACATTGAAAAAACCTTCTGTGAAGATCTCCACATCAGAGACCTTCCTTTCTTCAGTCCTGTCATCAAAAAACACAACTGCTTTAAAAGCATCAATATAAACAATCTCTGACAGCTTGGTGGGAATTTCTTCAAATGAATGGATCGTCACTCATTCCCTGCAAACTCACACCTTCTGGAACAATCCTGACATCCTGTAAAGGAAGAAACCAATAAACTTCACAAGATGGCAGAACAAGGGAAGAAGAACCTTGGAACACCTTCTCTTCAATAACTCTTTTATTCCATTTAATGATCTAATAGAGACGTATGGTATCAGTCAAAATAACTATCTGGAATATCTCCAGCTTAAGTCAATAATACAAACAAAGTTCAAACTAGAAGAGATGAAGCTAAACTGACCTCAGACAGTGACAAACCTCCTGAAGATCTCAGCTCCAAAACCACTTTCTAAAATCATTTCAGTCCTGTCATGTTCCAATACCACAATATCCCTTCAAGCTCCAAATGGGAAGAAGATGTCAACATCAACACAGACCCAACGCTTTGGTCACTAATCTGTAGAAACACATTCACAATGAGCAGAAACACCAATATACAGCTTATACAATACAAGATCCTACACTAGTTCATTACAGGACAAAGATGTTCAAGATGCTCTCACTTCCTCTAACATATGTTCAAACTGCACAGCTGATCTCCTTGATACCTGTCTACACTGTGATCTCCTTGATACCTGTCTACACTGTGATCTCCTTGATACCTGTCTACACTGTGATCTCCCTGATACCTGTCTACACTGTGATCTCCCTGATACCTCTCTACACTGTGATCTCCCTGATACCTGTCTACACTGTGATCTCCCTGATACCTGTCTACACTGTGATCTCCTTGATACCTGTCTACACTGTGATCTCCTTGATACCTGTCTACACTGCTATCTCCCTGATACCTGTCTACACTATGATCTCCTTGATACCTGTCTACACTGTGATCTCCTTGATACCTGTCTACACTGTGATCTCCCTGATACCTGTCTACACTGTGATCTCCCTGATACCTCTCTACACTGTGATCTCCCTGATACCTGTCTACACTGTGATCTCCCTGATACCTGTCTACACTGTGATCTCCTTGATACCTGTCTACACTGTGATCTCCTTGATACCTGTCTACACTGCTATCTCCCTGATACCTGTCTACACTATGATCTCCTTGATACCTGTCTACACTGTGATCTCCTTGATACCTGTCTACACTGTGATCTCCCTGATACCCGTCTACACTGTTATCTCCCTGATATCTGTCTACACTGTGATGTCCCTGATACCTGTCTACACTGTGATCTACCTGATATCTGTCTACACTGTGATCTCCCTGATATCTGTCTACACTGTGATCTCCTTGATACCTGTCTACACTGTGATCTCCCTGATACCTGTCTACACTGTGATCTCCTTGATACCTGTCTACACTGTGATCTCCCTGATACCTGTCTACACTGTGATCTCCTTGATACCTGTCTACACTGTGATCTCCCTGATACCTGTCTACACTATGATCTCCCTGATACCTGTCTACACTGTGATCTCCTTGATACCCGTCTACACTGTGATCTCCTTGATACCTGTCTACACTGTGATCTCCCTGATACCTGTCTACACTATGATCTCCCTGATACCTGTCTACACTGTGATCTCCTTGATACCCGTCTACACTGCGATCTCCCTGATACCTGTCTACACACTGTGATCTCCCTGATACCTGTCTACACTGTGATCTCCCTGACACCTGTCTACACTGTGATCTCCATACCTGTCTACACTGTGATCTCCCAGATACCTGTCTACACTGTGATCTCCTTGATACCTATCTACAATGTGATCTCCCTGATACCTATCTACACACTATGATCTCCCTGATACCTGCCTACACTGTGATCTCCCTGACACCTGTCTACACACTGTGATCTCCATACCTGTCTATACTGTGATCTCCCTGATACCTGTCTACACTGTAATCTCCATACCTCTCCACACTGTGATCTCCCTAATACCTGCCTACACTGTGATCTCCCTGATACCTGTCTACACACTGTGATCTCCCTGATACCTGTCTACACTGTAATCTCCATACCTGTCCACACTGTGATCTCCCTAATACCTGCCTACACTGTGATCTCCCTGATACCTGTCTACACACTGTGATCTACCTGATACCTGTCTACACACTGTGATCTCCCTGATACCTATCTACACTGTGATCTCCCTGCTACCTATCTACACTGTGATCTCCCTGATACCTGTCTACACTGTGATCTCCCTGCTACCTATCTACACTGTGATCGCCCTGATACCTATCTACACACAGGTGATCTTGCTGATGCCTATATATACACACTTTGGCTGTGTACACTACGCCAAACATTCTGGCAAAAGATCTGGTAGTGCCACCTTGGGGCTCTTGGGGCCACCTGTGGCTGGGGCGTCGTGGCTTTGGTGGTTGGCGGCTCTGCAGTCTGGGGGGGGTGCTGGCATCTATCCTGGGTAGGCGGCGGCCTGACCTGAGGGGGTTGTGTGGGGGGGTCTGCTCTGGGTTGGGGGTGGTCCCGCTGGGGTGGGGTGGGGGTGCTGGGCATCAGGCCCCAACCGGGCCATTAGGCCGGGGCAGGCAGGTGTAGGGCTTCGGGGCCTTAGGAGCTGGGTTCCCTCCCATTTCTGTTGGGGGTGCCCGCTGCGGCGCCGGGTCCTCCCTCTGACCAACCCTCCCCCTGCTGGGGTGGGTTGGTCCCTGCTGCCGTGGTCCGGGTCTGCCTCGCTCCCAGATCTGGGGGCGTGGAGGACAGTGGGACTCCTGGTTTGGATGACTGACTGAGGGTGACCCCCAGGGCCGTATATATGGGAGATGGTCCGGTGGGGTGTGTAAGTGTGTGTGTGTGTGTGCGCGTCTGTGTGTGCATGCACGTGCATGTGTGTGTGTGTTCTATACATAAATATGAGTGTCTGGTGTGAGTATGTGAGGGTGTGTGTGTGTGTGTGTGTGTGTGTGTGTGTGTGTGTGTGTGTGTGTGTGTGTGTGTGTGTGTGTGTGTGTGTGTGTGTGTGTGTGGGGACGGGTGTTCCTTATTTGCTGGCCTCCAGCGAGGCTCATGCTAGGCCATGCAGGTCTGAGACTCTTAGACAATGGTTGTCCCTAACCGTTGGGTGGGGATTTTTGCCCAAGACTCTTACAGTGCCTTGTCGGGGTGTGTGTCCCCACGTTCCTGGCTGGCCGCTCGGGGGTGGGGTAGGGCACCGTGGGGGGGCCAGCTGGGCCAATGTCCTAGTGACGGGGGGACCTTCTCCCTCTTAACCCCACCTACCTTACCTCACCTTACTTAACAATAGGGACCAGTCGGCGGGGCCTAGGGTGGTAGGGTATTGAGGGGATAAGCTGGCTCCGGGACAACAGCTCACCGAGGAGGTCGACTTGCTTGGCCTTCTGCAAGCAGGAGAGCCTCGATCAGCTGCTGATCATGACCAGCCTGCTCCTGCGGCAGCTTCTCTAGGGCCGCTGCTCCCAGGGCAATCCTCCACACTCTGTGGGCCCAACAGGCAGCCAGTGTGGCAGTTGAGCATGCCACCATCGTGTTCCCCCACAGAAGCGCAGAGACAGATTGTCCAAAGTCTATAATTTTTTTATTAAAGTAAATCAACAAACCAAACTCAAAACTCACACCCCTCTTTCAGGCTCTCCCGTGGTCTCTGTGTCTCCTCCCACCTGTCACACCCATGTGTCTGGCAGCTCCTCCTTTGTGGGCAGAGAGGTGAGGCAGCACACCTGAATCCTATCAGGGGCTTAATCACCTCTCTGCCACAGTGGCCTTAGGCCTTATCATGGGTTAGTCTTGTGTGCTCTGATTGTTGATCTGTCTACGTTTCTGCGTGTTCCTCTGTGTGTCAGCGATGTGTGCCTCTGTCCTTGCCCTCTTTCTGTGTTTTGTGGACATTGCTCCAGAGATCTTTAGTTGTGATTTTTGGTTTTATGGCTTCAACCACAGCGATGTCTGGCACTATACTGGCATCCAATGGATATCCTGAAGCAATAGCATGTTATATTTAGATGTTAGACTTTCTAGCTAAAGTCCATCATTCTGAGAAGATGGCTCTTGTATAAGCAAAAATCAATAATATCTCTCTTTTTTAACACCTGTATGCTTCCGTATGCATTTCTTTTTAGGCAATTTCAGGTGTTTGGTTTTGATACTTCTAAGCAATAAAGAACACGTGTGACAATGACATCTACATGGCAAGAGCATGTGTAGAAGAAAATACAATGAACAAAAATATAAATGCAACACTTTTAGTTTTGCTCCCATTTTTCACGAGCTGAACTAAAAGATGTAAAACATTTTCTATATACACAAACGACCCATTTCTCTCAAATATTGTTCACAAATCTGTCTAAATCTGTGTCAGCAAGCACTTCTCCTTTGCTGAGATAATCCATCCATCCATCCATTTTCTGCCGCTTATCCGGGGCCGGGTCGTGGAGGCAGCAGTCTGAGCAGAGTTGCCCAGACTTCCCTCGCCCCAGACACTTCCTCCCACCTCAGATAATCCATCCCACCTCATTGGTGTGGCACATCAAGATGCTTAGGGTGGCCACAATAAAAGGCCACTCTGAAATGCGCCGTTTTGCTTTATTTTTTTTTTTCAGTATATTATTTTATAGTCAGTATCATTTGCCTCATGCATTGCAACACATCTCCTTCACATAGAATTGATGAGGTTGTTGATTGTGGCCTGTGAAATGTTGGTCCACTCCTCTTTAATGGATGTGCCAGGTTGCTGGATATTGGCAGGAACTGGAACACGCTGTCGTATATGCCGATCCAGAGCATACCAAACATGCTCAATGGGTGACATGTCCGGTGAGGATGCTGGCCATGCAAACTGGGAGGTTTCCAGCTTCCAGTAATTGTGTCCAGATCTTTCAACATGGGGCCGTGCATTATCATTCTGCAACATGAAGTGATGGTCGTGGATGAACGGCACAACACTGGGCCTCAGGATCTCGTCACTATATCTCTTTGCATTCAAAAGGCCATCAATGAAATGCACCTGTGTTCGTGGTCCATAACATACGCCTGCCCATACCATAACCCCACCTCCACCATGGGCCACACCATCCACAACGTTGACATCAGCAAACCGCTCATCCACACAACGCCACACACGCTGTCTGCCATCTGCGCTGAACAGTGAAAACCAGGATTCATCCGTGAAGAGAACGCCTCTCCAACGTGCCAGACGCCATCCAATGTGAGCATTTGCCCACTCAAGTCTGTTACAATGATGAACTGCAGTAAGGTGGAAACTCCAATGAGGATGAGGAACTGCAGTCAGGTGGAGACTCCGATGAGGAGGAACTGCGGTCAGATAGAGATTCCTATGAGTACGATTTACTGCAGTCAGGTGGAGACCCCGATGAAGCCCATAATGAACTGCAGTCAGGTGGAGAACCCAATGAGGAGGAACTGTAGTCGGGTGCAGACTCCGATAAGGACGAGGAGGGACTGCAGTCAGGTGGAGACTTTGATGAGGACGAGTTACTGCAATCAGGTGGAGACTCTGATGAAGACGAACAACTGCAGTCAGGTGGAGACTCCAATGAGGACGAGGAGGGACTGCAGTCAGGTGGAGACTTTGATGAGGACGAGTTACTGCAATCAGGTGGAGACCCCGATGAAGACGAACAACTGCAGTCAGGTGGAGACTCCAATGAGGACGAGGAGGGACTGCAGTCAGGTGGAGACCCCAATGAGGACGAGGGGGGACTGCAGTCAGGTGGAGACCACAATGAGGACGAGGAGGGACTGCAGTCAGGTGGAGACCCCGATGAAGACGATGAGGAACTGCAGTCAGGTGGAGAACCCAATGAGGAGGAACTGCTGTATGTGGAGACTTTGATGGGGACGAGGAGGAACTGCAGTCAGGTGGAGACTCTAATGAGGAGGAACTGAGGTCAGGTGGAGACTCTGATGAGGACGACGAACTGCAGTCAGGTGGAGACTCCGATGAGGATGAACAACTGCAGTCAGGTGGAGACTCTAATGAGGACGATTTACTGCAATCAGGTGGAGACCCCGATGAAGACGAACAACTACACTCAGGTGGAGACTCTGATGAGGACGACGAACTGCAGTCAGGTGGAGACTCCGATGAGGATGAACAACTGCAATCAGGTGGAGACCCCGATGAAAACGAACAACTACAATCAGGTGGAGACCCCGATGAAGACGAACAACTGCAATCAGGTGG
Source organism: Blennius ocellaris (assembly GCF_963422515.1). NCBI lineage: Eukaryota > Metazoa > Chordata > Actinopteri > Blenniiformes > Blenniidae > Blennius > Blennius ocellaris. The sequence goes on along the minus strand of NC_137665.1, from coordinate 26,071,474 downwards.
AGACTCTGATGAGGACGTCAAACTGCAGTCAGGTGGAGACTCCAATGAGGACGAGGAGGGACTGCAGTCAGTTGGAGACCCCGATGAAGACGAACAACTGCAGTCAGGTGGAGACTCCAATGAGGATGACAAACTGCAGTCAGGTGGAGACTCCAATGATTCAGATTCAGATTCAGAAAACTTTCTTGGTCCCAAAGGGCAATTCATTTGTAGCCAATCTTAAAGCAGAACATTGCACAAACACATCACAAACACTCACTGTGTGTCACTTCCAACAGAACGGACAATAATTGAGTTTAAGAGGACCCGTTACAATACGGTCGATGTTAATTAAACACACTCCCTTCAGAATTTAACAGTGCAGTGACAGAGGGGACAAAAGAGTTGGAAAAACGATTTGCTTTCCGAAAGGGTACATAAAAACGGCGTCCAGAAGGCATGAGTGAAAACTCTGAGGACAGAGGATGGAGGGGCTGACCCAAGATACATTTAGCCTTCTTTAGAGCCCTCTCCTTCCATAGGGACTCTAGGTCTTTTTGTTTAACGCCAATGATTTTAGAGCAGATTTTGACGATGTTTTGCAGTCTATTTTTATCATTCAAAGACAAACACTTGAACCAGCAAACAAATGAAAAAGTTAAGAGACTCTCTATGAAACAGCAGTGAAAGTTGCAGAGAATGCTTTCATTTACATTAAAAGAGTTCAGTTTCCTTAAAAGATAGATTCTCTGCTGACCACGTTTAAAAATAGAGTCTGTGTTGGATTGACAACTTGTTGTCAATCCAAGAACCAAGGTATTTGTACTTTTCCACCACTTCAACCACTTCCCCATGAATGTCACTGCTACCACAAGGGGGCGCTGTGGTGCGTCTAAAGTCAAAGACCATGTCCTTGGTTTTGGAGACGTTTAGATCCAAGTAGTTGCTGTCACACCATTGGACAAACTCGGTCAACGCAGGACCGTGATTCTTTTCGGATCCCGAAAGTAAGGACACCAAGACTGTATCGTCTGATAACTTGACCAGGAACCGGTTTTTCTGAGTGACCCGACAACTGTCCGTATACAGGATGAACAAGAGGGGGGACAGGACACACCCCTGAGGAGATCCGGTGTTTGAGCTTGACGCTGGGGACATCTGACCATTCACGAGCACTCGCTGGGTCCTGTCCGTGAGGAAATTTAAAATCAATAAAAGAAGCTGGTCAGGCAAATTAAAAACAGTGACCAGTCTTTCAATCAGGATGTGGGCAGAAGAAAAATCCGCAAATAAAAGTCTTACATGAGCCCCGGTTTTGTCCAGGTGCTTCTACACAGTGTTCAGTATGAAAAGTGTTGCGTCCTCCACCCCTTTGTTTTGCTGGTACGCAAATTGAAGTGGGTCAAGTTTCCCCTCAGTTAAAAATAGAATCTCAGACTTTAAAATTTTCTCAAAAGTTTTCATCACAAGTGATGTGAGTGCGACCGGTCTAAAATCACACAATTCCTTTGAGCTTCTTGTTTTTGGAATCGGGATTAAAGTTGATGTTTTCCACAATGCTGGAATCTGACCCTGGTCTACACAACTTTGGAACAATCTGCTCAAAACACCACTCAGCTGGGTGGCACAGTGGTGCAGGGTCCGCCCACATATGGCATCAGGGCCCCTCGCTTTCCCCACTTTCACCTTCCTGAGCAAGGCAGTCACCTGATCTTGAGAGATCAAAATTCCCCCACTTGGATCGAGAGACTCCTTATAAGCAGAGGCCTTCGCTAAAAGGTCCGCCCTCTCGAACCGACTAAAAAACAAATTAATTAATTCGTGAGGACGAACAACTGCCGTCAGGTGGAGACTCTGATGAGGATGACAAACTGCCGTCAGGTGGAGACTCTGATGAGGATGACAAACTGCCGTCAGGTGGAGACTCTGATGAGGATGACAAACTGCCGTCAGGTGGAGACTCTGATGAGGACGAGGAACTGCACTCAGGTGGAGACTCTGATGAGGATGAGGAACTGCACTCAGGTGGAGACTCTGATGAGGAGGAACTTCAGTCAGGTTGAGACTCTGATGAGGAGGAACTTCAGTCAGGTTGAGACTCCGATGAGGACGAGGAACTGCACTCAGGTGGAGACTCTGATGAGAATGGCGAGGAACTGCACTCAGGTGGAGACTCTGATGAGAATGGCGAGGAACTGCACTCAGGTGGAGACTCTGATGAGAATGGCGAGGAACTGCACTCAGGTGGAGACTCTGATGAGAATGGCGAGGAACTGCACTCAGGTGGAGACTCTGATGAGAATGGCGAGGAACTGCACTCAGGTGGAGACTCTGATGAGAATGGCGAGGAACTGCACTCAGGTGGAGACTCTGATGAGAATGGCGAGGAACTGCAGTCAGGTGGAGACTCTGATGAGAATGGCGAGGAACTGCAGTCAGGTGGAGACTCTGATGAGAATGGCGAGGAACTGCAGTCAGGTGGAGACTCTGATGAGAATGGCGAGGAACTGCACTCAGGTGGAGACCTCGATGAGGATCACGAGCAGCACATGAGCTTCCCTGAGATGGCTTCTGACAGTTTGTGTAGAAATTCTTTGGATCAGCAAAGTGATTGTTGCAGCAGCAGCTGTCTCAGTGGCTGGTCTCAGACCATCATGGAGGTGGAGGTCCTGGGCTGGTGTGGTTACACCTGTTCTGCGGTTGTGAGGCTGGTTGGATGTACCGTCAAATTCTCTGAAACATCTTTGGAGACGGCTTATGGTAGAGAAATTAACATTGAATTTATGTTCAACAGCTCTGTGGACATTCCTGCAGTCAGCAGGTGAATTGAACGCTCCCTTACAATTTGTGACATCTGTGGCATTGTGCCGTGTGATCAAACTGCACATTTCAGAGTGTCTTTTATTGTGGCCACCTTAAGGCACCCTTGAGCAATATTCATGCTGTCTTAATAGCATCTTGATTTGCCACAACTGTGAGGTGGACTGGATTATCTTGACAAAGGAGAAGTGCTCACTAACACAGATTTAAACAGATTTGTGAACAATATTTGAGAGAAATAGGTCTTTTGTGTTCATAGAAAATGTTTTAGATCTTTGAGTTCAGCTTGTGAAAAATGGGAGCAAGAACAAAAGAGTTGCATTTATATTTTTGTTCAGTATACTTTAATGATGACTGACAACACAATATAACTCAACAGCTATAAATATGCCTTTAGTACGACACAGGCACTGTACAATAAATATGGACAATTGCAAGATGACTGAAAATATGTTAGTTAATTTTCATCCTCTATTCCACCTTCTTGCATGACATCTCTTTTCTCCACATTTGCAGCCTTTTTGTCCCTCAGTTATTTTCCAACAGACACGTGTTGTTAAGCCATGTTAAGACATGCTGTCCTGTGTGACTCAACATTTGACTTCCAACTAACTGATGTCCATTCAGGTTTTATTATTTAGGACTCACCATCGGCAAGGTATGTGGGCTCCAGGGGAATGGCAGAGTGAGCCTGTGGAGAAATGAAGAGTTGCATGCATGCAGATTTATCTGATCCAACTGACAAAGATGTGTTCATGAGTTTTTCTGATTGGGTGCCACAGCAACCCAAATAAAAGCTCCTCACCATTTCCCAGGCTGCAGGGTCGTGCTTGAATAGTGAATGCGTGAGCTCCACCGAGACTCGCTTCCTGTAGTCCGAACTCTTGTCCTCTGAAATCCTGAACAGCACAGCGGCTGCATATGTGGCTGCAGGAGAGACGAAACAGGGTTTTTACAGAAAGTGAAAACTTTTCATCAATGCAGGTGGAACTATTTAACTTCAAAACTTCAAAAATGAAGCCAGCAGGCTAAAACTGGCTCACCAGAGGGTCCAGTCCCGTCTAAACACTTAAAATAACTTGCAAAGTGTAAACATGCTAGCACTACAGTGACTGTGAGCACAGCCACACCAACTTACTGTTATTGCACCACTCTGGAACACAATAACCGGGAGAAATTCGTGGATGTCAAATAAACGAAACTTAGAACTGCTCAGCAGATGGTTGCCATGTCTGGGTGTGGTTACAGATAAAGCTACTTAACTCCAGTTAACTCACATAAGCTCACGTCAACTCACTGCTGGCAATATAGCATCAAAGCCAAACATCATAGTATGGCTTCTCGCATGTACGGAAAGGATTTCAGATCTGTTGGCATGTTTAGATACCAGGTGAAAGACAAGACAAGACCATTTTGTCTGGACTCCATGGAGCTGCACTTTACAAGGTATTGAGGGTTTAAATCATAGATTAAGACAACGAGCAAAAAAAGAAAATACAGCAATGACACTTTGCACAGATATGACATTATTGCACCATGTAGCTTATTGCACTGCAGTAATTGTTGATTGTTAAGTTAATTTCAAGCCATTTGGTACATTTTCAGCTGCAACAAAAGAAAAAAAATATTGGTTTAAAATTGAGGATATTTCTCTGTAAATGACACCAGGAGGCACACAAAAGTAGGGAAATGTCAAGTTATTTAGGTTTTACTTAAAAATGGTGAGTTATTCTTATGTCCAAACATTTGACTGGCCAAGACCATCTCGGTGTGGACCGAGTGGAAATTTGACATATCTCCAGAACTTAAAAAAAACAAAAAAAAACAAAACGTTTGAAAAATAGTAAAACAACACAGAGCAAACTTCACCAAGTCCATGTGTGTATCTGAGGAGAGATGAAACTCAGTGGTGTAACCCACTACGGCACATATGTTGGAGACAGAAACCACAGCACGCCTTCAGGGTCTGAGTAGAGTCCATCTTTCGACGAGTCAGGGCTACTATAGCATCTTGACCTACACCATTTTAGGCAGGTGGTCATAATATTCTGGCTCTCAAACACCTTGCTGGTTGGTAAGTAGGTAGGAAGGTTGTAGGGATGAGCGAATACACCACTATCTGTAGCTGTTCAACCATCTAAAGCCCCGTTTCACCACACAAAAGTGCGGGGACGGAACGAAGCATTACGGAGCGGTACGGCAAAGCGTGAGTGGAGCCAAATCCGGAACCCGTTTCCACCGCAGAAAGGAGCTTAAAAAGTAGGCGGGGCTTTAGAGCTCCACAGCTATGTGACGTTACAACAGTCGTCTCAGCCTGGCGGCAGATCTAGACCTTATGAATCTTCTGTTGTTGTTTACATCCTCCACTTTGCACTTGTTGTTTAGTTAACTGTTTTTTTTTGCAGCCGCAGAGCTGCAGCCGCAACTTCCATGTTGGTTCTGAGAGAGTGAACGCTCCGGCGACTTGCCTCACACCCGAGCACGCCGGTTGGCTGCGGCACAGAGCCGCGCCGGTGCGCTGCTCCGGGACACGGGAGCCTCAAACGCAGGTGCAGCCACAGCCACTCTGGTGCTGATCGTGCTCCTGCAGCTCCGCGCCGGAACATGGAGGCTGCTCCGAGCATCTCGTTGCATCGCGCCCGCGGTCCGTCCCCGTATTGCAGCGGTGCTGCAGCGGCAATGCAGCGGTTGAACAGAACACTGACTGCCTCTGCATCGCGTTTGAACAGAAACCACAGACGTGAAGCAAAAACAGACACTGCACGTGGCGCAGCACGCGGCGCACCCCCCGGTGCGGTCCACTGACGCGATGCTGAAAACAGAAAGCCCCGACGTGATGCAAAGTCCCGAGCCCCAGTCTCCCCCTGCTTCACATCTGTTCTTTCACGACCAACACGAAAGTTGAGCAAAGAAAAGAAGTTAAAAAAACAAAAACAACCAGTGCAAAGCTGACCACTCTGACAACAGAGGATTCGTCCAGCCGACATATTAAAATATTGAGGGCGTGTAGTAAATCACTGATCAATCACCAGACAACTCCTCAAACTCAGACCCGTTCCATGGTCCTGGTACCCTGATGGAGGGGAGTGGAAAAGCGACCACCTTTGGAGTGGTTGTTTCCGGAAAATCACAAATTTCTGCGGTGGAAACGCGAACCTGAACGGACTATACCGGTCCATTCCTCTACTTTATGTGTGGTGGAAACGAGGTGTAAATGATCTGTATCCGTAGCTGTACTCTGAGTGGGCGGGGCCTAAAGTGGAAGTGGACATGATTCAGGTGAAGCTTGGTGGGCTTTAACCGGTACATTATTTTAAGTCTGAAATTGATATGGATTGATCAGAAGTTGCTTTGTTTATTGTTTATTTGAAAACTATTTACAGACAACCTCAGAATTTAGATTCAATGTCTTATATATAAAAAACTATATACTATATACAGTATATAAAGCTTAATTTGTAATATTTATAATATTAGATTTATTTTATGAACAGCAATATACATAAACATATTAATATAGGCTGCTTTGTGTGTTCAGCTATATGTGTGTATGTATGATGTGTGTGAACCTGGTGATTCATGTAAACATCCAGTGGTGGTAAACAGGGAAATAATAGCCTTGTTCATTGTATTCTTCTCAAAAGCATCACGTTCAGTACAAGCAGTACTTAAGACCAGTAAGTTTTCCAACTGACTTTCCATCACCAGCCAAACTAAGAGCAAGCAGACGGTTAAAAAAATAAAAACCTGACCAGAGTGGAGGCAGTGACCCACGAGACACGATGTGTTTTCAACTCTGTCTTGTCAAATGCACCGCGTACATTACGAAACAAGTTCACCAAGTAACTTTAAATATCATACAAACTGAAATAGAGGTGAGCTGAAGAAAATCTAAGTGTACCGAAGAAAGTAACGTGAGCTCAGACAGCAGGCACAGAGAGTTCAGTCACTCTGTGTGTGTGTGTTAGAGTAGGGCACAGCTCTGACTGCAGAGATGTGTCTGTAAGGAGGGGCGGCGCTGTGTGTGACCGGCCAATCACAGAGCAAATAGACAGTCAGTTACCAAATGAGGATTTTCCTTCAGCAAGAGCGCGAATATTGACGAGTTTTACTGGTATCATGCTCATACTTGTCAAAAATTCTTTATCCATACTGAATACTCGTCTGAAACGAGCATGCAGCTCATCCCTCGTAGGTAGATAGATAGATAGATAGATAGATAGATAGATAGATAGATGATAGATAGATAGATAGATAGATAGATAGATAGATAGATAGATAGATAGATAGATAGATAGATAGATAGATAGATAGATAGATAGATAGATAGATAGATAGATATGTTGGGCACTGTGAGTACATGTTCTCCCCCAAGACAACAGGCTTGAGGAACAATGAGGAGACAATAGAACAGCAGGGGGGAGGACAGCCACCTGAGGGCCACAAGCCCCAGGGGGAAAAGCCTCATCAGAGGTCGAACCCGACCTGGACACAGCGGGTGTCCGAAATGCAACTTGATCAAACCAGCTCTAACCTTCTCATCTCGGTGTCCAAGCAGGGAGCTCCGGGTCAAGAGAGCACACAGTGGCCCACAAGAATCAAACCACGGTTCTGCCCGCTGGTGAGCAGAACACACTGTTTGACTATCCTTTTTCTCTTTTCCCTTTTTCTTTTTGTGGATCCTGGGAGCCAGATGTGAAGTCCCCCCCCCCCCCCCCAGTTGCAACATGCTCCAGACCTGCAGCAAGATCGGGCCGTTCACGCAAGCCCAGCTGCAAACCTGAGGCCTCCCTGCAGAGGAACCAGGCCTTACAGACGGGTCCAGCACGGGACCACACAGCACAACGGAACCGTAAGAGAGCTTTTGTCTGGGCAGTGCTGCTAGATTAGGCTTTGGTGTGTTTCACGTGTCGCTAATAAACATCTGTTGTGTACGTGTACATGCGTGAGCGCGTTCACATGCATCATCGCAGCCTCAGGACTCTAGTTTTACCGGTGGAGAACCGAGCCATGGAACCGAGCCCCGCCAGAACTTTCTCCCTCTCTCTCTCTCTCTCTCTCTCTCTCTCTCTCTCTCTCTCTCTCTCCCTCTCTCCTTCATTAACCGTGTATGCCACCGCCGTGCGTGTTAACTGATGGAGATAAGCTCTCCACACAGCCACATTTAGCATCCGAACCGCTAACTTATGCCGCCGTGATACATCTGTATCGCCGCCGGAGTTTGACTGCATGTCTCAACCTCCAGTTAAACTCCGGCGCTACAGTAATGATTCTGTCCCAGTGAGACCTCTTGCTCCGAGCGCATGCGCATGCGCGTGACGGCCATCCATTCCACGAGGGAGGGGTTGACATTTTCTCCTTTGTATAATTAAACGATTTTTGGAGGACTGGAATCAATTCTTCTCTAAAAGTTTTATACCACTCAGACGGTAGGCCATCAGTTCCAGGGGTCTTGCTATTTTTTGTTTTTTTCAGTACGTTCACGAGTTCCTGTTCTGTGATCTTGGACATTAGGTATTTATTTTGATGTTCTCCAATTGATGGCAAGTCCAATGAATTTTAAAAAGTTTTAATTTGCTCCTTGTTATTTTGTTTTGGTTGTGAGTACAATGTTTTGTAGTAAGTCTGGAATACCTTATCAATTTGATCTAGATCACTATGTGTTTGTCCTGTACGAGGGTCAAATATTTAGTAAATTGACTGTGAGATCTGTTTTTCCCGTATTTTCTTGGCTAATAATTTTGTTGCTTTAGGGCCTACTTCATAGTAAGACTGCCTTAAAAATGTGTATTTTTTCTCCTGTTCTTCTTTAAAAATGTTTGAGATTTGGTTTCTGATCCACGATGAACAGCCTGACAACGCGAGCCTCAGCCTCATCCTAAAAGAACTCAGGGACTTCAGGAGTGATAACAGTCAGCAACTGAAAGAAATTAGGGAAGAAATAAACAAAACCAACGCGAGAGTATGTGAGGCTGAAGAAAGAATCGACGCCGCAGAAACCCGAATTCAAACGGCAGAGGAGACGGTGGCCGAGCTGCTGAAACTCCAGCTGCACCTGGCCGCTAAAGTGACCGAATTGGAGAGCCGCGCCAGACGGGACAATGTCAGAATCTACGGAGTTAAAGAGGGCGCCGTGGAGAACGCTGATTCAATGGTCTCGTGGAACAACTGTTGCGTGAAAAGCTGGAGCTCCCGGATTCTCAGGAGCTCCTGGTGGAGCGGGCGCACCGCGCCCTGATGCCGAAGCCGCCTGAAGACGCCACGCCACGGTCCGTCGTGATCAAAATGGCAAGTTACAGAATGAAGGAAGAAATATTGAAGCGGGCCTGGCAGAAAAAGGGATTCCAACACCTCGGGAAAAGGGTGAACCTCGACCACGACTACGCACCCGATATTCAGAAGAAGTGACGGGACAACGCGGAAGCAAAAGCGGTGCTGAAAGAGAGGAAGCTCCGGTTCCAAACGCTGTTCCCGGCCAAGCTGAGGGTTCACTATCCGGAGGGTGCAGTGCTGTACGGGTCGGCGGAGGAGGCAACCGGAGACATGGCCCGGAGAGGGCTCCCAGTTAAAGTTCTCAAACAACCGGTCTCGCTACCGGAGCAGGCTCAGCGGTATTCATGGCAGGTGAGCAAGGCACCGGGGAAGCAGCGGAGCGGCGCTCCGAACCAGGCCTACAAGGAGAAGCTCCAGGCCTTCAGACGCCGGGAGCAGGAGTAACTACCAATAAGTCCGGTTCAATGCTGAACGCTGAACTTTAAATACCGGAGTAGGACACTGACGGGTCGAGGAGGAGATTGTGTTTTGTCCATCACATGAAGGGGGAGAATCGGTAAGAAGACCTCCAATTATAAACTAATATCTGACTGTAAAGCCTTCCTTATACTACATGAACACAGGCTATATCATTTTCATTTTACCCGAGATGGTCGGGGCTGTTTCCTTGCCATAAACCCACACGGGGAACAGTAAAGACAGAGCGATACTGTTCAACGAGGGCCCTCTCCCTGAACGGAGGAGAGGTTTCCCCCTGAAGCCCTCCTTCCATCAGGGCTCATTAAGGGTTGTGAAGAAGACCCCACAAGTGGAAGTCACCTCTTTTTTCTTTCTTTTTATTTTTTTTCACTGTGTTTTTGACCATTACGGGACTTTTTCAGTTGGTGAGTGTTGCACATGTTCATGTTGTGCCAGTTCAATGTTTTATTTGTTGTTTGCATTGTGTTGTCAGCATAAGTGGATCAAAATGTCATTGTGAGGTACAACAATATTAAAGCAGTAACATGGAATGTACATGGTTTAAATAACCCCGTTAAAAGGAGTAAAGTATTTGCAAAGTTGAGGAGGGAAAAGAATAAAATAATACTTTTAGAAAAACTAACAGCATTTGGATACAAAAACTCATTTTACAGCTCTTATAAGGGAGGTCACAAAAGAGGAGTTGCAATATTATTACACAACTCTATTAACTTTGAATTAATAAAGGAGATCAGAGATAACGGAGGTAGATATATTCTGGTTCAAGGTAGAATAGAAAATGAATTGGTTACTCTTATCTCTGTTTACCTCCCTCCGAAGAGTGAGCCAAAACTCCTGAAAAAAGTTCTGGAACTACTTGTTTCAGAATCAATGGGTGTACTGATCTGTGCAGGAGATTTCAATACAGTGATAGATAAACAAGACATGTCAAATAAAAAGAGAATTTCTGCTCCACAGAACAAAATATTGAGGAAAGGACTAGATGAGATCGGCCTATTAGACATTTGGAGAGACCTGCACCCCACAGATAAAGATTATACTTTCTTTTCTGCTCCACACTCCGTGTACTCAAGAATAGATTTCTTTTTTATCCTTAAGAATGACAGACATAGGATTCAGAACTGTGAGATTGGAAACAGGGATATCTCAGATCACTCACCAGTCTATCTTGTACTGCACTTGGACAATAGACCGAAGAAAACAATCTGGAGACTAAACACAAGCTTACTTAATGATGAAACGATACTGCAGCAAATAAAAGCAGAAATTAAATCCTTCCTTGAACTAAATGACAATGGAGAAGTAAATCTAAATATACTATGGGACACCTTAAAAGCTGTCATAAGAGGAAAATGTATATCTCTTAGTACGGCGATCAAGAAGGCTAAAAAATTGACTTTCACTCAACTTGAAACATTTTTTTTAAGAATTGGAGAAGCAACACAGTGAAAATCAGAATGACCAGATAATGAGCCAAATTAAAGATGCATGTCTGCATGTGGTTGTCCTCCATTACACTGCTGGCAGGGGGGCTCCTGTTAACTCCGTTTTCCTCACAAAGCTCCAACTGACTTGCTTTTCGGGTCCTACCTTTAGGCATATTAGAAGCCCACAATGTTAAGCTAAGTTTTAACCCTAAAAAAAAAATCTTAATCGGGTTGTTGTGGGTTGTTTTAGCTCATGTGGTCGGGAGCACATTGTTCTATGCTGCCATCTGTTTGCCTGCCACCTATATAAAAGTCTTTTTGCAGTGGAAAGTGTCTCCTGGTTCTCTCCATTCTGCAGCACAGTGACCGGATCTGATAGGATTTGTAAGTCAATGAAATCTGTATTTATTTACATTTTCCCTTCTTTTGGAAACAGACTAACACGTATCCGTATCTGATCTCACTATCTCTACATGTTCAACATGGTCAAATACTGACGACAGTACCATGATTATGTAACAATTTTACTTTCTAACGCTGCCATTTATTAAGTGAAAGCTTTCAATTGTGGTTCTTCCTGCTCCAGCAGCCAAATGTTTCAAAGCTTGAGTTGAACTTCTCCTGACCTCCTGTAGGTGGCTGTCAGGATTCATTGGTCGGTTCCTTCTCCAGTCACAGAGGCTTCATTCACAATCAGGTTTAAAAGATTATTTGTTTTGTAGTTCATAAAACCAACAGAGTTATTTTAAGTACATTTGAACCTCAATCATTTGTGAACTGTATTTCTGTGTAGGGGAGATGTGGGTGTCATAAGAACCAGGGGCACCTTAACAACCGGGGGCACCTTAAGAACCGAGGACATCATAAGAACCAAGGGCATCATAGGAACTGGGCACTAGCCCCTTGGTTAGCTGAGTAGCCATCTTCACCTCACAAAATGTATGGTTCAAAAAATAAATAAATAAAATATAGTTTTCATTTACTTATTCATCATTTCCAGACAAAGACTGGTTAAGAAAAAGTTCTGCAGAGCACTACTAGCTCAACGTGACAAACTGCTTCCTATCAAGAGGTCATTGGTATTGAGTTCCGTCAGCTTATGTCTCAGCCCTCAGCATAGCATGTCTTTATGTGAGGACGCCCATGGTGTCTTTTTAAACTATTTCCAGGGCATATTTGTGTTCCCTGCTGTTGGAAATTGTACCTTAAACTGTCTCTTTTGATCCGAAACCAGGATCAGGATGATCAGTCACTTTGATCATCAGTGGTACGGATCCAAGATCTGCCAACCTCGCATCATACAGCGTGTTGCTGTCGCTCTGCAGCAAGTGTTTGACAGCGTGGGAACTTTTTGACATCTCTACCAAGACGAGTTCTAACAACCCAGTGTGGCTCACTTGTAGCCTGGATGCGGGTGTCAGTGGTAAAGACAGCAATAGGACCCAGAGGGAAGCCCCGTCGATGGAAGAGTGGAGGAGATAAAACAGTCTCTCAACTTCATCATGGAGGAACTTTCTGTTAGGAAACAGCAGAAGAGCATCATGGATCTGGTCGGGGAAGTAATGCAACTGCGAATACAGAATGCTGAGAAGGAGAAGCGCATTCATAATTGCTGCTACTATACAGAGGAGCAACAAGAGCAGGATGTTAAATATATGGCTAAATTATCAATTATTCATTTTAGCAGGAGAAACTTATATGCAAATTTAATAAAAATTAAAGACTATCTGAATACCTTTTCACAACCTTTCAAAATCAATGCAATATCAGAAACATGGATGCATATTGGAAGAGGACTACACTTTGAAATGGAGCGTTATGAATTCATATATAAAAACAGATAAAACAAAGGTGGTGGAGAAGTGGCTATATATATTGATGAAACATTAGATGTCAAGTTTATAGAGGGAATGACAACCGCTGTGGATAATGTTCTTGAATGCTTGTCAATTGAAGAATTAAGCAAGAAAAATACAAACAATATCATTGTGCATTACATATAAAACACCAGATTCTGGCATTGGACCTTTCAGTGAATGGATGGAAAGTATGTTTTCAAATATAGGTAGCAAAACAGTGTTTATATGTGCAGATTGGAACATTGACCTTTTAAATGCCAATAACCATAAACCTACAAATGAGGTTATTGATATAATGTACAGTATGAGCTTTCTTCGAGAATCTCACGCAGTAGGATTACATCTATTTCTGGTACTCTCATTGACAACAAATGACATTGACAATAAGGCAAATAGTGGATTATTGATTAACAACATTAGTGATCATCATTAATAATACAAACCTTGGCGAAAAAATAGACAAAAAATGAATACAGACGAGTAAAGACAGAGGAATCCATAAACACACTCAGAAATGGACTGTTGGAACAGAATTAGGATGCAATATATAATAAAAATGTTGACAATATACATAATGAATTATTAAAAAAACATTAAACTTATTATATGATAAACACTATTCAATTAAGAAATACATCAAAAAGTAGCATATAATAGTAATCCATGGATAACAACAGGATTATAAAATGCATGTAAAAAGAATATACTTTACAGAGATTTCATTAGACAGAGAACTATAGAGATAGAACAAAAAAAAGTTAACTAATTTTATGGGTAAGAAAGATTATTATAAAAGGATATTAGAGGATTATGAAAATAACATTGAAGGAACATGGAAGATAATGAATAATATTATAAGAAACAGCAATACGCACAATAGTTTACCTAAGTATTTTATTGATAAGAATGTGGACAATGATAACATGGATGACGTAGATAACAGATCTAATGAATTCTTCGTAAATGTTGACCCCAAATAACACAATAACATCATACTGTGCAAAATCACACTGTGCAATTATTCAACTGAATCTATTTCATTTCTCATCCTGCTCTTTTATTTAACGTTCATATGCACGTTATTTTAAATGTTTGTCTGTTTGCACTACTTTTTAAAATATATTTAAATACGTTTTTTGAATGCCTTTTTTTACCGGTTGCTAAGCAACGACATCTCGTTGCCAGTTTCCTCACTGTGTGATGTACTGTAATGACAATAAAGAAAGTCTAAGTCTAAGTCTAAGTCTAAGTCTAAACAAGCAAAACAAATCCCTGATACTGGGAAATATGGAGAGGGTCTACCAGAAAGAAATCCTTGTTCTTTGTTTCTTGAAGCTGTGACAGAACAGGACATATTAGATATTGTCATTAAAAGCAAGAATAAAAAAATCTACAGATTGTAATGATAGGGTAATTGAGGGAATCTCCATTAACCATCAACCATTAACATACATATGTAATGTTTCTTTTCAAATGAGTTCATTTCCAAATAAAGTGAAAATAGCCAAGGTCATACCTCTATATAAAACTGGGAACAAGCATCATTTCACTCACTATAGACCGGTCTCATTATTATCACAATTTTCAAAAATACTGGAAAAACTCTTTAACAACAGATTGGACTCATTCTTTGAAAAACAACATACTTGCAGATAATCAGTATGGATTTGGATCAAATAGATCAACAACACTGGCAATAACTGAAGTAATATAACTAATAAAATGCTATATACTGGCGGTCCCCAATCTTTTTTTTTCTTTTTTGCTCCATGGAATGGTTTAATGTCAGACAATATTTTCCCGGACCGGTCTTTAAGGTCGGCGGATACATTTTATTTTATTCCTAAAGTCACTTTATGTTGATGAGTATAATTTCTAGATCTAATCCGTTAATGGAGGGTAATATAAATTACACCAGCAGAGGGCGCGCGATGCACATCGGTGGCTGACTGTTGTAGTACATGATGCGGCAGAATTGGGATCACACTAGTGATGAGAAACCCGACTCCTCGAACGGACTCACGGGTTTTTGAGTCGTTCATCCAAATGAACCAGTTGTCTGAGTCATTTGATTCAGTTGAACATGCGCACTATTTCCACCCGCTCCAGGACCTGGAGGCTGAACTGTGACATGAACCAGGGGGAGAATCATGTATTCATAGTAAAATGCTGAAACACTTCTGAGGAAAATAAACAATAAGTACACATTAGTTTTTAGTGGTCCTGGTCTCCTTATTCTAGATTATGTGTGTTGTTTTTGAGGTTTAGTTGAATCAGAAAATAAATTAGATAAATGATTAAACTAAATAAATACCTGGCATCCAGAATGGAAGATATACAGTATATATTAATGTATACATATGATTTTATAGTTTTTTTTCTTCCAACATTCTGATTTTCTTTTTTTTTATTAGTATGGATAAATAATGTTATGTTCATAGGGCAGAACTAATTATAGGGGACAACATTAAATGTAACACAATACACGCTACAGTGGTATTTTAACATTGTTTATTGTGTATTTAGCCATGTATTATTCATGTATTTATCTCTACTAGCTTTGTGAAACAAACAATGTATTATTTTTTTCTCCGCGGTCGCTCTGAGATTTTCAGGTGAGGGAGGGGGGGAGGGCTCACCGCTCACCGCTCATGAGGTGAACGACACAGCGGAAGTGCTACTGACCGATTCAGTGAACGACTCTTTCGAGTTTCGAGGGGAGTCGGTCATGTGCGCTGAACGACTGAAGGGAGGGGAGTCGGTCATGTGAGCTGAACGATTGAAGGGAGGTGAGTCGGTCATGTGAGCTGAACGATTGAAGGGAGGTGAGTCGGTCATGTGAGCTGAACGATTGAAGGGAGGGGAGTCGGTCATGTGAGCTGAACGATTGAAGGGAGGGGAGTCGGTCATGTGAGCTGAACGATTGGAGCGAGCTGACTCGGTCATGTGAGCTGAACGATTGGAGCGAGCTGACTCGGGCATGTGAGCTGAACGATTGAAGGGAGGAGAGTCGGTCATGTGAGCTGAACGATTGGAGCGAGCTGACTCGGTCATGTGAGCTGAACGATTGGAGCGAGCTGACTCGGGCATGTGAGCTGAACGATTGAGGGGAAGTGAGTCGGTCATTCGTGCTGAACGACACCGACAAGCTGACTCGAGTGTGCTGAAACTGCCATGTGAATGTCAAGAGCCGGAAGCTGCTGTGCTTAGCGGCCCAGCTACAAGGAGGCTGTAGCAAAAATGACTCAGTGAACGAGTTAATGAACGTGAAAACTCGGTGCCCGTTTCTACTGCAGAAAGTAGGTTAAAAAGTAGGCGGGGCTTAAGAGCTCAGTAGATATGTGATGTTTCAACTGTGGTCTCTGGACCTTATGAATCCTCTGTTGTTGTTGTTGTTGTTGTTGTTTACATCCTCTGCTGCAACTGCAACTTCCGTTTTTGTGCGGTGGAAACGGGGCTTAAAAGTCACTATGTTGTGAATCCAAGATGGCGGACCTGTATTCTGTAGCGATCACATTAATGAACTTCTGAACTAACTGAGTTAGAACAGTATACAGGAAGTTATTTATCCATATTGTTAAAAGTGCCTGAAGCTAGACTGTTCTGGCTTGTCATATGATACCTCAATTGTCAAATGTGTGTGTCTCTCAGCTCGCTCCTCCCCTCCCAGTGACACCCGAGCAGGGAGGGGGAAGCGGGTTTTTTTGAAGTAGAAAAAGGCTCCGCACATGCTCGCATTCTCTCTTCCTCTCTGCTCCTGACTGGTAAGCTGTTCTGAACATGATTCCATTCGTGGTACCTTGTTTGAGAAAAAATGGAAATTTCCTGTGAGGCCAGTATTTTCTATCTTTTGTAATAAACTCCTGTGTTAATCCATTCTCAAAGTTTGTAGGTTTATAACTCACTGTGTATCCTTTTCTCTCTTCTCGGGAAGAAAGATTGTCCCTCCCTGTCTGTGCGGATTCGAAGGAAACAGACTTAGACAATATTAAGCTGTGATGAAACTGTATTTTGCATTGGTACTTAAGGTTCATTATGCACTATACTTTTCTTTTATGATCAGTGCAAGGGTAAAAATTCTTTGTTTATTTCATAGATTTTTTATTGAATAGATTTAAAAACACTACAAGAGAGTATTTTGAGTTCATTAAGGTATTTTGTTTATATAGTAGAATGTATTGTATTTTTGTTGGTTAAGAACTGTCATACATATGGATGGATGCAAATATGATAACGTTATGATTCTACAAGGAATTATTAGTGTTTGTGTTTGACTGTACCCATTTATTGTGTTCTGGTGATTGTAAAACTAGAAGAAGTCAGTACGTGATGTGGCAGAATTTGGATCACACAGAGTGTGCTCCGTTTGACCAGTGTTTTTCTGTTTTTACAGTTCTGCAAGAAAAATAAATATATTGCACGGGAGAGGACTTGGCCCATCATTTTTGAGTAACAAATACAACAAAATAAAATAATAGGACCAACACAAAAACTGTAGTATTTTCTAAGTACAATAATATGTAATATGTATGTCTTTCTACTTACTTGTACATTATTCCTCTGTCTCCTCACTGGCCCTTTTCCCCTTCGCAAAGAAGCTTTTCAAAGACATCTGCTTTTTTTAAATACCATTTTGCTGCTTGAGGGTTTGATATCAGCGCTAATGTGACACATGACCGACACAAGCCAAGTCATAGATGGATGCAACGGAGAGAAGTCAATGATTTTTCGAAATAGAAGATTGTTCAGACTCAGATAATAAATAAAATGGAAATAATACCAGATCAAACGCTATTTAAGTGGGAGACAGCAGTTTGTAAAGTTGGGTGAATGTTCCACATCATGTCTGGAGATTGTTTGTGGCATCCCCAGGGGTCAGTATTGGGCTTTATATATATATATATATATATTTAGGTATTGGGTATTATATATATTTTATATATTAATGATATGTATAAGGTTTCTAAGCTACTGCATTTTGTACTATTTGCTGATGATACTAATATTTTTCACTCAGGAGACAACATAGTACAATTGCAGGTGGAAATACCTACAGCAACAGATTATCATTAAACAATGTTATTTGGCAATTGTAAAATGAAGGCACAGGTGAAAATAAAAGTTGTAGTGGTTTCCAGCTAATAAAAATTACCTGGAAACCACATATTAAACATGCACGGAGTAAAGTCTCAAGAAACATTGCATAATAAATAAATAATAATAGCAAATCACTACATACTCTATACTGTTCACTAGTCGCTCCTTTTTTGCAGCACTGTGCTGAGGTTTGGGGTGTTGGACCCGGAATACATGCTTTCTTTCAAGCACTGGGAAGACCAAGAGAGCACAAAGTGGACCACATGTACCGAACCAAGGTTCAGCCCGCTGGCGAGCAGAACACACTGTTTGGACTATTATTTTTCTCTTTCCTTTTTCTTTTTTTGTGGATCCTTGGAGCAAGGCCCTATGGAAGCCTGGCCCACGGATGGTGCTGTACCACACAGCGCAACGGAACCGTAAGAGAGCTTTTGTCTTGGTAGCGCTGCTAGATCAGGCTGAAGCTAACCTGCAACTGTGTTTCACGTGCCGCTGATAAGTATCTGTTGTCTCCGTGTGTGAACGTTGCATTCACGCGCACCATCGCAAGTTCAGGACTCTGGTTTTCCACCTCCGAACAGGAGTTCCAATCGAGCCTCCAGCCCACTGGATCTCTGTGTGGAGAACCGAGTCTCAGAACCAAGCCTCACTAGAACTTTCCTCCTCTCTCTCTTTCAGTAACCCCTCGTGTGAGTGCGCCCTGCACACATCCCCCCGCCGCGTGTGTTAACTGATCGAGATAAGCTCTCCACATAGCCACAATTAGCATCCGAACCGCTAACTTGTGCCGCCGTGATACATCCGTATCGTCAGCGGAATTTGCCTGAATGTCTCAACATCCTGTTAAACTCCGGCGTTACAGTAAAGATTCGGCCCCGGTGAGACCGCTTGCTCCGAGCACCCCCGCGCATGCGCGTGACAGATGCCTTGTTTATCTGGTCGCCGAGCAACCGCTGCGTCCCCAGAAAGAGCGAGTCAAACGCCTCTAGTGGCTGCGTGGGTCATCACAATCTCTCTTTACGCCCACCTGGTGGTCACATCGAGTCATTGTGCTTTCCCTCTGTGTACCGCCACGCTCCCCTAGTGGTCGTCATGGTCACTGCCCTGAACTAGACTCCTAGCTCCTAACAACCTATACATGGACTAATGTAACAGGAAGTAATGTGTCCTGATATTCTGTAAAAAAATAAGCAGAAGGAAGAAGGTTCTCAGTTCGATGAAGACTTGCTCTGTTTATCTGAGCATGACCTTTGTGTCTGTGTGTGTGTGTGTGTGTGTGTGTGTGTGTGTGTGTGTGTGTGTGTGTGTGTGTGTGTGTGTGTGTGTGTGTGTGTGTGTGTGTGTGTGTGTGTGTGTGTGTGTGTGTGTGTGTTGGCATGTATGTATCTATACATGTATGTATGTAAGAGATGGAACAAAGTTGATTATGCTATTTACTTTAGGACAAAGGGTGGGAGTAAATACATTTTACTTCTTCTCACTCTTTTTCAAATATTCATCTTGTTACCTTTTTCTTGATTTATTTTTATATTATTATTATTGTTTATTAATCTTTTGAGGAGTAAAACTTGTTTGTTTGCTTCTTTGTTGTTGGTTTTTTTTGTGCCTCGATATTCAAAATATTCTAAATAAACATTTCCCCCCTCAAAAAGCCTTGAATACTAGTGCTAATTCTAGTTCATGTGGTACAGTGGTTAGCGTTGCCATTATATCTGATCTAAGGTTCGAGACCTCTGGTTTCCTCCCACAGTCCAGAAACAGTGGTGCAGTGAAGTGTTGAGTCCCAGTTTGGCTCTCAGGACGTGAGGATGAAAGTGTTGTTTTGGTGTCCACAGTTAAGCTAACACGTATGCGAGCCTGTCTTTACACCTTTATCTGCTCCAGCCTCTGAACTCTGAGTGGTTGGTTTTCATTCTGAGCACTGTGAAAGCTTCAAGTGTCACTCACCGATTCCCTCGTTGTTAGAGTGCAGCAGCTCCATGAGTGGTGCAGACGCTCCCTCTGCGTCGATGAGCTCCGCAGACTGTTTGTCCAGGGCCAGCTCGCACAGGACGCCCGCAGATACTCGCTTCACGTTCTCCACGTACGAGTACAGCAGCTGAGTACACACAGAACCGGAAACACTTCAACTTCTCTCACTCAGTGCTTATTTTACCACTCGTTCTCAAGAGCAAAACAGTGTTTATGCCTGTATGTTTTGCATTTTCACCCAAACGCTGCTAACAAACACTAAAACA
Source organism: Blennius ocellaris (assembly GCF_963422515.1). NCBI lineage: Eukaryota > Metazoa > Chordata > Actinopteri > Blenniiformes > Blenniidae > Blennius > Blennius ocellaris. The sequence goes on along the minus strand of NC_137665.1, from coordinate 26,051,302 downwards.
TACCATGTAACATGCACTATTTAATCCAGAGCTGCTACATCAATTGGAGGGATGAAGATGCTCTATAATCTGATGTTAGAGGAGGAAGATGCTCTATAATCTGATGTTAGAGGAGGAAGATGCTCTATAATTTGATGTTAGAGGAGGAAGATGCTCTATAATATGATGTTGGGGGAGGAAGATGCTCTATAATCTGATATTAGATGAGGAATATGCTCTATAATATGATGTTAGAGCAGGGAGGTGCTCTATAATCTGGATGTTAGAGGAGGAAGATGCTCTATAATCTGGATGTTAGAGGAGGAAGATGCTCTATAGTGTGTTGTTAGAGCAGGGAGATGCTCTATAATCTGATGTTAGAGGAGGAAGATGCTCTATAATATGATGTTAGAGCAGGGAGGTGCTCTATAATCTGATGTTAGAGGAGGAAGATGCTCTATATTCTGATGTTAGAGGAGGAAGATGCTCTATATTCTGATGTTAGAGGAGGAAGATGCTCTATAATTTTGATGATTTAGTGCGACTATGATGATTTAGTGTGACTGTCAAAACCACAGACACCATGTGGAGCAGAGCCTTCTGGGAAAGTGAGGGCGTGTCGTCGGCCCCTCAGGTGAACGTACCTGCACAAACAGTGGTATGGTCTGCATGCTGGCGATCTCTCCTCGGTTGATGGGGTCTCTAGCCAGAATGTGAAGAGCTCCTGTGCAGCCCTCCACTATTTCCTCCATGCGAACGCCATCCTGATGACAGAGAGAAGGAGGCCGTGAAAGACAGGAAGACACATTAAACTGTGTTAACCCTGTGATGGATGCTGGATTGGGTTCAACCAACCAACTGACTATTGTCACCAGGTTACAGCGCCTTGCGTGCCAACTTGAAAAAAACAAAAACAAAAAGAATATATAAGACGAATGGTATGAATGAATGGTATAATGGGGAAGAGCATATTTATCTAACAACATCCGAACACTGAGCCTGGATTCTCAGGTTCAGTCGACATCTCTGCAGCTTCAAGGCTTCAGTGCTTCTGGACAGAGAGTTTGGCCTCCTTCACACCACGTTTCAAACCAAAACATAGTTATTGCGTTTTCGTTTCAGAAAACTTTCACATTTACAGGACGACATTCTGAAAACAATGTCCGTTTACATGGCAATGGCAGAAACTCTGAAAGCGATGTCATTATTGTTGGTCCACGAAATGTAATGAAGCCACACACACATGCTGCAGAAGTAACGCGTACTTTCACTGTTCCAGCAAAAACATGATGGATTTAGTCGTTTCAAGATGTTTCGACACCTTTTAGTCAGTGGATTGACTTTTATTTACTTTTATCAGTTTGGGCCTAAAATGTGCTCCACACGAGATACTGAGTGTGATTTTGGAATGAAAATGTATTTCACTAGAAGCAGTTCGTATTTTCACTGCTCAAGTAGAAACATAATGGATTTTGCAGTTTCAATTGGTTTTAATCATTGGGTTGACTGCTGTTGTCACTTTCATCAGCTGTGGCCTGACCAGATAGAAATTGTGCACAAATTCGAAATGTGCCAGATTGTAGCAGAACTACAAATTTACATCTATTTTTTATAATGCTAATTATAAAAAAAGATGTGGCGAGCTCCCAATTTTTGTTGTACTCCCCGGTACCATGACAAATAAAGCTTAAAAAAAAAGACAAAAAAAAAGTAACAAACCTCACTACTTGAAAATGTGTATTTTGCAGTGTGTGCAAAAGTTCCTTGCCATCAGGTGGAACATGGGTCGGTGCAGGGAACATCATAATCTGCATATGTACAAGTGCAGAACTACTTCAGTGTCAACGAAGGCACATGTAATTACCGTATTTTATAGAATGTTTGAAAATGCGCTCACATGTTCCCAATAGACGCACCCCAAGGCTTGCCCTCGTGCACTGCGCGTCTATTGGAACTAATACGGCAAGCCCTGGCAGGCCACATAAAATAACGTGGCGGGTCACATTTGGCTACGGGCCTTGAGTTTGACACGTGTGACCTAAACATGAACACTGGGACAACACGGACATTCCAGTAGACAGACCACCAAGTTGGATTGTTATTACAGTGACTGTCAAAATAAAGCTACCAAATCCCAGGAGAACATGGATGAAGACACTGTCCTTATTGTGTATCTACCGAGCATGTGCAGCACAACTATTTACTCTGACGGTGGAGCACATACTCAATAGCAGCGTTTCCACTGTTTCCACAAAGACAGAGTTGGAGTGTTTTCAAAACGTGTTTTCAGAGAGCCTGAACCCCATTGTTGTGTAAACGAACACTCAAAATGCTACAAAAGTTTTATGTTTAGACTGCAGAGGTGAAGCTCTTCTTTGTGTCTTCAACACACTTTGTAATGGCGGCTTAACTTTGAATGATGGAGTAGTTTCTCTTCCTATTCAGATTGTCTTCTCCCAAGTTGTCACCATTGGCTTGTGTAACTCAACAGCACATTGAATCTGTTCATGGTTTACTCTTGAATCCCACCTGGCGGGGGTGAAGCTTCAGCTCTGGTAACCAGGTGAAAGGAACTCCCTCTGTTCTGAGTTGACCTCAAATCTGACCGCTTGTGTTGCTGCTGGTGAATTAGATATGTGATTCAAGAACGCATTTCACCACTCATGTTGAGCCAATCAGAAAGTCAGAGAGAAAAGTGGTTCAGCCTCACTTAAAAACTACAATATACAATAATACAACGTACTATTAAAAGTATTGGCCTTACATTGTTCCCTGCACTGCACAGGAGGTGTCGAGGTAGATGTGAACGTTGAAGTTTGCAGGAAGTGATCGGTTCATGTTGAGGAGTGTGTGTGGTACCTGGTACGTCTGCTGTGCAGCCGAGGCGTGTCTTTGCGTGTCCTGATGAGCCTTCAGCAGCAGGTTGACCAATCGTGGGATAGCACCTGCCTCCCTGAGCGGCGCCTGATTGGCCAGGCAGAGCGCTAGGTTCCGGATGAGACCCACGGTAGCCTGGGGAGAGAGCAGAGATCAAAGAGGGGCTTGCAGGAGGATGTTCCAGGCTCTATGTGGGTCAGGTTAAAAAAATACTTCTGCATGCAGAGTCTCCACCCTGCCTGCTGCATCGTGTTTACCGAGTAGAGTCTGATGGTGCATATCAAAGGAAACCGTGGTGAGAGGAAAAAAACTGACTGCTTTTAGTTTTTGTGGAGACGACCGGGAAAGTTTCCAGCTTCACGATGTCCATGAGAGATCAGCTCTGTGATGATGATGCATGTGCTGAGAAAACCACAGGTTGAACCGAATGATGAAATTTGAGCCGAGACAAATGCTGCCAAGGAAACCATCACCCAACAGGATCTGGGTCAAACAGGGCATCCAGACCACCATGCACCCAAACTCTCCCCCAAACGCAAGGTGGGGCGGGTCAGACCTCTGTCACTACTCCATCTAAGTCTCCCCAAGACAAAGCTCTGCCCCCTCTAAGAACCATTTTCATATCAAACTCAGAAAAACACTGAGCGGTGTCACACCCTGTTTATGTTGCAGTCTTTGTCAATCACTTTGAGACTAGTTTCAGAACCTTGATGTCTTTTTTCGCAACTCTAGATACAAAACTCACAACCAATGATCAAAATGCACTTTTTTTCAATTTCTTGGATACAATGCACTTAAACCAAAGATCATTTGTCCATTGAACTATAATCACCGGTTCAAAATGACACAACTTAACATCACAGTACAATTTCAAATGCCATTCACACATTACATTTCTATTTACTGTCTATTCATTTCATTACAATATTCTAACTATCAATTGATACAACTACTCAAAATGACAAGTAACTGTTGCATGTTAAAGCAGAGTCTTGGAAACTGAGGATGAGCATGTTCAAATCATGAAGTTTTCAGGATGATAACAATGATTGACACGACCTGTGACACCAAGTCCTTACTGATGATTGATCTGACCTTGTCGTATGACAGTAAGGAAGTGACATCCACAACAACATATATAGTGATACAACATGGAGCAGGCAGGGGGGCACCATGGAGGTCAAGTAGGAGGAGGAAGAGGAGGAAGAGGAGGAAGAAGAGGAAGAAGAGGAAGAAGAGGAAGAGGACGAAGAAGAGGAAGAGGAGGAAGAAGAGGAAGAGGAGGAAGAGGAAGAAGAGGAGGAAGAGGAGGAAGACGTGGTCAAAGGAATGGCAGAGGACAAGCACCCAGTTTGAGAGGTGTCCATGGGCCCCGTTGAGACATGTGGGGGGACGGGGTCGAGGACAAGGACCCAGTTTGAGAGGTGTCCATGGGCCCCGTTGAGACATGTGGGGGGACGGGGTCGAGGACAAGGACCCAGTTTGAGAGGTGTCCATGGGCGCCGTTGAGACATGTGGGGGGACGGGGTCGAGGACAAGGACCCAGTTTGAGAGGTGTCCATGGGCCCCGTTGAGACATGTGGGGGGACGGGGTCGAGGACAAGGACCCAGTTTGAGAGGTGTCCATGGGCCCCGTTGAGACATGTGGGGGGACGGGGTCGAGGACAAGGACCCAGTTTGAGAGGTGTCCATGGGCCCCGTTGAGACATGTGGGGGGACGGGGTCGAGGACAAGGACCCAGTTTGAGAGGTGTCCATGGGCCCCGTTGAGACATGTGGGGGGACGGGGTCGAGGACAAGGACCCAGTTTGAGAGGTGTCCATGGGCCCCGTTGAGACATGTGGGGGGACGGGGTCGAGGACAAGGACCCAGTTTGAGACATGTGGGGGACGGGGTCGAGGACAAGGACCAAGACGGCAGCAGCAAAGAGTCTCAATGAGATTAGAGCAACGGTTGTTGATCATGTCATCAATCATGACATGACAATGATTGAGGCAGCAAGAATGATAAACCAAACCTTAGAAGATCAACGTGGCCTCAATCATGAGAACTTTCCACAATGAGAACCGGTGAGTATTCAGCTGCACTACAGTAAACTTTACAGTGTAGTACTGTAGTACTCTTACTGTAACTGTCAAGGTACTGTACACTGTACTACAGTAAACTTTACAGTATAGTACTGTAGTACTCTTACTGTCATTGTCAAATTATTGTACACTGTACTACAGTAAACTTTACAGTATAGTACTGTAGGCTCCTCTTACTGTCATTGTCAAGTTATTGTACACTGTACTACAGTAAACTTTACAGTATAGTACTGTAGGCTCCTCTTGCTGTCATTGTCAAGGTATTGTACACTGTACTACAGTAAACTTTACAGTATAGTACTGTAGGCTCCTCTTACTGTCATTGTCAAGGTATTGTACACTGTACTACAGTGAACTTTACAGTATAGTACTGTAGGCTCCTCTTACTGTCATTGTCAAGGTATTGTACACTGTACTACAGTAAACTTTACAGTATAGTACTGTAGGCTCCTCTTACTGTCATTGTCAAGGTATTGTACACTGTACTACAGTAAACTTTACAGTATAGTACTGTAGTACTCTTACTGTCATTGTCAAGGCATTGTACACTGCATGCCAATGTGCAGCACAAAGTAGGAAATGTGACTATTACTGTAAAATGTGTTCTACAGTATGACGACAGGTTCTTCCTGTCAGATTCCTACAGAACTGAGACTCGACCCACAAGTGGAGGTAAACTCCTCACTGAGGAACAGGAACCAGTAGAGGAGGTAAACTCCTCACTGAGGAACAGGAACCAGTAGTGGAGGTAAACTCCTCACTGAGGAACAGGAACCAGTAGTGGAGGTAAACTCCTCACTGAGGAACAGGAACCAGTAGTGGAGGTAAACTCCTCACTGAGGAACAGGAACCAGTAGAGGAGGTAAACTCCTCACTGAGGAACAGGAACCAGTAGTGGAGGTAAACTCCTCACTGAGGAACAGGAACCAGTAGAGGAGGTAAACTCACTGAGGAACAGGAACCAGTAGTGGAGGTAAACTCCTCACTGAGGAACAGGAACCAGTAGAGGAGGTAAACTCCTCACTGAGGAACAGGAACCAGTAGAGGAGGTAAACTCCTCACTGAGGAACAGGAACCAGTAGAGGAGGTAAACTCCTCACTGAGGAACAGGAACCACTAGTGGAGGTAAACTCCTCACTGAGGAACAGGAACCAGTAGTGGAGGTAAACTCCTCACTGAGGAACAGGAACCAGTAGAGGAGGTAAACTCCTCACTGAGGAACAGGAACCAGTAGAGGAGGTAAACTCACTGAGGAACAGGAACCACTAGTGGAGGTAAACTCCTCACTGAGGAACAGGAACCAGTAGTGGAGGTAAACTCACTGAGGAACAGGAACCAGTAGAGGAGGTAAACTCCTCACTGAGGAACAGGAACCACTAGTGGAGGTAAACTCCTCACTGAGGAACAGGAACCAGTAGTGGAGGTAAACTCACTGAGGAACAGGAACCAGTAGTGGAGGTAAACTCCTCACTGAGGAACAGGAACCAGTAGAGGAGGTAAACTCCTCACTGAGGAACAGGAACCACTAGTGGAGGTAAACTCCTCACTGAGGAACAGGAACCAGTAGTGGAGGTAAACTCCTCACTGAGGAACAGGAACCAGTAGTGGAGGTAAACTCACTGAGGAACAGGAACCAGTAGTGGAGGTAAACTCACTGAGGAACAGGAACCAGTAGAGGAGGTAAACTCCTCACTGAGGAACAGGAACCAGTAGTGGAGGTAAACTCCTCACTGAGGAACAGGAACCAGTAGTGGAGGTAAACTCCTCACTGAGGAACAGGAACCAGTGGAGGAGGTAAACTCCTCACTGAGGAACAGGAACCACTAGTGGAGGTAAACTCCTCACTGAGGAACAGGAACCAGTAGTGGAGGTAAACTCACTGAGGAACAGGAACCAGTAGTGGAGGTAAACTCCTCACTGAGGAACAGGAACCAGTAGTGGAGGTAAACTCCTCACTGAGGAACAGGAACCAGTAGTGGAGGTAAACTCACTGAGGAACAGGAACCAGTAGTGGAGGTAAACTCACTGAGGAACAGGAACCAGTAGAGGAGGTAAACTCCTCACTGAGGAACAGGAACCAGTAGTGGAGGTAAACTCCTCACTGAGGAACAGGAACCACTAGTGGAGGTAAACTCCTCACTGAGGAACAGGAACCAGTAGTGCACTGAAAAAAAGGAAATATTGGGTCTTTGAATTTACAAAAGTGAAGTTAGTAAAAGCAACACAATTCATTTATATTCTGTTTGTGAACATGGTTTAATCAAGTACACTTAAGTTGTTCCTAAAGGATGTTGAAATTACTCGTTTCTTGCAAGTTGATTTAAATTAATCAAATTAAAAAAACAAACTCATTGTAATCGAGTTTAGTCTCTGCCGTTCAAATGTTGCAGTGTCGTTATCCCTCCGAAACAGAAGATGGCGCTTATCATCCGTAGTTGGATGCCAAAAATAGACCAAGAAGAAGACCACTCAGAAGGAAAGAGCGCGAAGGGAACGTTGGAAGTCCGTTGGAAAGTCTCCATGCTTTGCAGCAAGAGGTCGTGACCCAATATCTGAAAAAGTAAGTTCTTCAAATGTAGGCTATATATGTTCCTGTTAGAGTAAGTTGGGCGATAGTCGACATCAGCCAGGTTTTCAAACAGTAACGTAATATAACAAGCCTGTTAACTTTTTGTAGCCTACTTATAGTCTATTGGCATATCATGTTGGGGAACTTTAGCTAACACCGGCTAGTTATTTGACTTTAGACAGTAAGCGTCAGTGTGTTTCTCTGCTGAGAAAGCGGCTCCCGGGCCCGCTGCTGCCCACAGCCCACCGCCGCTGAAAAGCAGCCGTTAGCCGCTCTGCACCAGACTGTGACTATGGCGGGTGGGGGAGGGGGGGAAATAAGAACGTGCATGAAGTTATGACGTGTGTGTGTGTGTGTGTGTGTGTGTGTGTGTGTGTGTGTGTGTGTGTGTGTGTGTGTGTGTGTGTGTGTGTGTGTGTGTGTGTGTGTGTGTGTGTGTGTGCGTGTGTGTGTGTGTGCGCGCGTGCGCGCGCGCGCGCGCGCATGTTTTTTCTTTTTACTGAGACACCTGACTGATGCCAAGTGTTTTCTTTCACAGGTTCACTGTCCATTTGCGTATCATACATTCAAAAGGCTCTGTAATGGGTAAGTACTCTCACATTTATTTAAGCCCTAAATTTGCATCTTCATTTAAAAGAATGTGAGATATTGATAAAATGTTAATTGTAATTTTTCAAATTTGATTATAATGGAAAATATTGAAGTGCCAAATATCGCTGGTCCCAAACAGCTTGTCCTCAGAGGGTTAAAGTCCTATGAATTTATTTGGAAATTATAGCATATTTCCATCTTGTATAGAATTTTGGTAGTGCAGTGAGACTTTTTGTTCTGACTCGCATTTTGGGGATGAATGATATGACTCATGATGATCTTGATGTATGTTGCAGGATTAGGTCCAGGGAATGTGGAGCTGTAAGGGGTGCACACAAACTGTATCAAGTAGGTCCCAGCTTTTACATCACTACAAGTTAAAGCATCCACACTTTGGACGTAGTTCTCGCTATCCATGTACATACCAGCACTGTCCATGCACATTTAAGACGTGGAATGCCCTTATTGTCCACCAAAGCAAAATCCACACCACAGGGGTCCCTCACAAAAAAGAAGCTATATTCAGTTGTCACATTTGTAGTTGTACTGATTTAGCATCAGAGAAAGATTATTTTACTCATATAAATGCACATCTCAAACGAAACGAGACAGTCATTTGTATGTTTTTAGGATGTGACTTTAAGACAAACATTTATTGTACTTTTAAATCACACAAAAACCGAAAACACTGCCATCACACATTGGTTGATTTTAAACCAGAAGTAGTTAGGATATCATATGTGAGTGAATTGGAAGCAAACAGTGAGGAGTGTGTTGAGCAGTCAGTTACTGCCATTCCTTCAAACACTCATTCTCATACTGAAGACTTGCAGAAGGTCATTGAGCATAGATTTGCTGCTGCTTTGCTGAAGTTAGAACATTTAGTCCATGTGCCCACTTCAGCTGTAGATGAATTTCTTGGGGAACTCCATCATTTGATCTCTTCTGCTCCCGTGCCATTATCTTGTGACATTGTGAGTGACATCTTTCATCAGAGAAACCTCTCTGTTGATGAACTTATAATTAGAGAAACTGTTAATGCAATTAGTTCTGGTAATCCAGTGCAAAGGTCCGTACAAAAAGGTGGCTCTCTAAGTACAGCCTATCTGCGTAAGCAGTATTACAAGGATAACTTTGGGGTTATAGAGCCAGTTGAATACATTCTTGATGCTAAAAACAAACGCAGTTTCCAATATGTCCCAATATTGAAGTCCTTACAGCAGCTGTTAAGTAGAGGGGATATCGTTGCAAAGGTTGTTGAGGGTCATCAAAGACAGGAAGGCACAAATTCTGGTGTGACACATCAGTACAGATCCTCAAGGGACGGCTCTCTATTTAAGGAAAACGGTTTCCTTGCTGGAGAAAAGCCAAGGATCATACTAAATTTGTATGTTGATGACTTTGAAACTTGTAACCCACTCGGCACCTCACGAAAGAAGCATAAGCTTTGTGCTGTTTATTGGGTATTGGCTAACTTGCCCCCAGGGTCTCATTCTGCTTTGTCATCTATCTACTTGTCAGTATTGTGCAAAACCAATGATGTGAACACCTATGGTTATGATAAAATCTTTGAACCTCTTATACAGGATCTAAAAACTCTTGAGCAGCTTTGTGTTTATGTCCCACTGTTAGGTGAGTCACTTCAGGGTACAGTATTCAGTGTAGCGGCTGACAACCTGGGAGCTCACAGTGTTGCAGGATTTTTGCAGAGTTTTTCAGTGGAATACTATTGCAGATTTTGCACAGGAAGCAGCAGTGATATTCAACTACATTCTGTTGCATCTGGTGCTTTTAGTCTGAGAACCAAGGAGCTACATCAGACCCATGTCAGACAAGTCAAAGATACAGGTTCAAGTTGTTTTGGAGTGAAAAGGGAATGTGTCCTCACAAAAAATCTGTCTCATTTTCACGTCATCTTTGGTTATCCTCCTGATCTTGCCCATGATGTATTTGAGGGTCTAATCCCAGTAGAGCTTGCTCGTTGCTTGACAGTGCTCATTTCAAACAAATACTTCACATTAGCTGATCTGAACACTGCTATTTTGAAGTTTCCCTACAAATGGGCCGACAGGACAAACAAACCTCATGTTGTGTCACAGAGTTTCTCGAGCAGAAAAACAGTGGGCGGAAACGCCCATGAAAATTGGAGTTTGCTCAGGTTTTTGCCCTTTTTGGTCGGATCACGTGTACCTGAGGATGAGCCTGCATGGCTCATCCTCATGGATCTGAAGGACATCACTGAGCTTGTTGTCGCCCCTGTACATAGTGATGACTCACTAGCTTTTTTGGAAAGCAAAATCCTGGAGCACAGGCAGCGGTACCAAACACTGTTCCCAGACATCAAGCTTATCCCAAAACAACATTATTTGGAGCACTACCCCCAAATAATTAGGCTGTTTGGTCCAGTTGTCGGACAGTGGACGATGCGCTTTGAGGCTAAGCACAGCTTTTTTAAGCAAATCATCAGGCATACAAGCTGTTTCAAAAATGTGCCTCTTTCCTTAGCCTCAAAGCATCAAATGATGATCGCCTACCATTTGAGCTCTCCATGTCTGAATAAGTCAGACCTAGATGTTTCAGCTGTATCCACTCTACCAGTAGACTTACTCAGAGAGGAGATAGCACAAGTCATCAGACAGAAGTTCCCAGACACATCTGAGGTTCAACTTGCACAGTGTGTGACGACCAAGGGCATAACCTATAGGAAGGGAATGATACTGGCCCACAGAGCAGAGGGTGGATTGCCTGACTTTAGTGAAGTTGACCAAATCTGCATTTTGCATGACAGTGTGTTCTACATTGTCAATGAGCTATGTGGTTGGTATAGAGAGCATTATAGAGCCTTTCAACTCAGTCCATCACCCACAAGAACATTCACACTCGTTGCACCCAGTGAACTCCTTGATACGTATCCACTAGCTGACTACAAGATTGGATCAGCTCGCATGGTGACGTTGAAAAGACATATTGAAATAAAAGGTGGTGTGCAATAATTGAGGGGAGGGTTTATGACAATTTGTAATTTGATGTCTGATTAATATTCTTTGTGTTTCTGCAGAATAAAGAGCTTTGAAGATGGCCATGCCTGTGATTGTGAAGATCTTACTGACTGATGGCAGCTGTCAGAGGCTGAGTCTTTCACATGGAGTCCCTGAATCTCTTGAAGACCTTTTGGCTGAAGTCAAAAAACAGTGTAACCTGCAGGGAAACATCAGGCTTCAGTTTATGGACTCGTTGTTTGGTAATGAGTTTATGAACCTAACTTCAGTTTCAGAGGTGGAGGACAGAGGGACTCTAAGAGTAATTGATTTGTCAACGCCCACAATGCAATATGAGAGCTTTACAGTCCTACCCCTCCAAGCATCAAGTCCTTGCTCAACAAATGACTCTTCATCACTGTCAGGTGGACTTGCGGATACAGATGTACTGTCATCAAATGAGTCTACAAGCTCACGGTCCTCCTGGCCAGCTGTGTTTCATGTGCCTAAGTTTTCCTATGATGCAGAATTAAAACTTCAGCAGGCAGGTTTAGTCTACATTCAAGATGGCACTGTACTCATTCCAGATCCAAAGTTGAAGTCAGCCATCCTTGATGGATTAGTGCAGGAAATTGTGCAGTATAAAGTCTATGTTAGTGATAAGGAGATGGAACAAGTATCCCAGAGTCTCATCAAGAAACATCCATGTCTAACTGAGAAGGGGTCCAGTACTGGATATGGTGGATGGAAGATGAGTTTAAAATATAAACTCTCTAACTACCGCACACAACTGAGAAAACTGGGATGCCCAGAAGTGACAGTGAACTCTTTAAAAAACAAACCTGTTGGAAAGCGCAGCGCAGCCTTTGGCATCAAAAAGGCAAAGAGAGCAGAAGTTAACTTTTGCCCCACATACCCATCAGCTGAAACTGAGGAGAGTCTACGGGCTATGCAACAAGCTTTACTCTTGGATGTAAAGAAGAGGAACAACCGAGAGGCTGTGAAGCTCAAGATGGAAAAGACTTTCGCATATAGAAGACATGAGATTGTTCGTGATGCACCGATGGTGGATGATTTCATGGCAAGATGGCCTGCTTTGTTTGAAGTCAGTGAGGTAAGGCTGATCTCAGGCTGGTTTTTGTTTTGTTTTTTTTGTCATGTTTACACTGGCAAATTGTACATATACCTAATAGCACATTACGTGTCTGTGCTTCATCTCCCCCCTTGACTGTCCTGCTCTGCTTTTATGTGTGATGGTGACATTCTCACGGAGTCCTCTGTGCTTTTTCAGATCAACGCTGAATTCAAGAGAATCACCACCGTTCCACTTCAGTCCAAGTTCCTGTCTCAGCTAGACCTCCAATCCAACAATCTGATAAGGCTGTTCCAAAGGAGAGGAGGACAGCTAGGGGAAAAGCTCAAAAGAGTCACTGCACAAATCGCTAATGTAAGTGATGCAGGCCTCCTACAGTCCTAGAAATGTTTTTTAAAGAAATACTCCCTTTTTTTGGGGGGGGGGGCTGCCTATTTCGATATTCCACCTCTTTCTATTATAGACCTTTTAAAAGATGTAGAGAACATTAAGAATGTTTATGTATATTGTGTATATGTTACTGTGCCCTAGTTTATTTCCTGTTGCAGTGTATGTGAATGGCATCAACTGACAGGAAGTTAATGAGGGCCAAGGCTGTTGCCTAGCAATGGAATTCTGTTGAAAAAGTCTATAGCCATTCACATACATTGCAACAGGAAATAAACTAGGGCACATTTAGAATGTTTATGTTTACATCTTTGAAAAAGTCTATAAGTCCATTCAATCTTCCTCCACCATGGAGTACACGGCAAGGCTCGCACAATCATAGGAAACTTGAGACTGTGCACCCTTAGGACAGTTTATACCAATCAGTGTTAAGTTAAGGCACATGGGCTGAATTAATACACTAATCTAGAAAAATGTCCTTTCAGTGTGATGATGTAGATGCTGGACGAGAGTGGATCATCAAAGGAGTCTGTGTCTACATGGGCGAAGATCCAGATCACCTTCTACAGGAATACGTGGTATGTATATAAATCAGTGCTTACACTCTTCTTCTACTCTTCTCTTATTCTCATTCTTGATCACTTGTGCTGAAATTATTCATAAATTAAAATATTATTCATTATAATTTTCATCATCAATGGCTTACTGTTTCGTACAAAAAAATCTATAAAGTGTTTCTGGTTGATACTAAATGAACTCAAAGTTAGAATGAATGGTTCTCAAGACTTTTTGTCAAATTCAGCAAATATCTCATGGCCCGCCAGCTGTCTCATCTGTATGTGCTGAAAGAGAATCCTGTGTTTATACGCAGCCATGGATCTGTATATGTGCAACAAAGTGGCTCAGACTGCATTAAAAGTGGTTTCTCATGGAACAGATAATGCTTCCATTTTATTAAATGTTTATATTTGCCTTGATTCTAACTTTCACCTTACCTAGATCTAAAGTGCCACTGTTTTATTTATTATCATTTTCTTGATGGAGCTTGGTAAATAGTTTTGATTTGGCTAACTTTGGTTTACTTTTTGTCTGTTTTGTACAGAGCCTGGATAACAAAACCATCAATGAGGCCATTGAAGACACCACTGTTGGGATCTATGTTGTCAAAGAACATGCTTCAAGTGATGAAGTAGAGGACATTGGCATTGTTCTGGAAGGCATCAAGGTCTTACAAGATCTTGATAATGTAGCATTAGCTGTTGCTATGCTGTTCGGACTGATGTACGTGCTCAACCTTAGCTACCCCGCTGACCTCCGCTACACTTTCGAGGTTATCCAAAATATTTGGATGGAACTGGATGGAGGTAAGCTCTCCAACAAAGCACTTGCTCTGAAAAACAGGCTCTCTCAGTGAACTGGGCACACTGATATAACTGCACTTTTTTTTTAATTTGTGTTATTTCTCCATGACGAGTCGATGCAGGGTTTATTACTTTTTGTTTGCCAATCTACTTTGATTTGTCATCTATGTAAAATGGTGTTCACAGGGTTAACCGTCATGGTTTTTTTTTTTTATGAACACTAGCTCTTACTTGCCCAATGGCATATTTTGTTTACTGGTTTACAGTAACAAAACGTTTTACTACTGTTGTAGTTGTTTTGTTCTTGCTGTTGAGGATGCACTTGTGCAGGACTAACTGTTCACAGTTTTAAGTGATTTGTGGTTTGTATTTTGAATGTATTGGTATTATAATGGTAACATCTTTGTATTTCTATGCTGAAGTTACTGTATGTGTGTGATTTGTGTGTGAACAGTAGCTCTTACTTGCCCAATTCAGATTGTGGAATATTTTGTCTACTGGTTTACAGTAAGAAATGCTTTTATTACTTTTGTTATTTTGTATTTTCTGTTGAGGATGTACTTGTGCAGTACTAACTGTTTAAAGCTTTGAATGTACTGCAAGAAGTAATTTGGGCTTTGTATTCTGAATGTACTGGTATTATGGTTACAGCTTTGAATTTCTATGGTAAAGTTACTGTATGTGTGATTTTCAAAGTTTATGGAAGAATACAGTTAAATTTTTTTCACTGAAATCGGTTTTGATTTTTGTATTTGCACACAACACAAAAACTGACAATCTACAATGCGTTTGGCTGGCTTTAACAAATCAAGTTACATTTAGAGACCTAACCTGGTTGTAAGGAAATAATAAAATTGATTGTAATTTACATAATACATTTAAATAATATTAGCATTAACAAATCAAGTTTGTTATATTTGAAAATCAGGTATCCTGAACATGATAAAATCACTTTCATACTACTTAATTAATTGGTGTTGCAGTAGCTTAAAAAAATAAGTTAACTCAACTTGATTATTTTAAATACCTGAACATGATTTAAATATTTTGGTTTAACAAGTAATAATTCATTGAGAAAAAGAAGGAATTTTTGTCAGTCCTCCACATTCTTATCATGTGGGACCGATGTACACATTAAAATCAAGTAAATCCAAAGGATTTTTTTTTTCAGTGTGGAGGTAAACTCCTCACTGAGGAACAGGAACCAGTAGTGGAGGTAAACTCACTGAGGAACAGGAACCAGTAGTGGAGGTAAACTCACTGAGGAACAGGAACCAGTAGTGGAGGTAAACTCCTCACTGAGGAACAGGAACCAGTAGAGGAGGTAAACTCACTGAGGAACAGGAACCAGTAGAGGAGGTAAACTCCTCACTGAGGAACAGGAACCAGTAGAGGAGGTAAACTCACTGAGGAACAGGAACCAGTAGTGGAGGTAAACTCACTGAGGAACAGGAACCAGTAGTGGAGGTAAACTCACTGAGGAACAGGAACCAGTGGAGGAGGTAAACTCACTGAGGAACAGGAACCAGTAGTGGAGGTAAACTCACTGAGGAACAGGAACCAGTAGTGGAGGTAAACTCCTCACTGAGGAACAGGAACCAGTAGAGGAGGTAAACTCACTGAGGAACAGGAACCAGTAGAGGAGGTAAACTCCTCACTGAGGAACAGGAACCAGTAGTGGAGGTAAACTCACTGAGGAACAGGAACCAGTAGTGGAGGTAAACTCACTGAGGAACAGGAACCAGTAGAGGAGGTAAACTCACTGAGGAACAGGAACCAGTAGTGGAGGTAAACTCACTGAGGAACAGGAACCAGTAGAGGAGGTAAACTCACTGAGGAACAGGAACCAGTAGTGGAGGTAAACTCACTGAGGAACAGGAACCAGTAGTGGAGGTAAACTCCTCACTGAGGAACAGGAACCAGTAGAGGAGGTAAACTCACTGAGGAACAGGAACCAGTAGAGGAGGTAAACTCCTCACTGAGGAACAGGAACCAGTAGTGGAGGTAAACTCACTGAGGAACAGGAACCAGTAGTGGAGGTAAACTCACTGAGGAACAGGAACCAGTAGTGGAGGTAAACTCACTGAGGAACAGGAACCAGTAGTGGAGGTAAACTCCTCACTGAGGAACAGGAACCAGTAGAGGAGGTAAACTCCTCACTGAGGAACAGGAACCAGTAGAGGAGGTAAACTCACTGAGGAACAGGAACCAGTAGAGGAGGTAAACTCCTCACTGAGGAACAGGAACCAGTAGAGGAGGTAAACTCACTGAGGAACAGGAACCAGTAGTGGAGGTAAACTCACTGAGGAACAGGAACCAGTAGTGGAGGTAAACTCCTCACTGAGGAACAGGAACCAGTAGAGGAGGTAAACTCACTGAGGAACAGGAACCAGTAGAGGAGGTAAACTCCTCACTGAGGAACAGGAACCAGTAGTGGAGGTAAACTCCTCACTGAGGAACAGGAACCAGTAGAGGAGGTAAACTCCTCACTGAGGAACAGGAACCACTAGTGGAGGTAAACTCCTCACTGAGGAACAGGAACCAGTAGTGGAGGTAAACTCCTCACTGAGGAACAGGAACCAGTAGTGGAGGTAAACTCACTGAGGAACAGGAACCAGTAGTGGAGGTAAACTCACTGAGGAACAGGAACCAGTAGTGGAGGTAAACTCCTCACTGAGGAACAGGAACCAGTAGAGGAGGTAAACTCCTCACTGAGGAACAGGAACCAGTAGAGGAGGTAAACTCACTGAGGAACAGGAACCAGTAGAGGAGGTAAACTCCTCACTGAGGAACAGGAACCAGTAGTGGAGGTAAACTCACTGAGGAACAGGAACCAGTAGTGGAGGTAAACTCCTCACTGAGGAACAGGAACCAGTAGAGGAGGTAAACTCACTGAGGAACAGGAACCAGTAGTGGAGGTAAACTCCTCACTGAGGAACAGGAACCAGTAGTGGAGGTAAACTCCTCACTGAGGAACAGGAACCAGTAGTGGAGGTAAACTCCTCACTGAGGAACAGGAACCAGTAGTGGAGGTAAACTCCTCACTGAGGAACAGGAACCAGTAGTGGAGGTAAACTCCTCACTGAGGAACAGAAACCAGTAGAGGAGGTAAACTCACTGAGGAACAGGAACCAGTAGTGGAGGTAAACTCACTGAGGAACAGGAACCAGTAGTGGAGGTAAACTCCTCACTGAGGAACATGAACCAGCAGTGGAGGTAAACTCCTCACTGAGGAACAGGAACACTCTGGTCAACAACGTCCAGCCAGAAATGACATGAGGCCGAGAGAAATCAGACAGAACATCCTGGACCATGAAGATCTCTTCAGGAATGTGGAAGACAGAAGTTTGCACACCTTTGCACGTGTTCTGAAAAGACACCAGGTGTCCCTCAAACAGTTGTACCATGTGCCTTTCGAAAGAAATGCAGACAGAGTGAAGCAGGAGGATTGAGTTTGTTCAGGTATGTTCAGTTTCATGATGCTCATTTGTCAACAATCCCCCACCATTGTACTGTAATCAATACTGTACATCATAGTACTGTAATCAATACTGTACATCATTGCACTGTAATCAATACTGTACATCATAGTACTGTAATCAATACTGTACATCATTGCACTGTAATCAATACTGTACATCATAGTACTGTAATCAATTCTGTACATCATTGCACTGTAATCAATACTGTACATCATAGTACTGTAATCAAGACTGTGCATCATAGTACTGTAATCAGTACTGTACATCATTGCACTGTAATCAATACTGTACATCATTGCACTGTAATCAAGACTGTGCATCATAGTACTGTAATCAATACTGTACATCATTGCACTGTAATCAATACTGTACATCATAGTACTGTAATCAAGACTGTGCATCATAGTACTGTAATCAATACTGTACATCATTGCACTGTAATCAATACTGTACATCATAGTACTGTAATCAATTCTGTACATCATTGCACTGTAATCAATACTGTACATCATAGTACTGTAATCAATACTGTACATCATAGTACTGTAATCAATTCTGTACATCATTGCACTGTAATCAATACTGTACATCATAGTACTGTAATCAATACTGTACATCATAGTACTGTAATCAAGACTGTGCATCATAGTACTGTAATCAATACTGTACATCATTGCACTGTAATCAATACTGTACATCATAGTACTGTAATCAAGACTGTGCATCATAGTACTGTAATCAATACTGTACATCATTGCACTGTAATCAATACTGTACATCATAGTACTGTAATCAATTCTGTACATCATTGCACTGTAATCAATACTGTACATCATAGTACTGTAATCAAGACTGTGCATCATAGTACTGTAATCAGTACTGTACATCATTGCACTGTAATCAATACTGTACATCATAGTACTGTAATCAAGACTGTGCATCATAGTACTGTAATCAGTACTGTACATCATTGCACTGTAATCAATACTGTACATCATAGTACTGTAATCAGTACTGTACATCATTGCACTGTAATCAATACTGTACATCATTGCACGGTAATCAAGACTGTACATCATTGTGCTGTAATCAATACTGTACATCATTGTACTGTAATCAAGACTGTGCATCATAGTACTGTAATCAGTACTGTACATCATTGCACTGTAATCAATACTGTACATCATTGTACTGTAATCAATACTGTACATCATAGTACTGTAATCAGTACTGTACATCATTGCACTGTAATCAATACTGTACATCATAGTACTGTAATCAAGACTGTGCATCATAGTACTGTAATCAGTACTGTACATCATAGTACTGTAATCAATTCTGTACATCATTGTACTGTAATCAGTACTGTACATCATAGTACTGTAATCAATACTGTACATCATTGCACTGTAATCAATACTGTACATCATTGTACTGTAATCAGTACTGTACATCATAGTACTGTAATCAATACTGTACATCATTGCACTGTAATCAATACTGTACATCATTGTACTGTAATCAGTACTGTACATCATAGTACTGTAATCAATACTGTACATCATAGTACTGTAATCAATACTGTACATCATTGCACTGTAATCAATACTGTACATCATAGTACTGTAATCAAGACTGTGCATCATAGTACTGTAATCAATACTGTACATCATTGCACTGTAATCAATACTGTACATCATTGCACTGTAATCAAGACTGTGCATCATAGTACTGTAATCAATACTGTACATCATTGCACTGTAATCAATACTGTACATCATTGCACTGTAATCAATACTGTACATCATAGTACTGTAATCAGTACTGTACATCATAGTACTGTAATCAATACTGTACATCATTGTACTGTAATCAGTACTGTACATCATAGTACTGTAATCAATACTGTACATCATTGTACTGTAATCAGTACTGTACATCATAGTACTGTAATCAATACTGTACATTATTGCACTGTAATCAATACTGTACATCATTGTACTGTAATCAGTACTGTACATCATAGTACTGTAATCAATACTGTACATCATTGTACTGTAATCAGTACTGTACATCATAGTACTGTAATCAATACTGTACATCATTGCACTGTAATCAATACTGTGCATCATAGTACTGTAATCAATACTGTACATCATTGTACTGTATTCAATACTGTGCATCATAGTACTGTATTCAATACTGTACAGTAATCCTCTTTCCAACATGTCTTCTTGTACACAGAGGGTGACGTCCTGGATGCACATGAAAATGATGACAAATGTGTGTTTGTGGATTCAGCAGGCTTCAACCTGCCAAGACAAGGAGGAGAGGGAGAGATTTGCAGTAACTGGCCAGCGGGCCACCGTACAAGCACCTGGACGAGGGGGGGGGGCAACATCAGTGTGTGTGTGTGTGGTGATATCAGAAGATGGTGTGTTGTAGGGCGTAGATCTCTGATTGGTGCATACAATGCAGAGATCCTTGTTCCATTTCTTGACGAGCTCCAGTAACTCTGCAGAGCTGTTGGTGTAATTGATGTCATTGTGTGGGACTACGTCAGGTTCCACCATGCTCCTCTGGTGCAGACATGGTTTCAGGGACTACGTCAGGCTCCACCATGCTCCTCTGGTGCAGACATGGTTTCAGGGACTACGTCAGGTTCCACCATGCTCCTCTGGTGCAGACATGGTTTCAGGGACTACGTCAGGTTCCAGCATGCTCCTCAGGTGCAGACATGGTTTCAGGGACTACGTCAGGTTCCACCATGCTCCTCTGGTGCAGACATGGTTTCAGGGACTACGTCAGGTTCCACCATGCTCCTCTGGTGCAGACATGGTTTCAGGGACTACGTCAGGTTCCACCATGCTCCTCTGGTGCAGACATGGTTTCAGGGACTACGTCAGGTTCCACCATGCTCCTCTGGTGCAGACATGGTTTCAGGGACTACGTCAGGCTCCACCATGCTCCTCTGGTGCAGACATGGTTTCAGGGACTACGTCAGGCTCCACCATGCTCCTCTGGTGCAGACATGGTTTCAGGGACTACGTCAGGTTCCACCATGCTCCTCTGGTGCAGACATGGTTTCAGGGACTACGTCAGGTTCCACCATGCTCCTCTGGTGCAGACATGGTTTCAGGGACTACGTCAGGTTCCACCATGCTCCTCTGGTGCAGACATGGTTTCAGGGACTACGTCAGGTTCCACCATGCTCCTCTGGTGCAGACATGGTTTCAGGCCCATCCACACTTCCTCACTGTGTACTAGTCCCTATACTCTCCTTTCCTTACTGGAACCCCATTAAGGAGTTTTTCTCCACTTGGAGGTGCAAAGTATATGATCGGCATCCGCATCAACAAGTGACCTTCTTCAGGCCATGGACGATGTGATGACATCACAAGTGACCTTCTTCAGGCCATGGACGATGTGATGACATCACAAGTGACCTTCTTCAGGCCATGGACGATGTGATGACATCACAAGCGACCTTCTTCAGGCCATGGACGATGTGATGACATCACAAGCGACCTTCTTCAGGCCATGGACGATGTGATGACATCACAAGTGACCTTCTTCAGGCCATGGACGATGTGATGACATCACAAGCGACCTTCTTCAGGCCATGGACGATGTGATGACATCACAAGCGACCTTCTTCAGGCCATGGACGATGTGATGACATCACAAGTGACCTTCTTCAGGCCATGGACGATGTGATGACATCACAAGTGACCTTCTTCAGGCCATGGACGATGTGATGACATCACAGCAGCCCAGGTTCAGGCCATGGACGATGTGATGACATCACAGCAGCCCGGGTTCAGGCCTGACACCAGGCACGTAGGTTCTTTCCAAGATGTTTGGCAAATGAAAAGATCTTTGCGGATGTGGATGAGAACCTGTGGCTGAATCCACAAGACAGGGTTGATGGGGACGACCAGTGATTGTTCCTTTGTTTAGCTTTTTTATTTTCTTACAGTACTGTACAGTATCCAGGTGTGAAACACATCAGTTTGTTTTGCAGGACTTTTTTTTTGTTACAGTAATTGTTACTTTCATTCAACTTGTGTTGTCATTGAGTTTGTATTCATCAATAAATTTCACCTTTGTTCAACTGAAACTGTGATTCCACTGTCTGTGGTATTCTCTCAACCAGTCATTTTACGTACAATGACAAAAATGTGACAAAATAGGATTCATTTCACTGTGTAGAAAATGGAGAGTGACGGAGACATGAAGAGGAAATGTTAATGTGTCGTTGAATTCTGTTAAGATATTATTTGTACATATCCACATTGTTTCCATTGTCACAAAATTCAAGAAAAATAAACCCATGGATGATAAACACCTTTGTGTGAAGCTTGCTCAAACACAAGGTCTTCCTCGTGTGACCATCAAAAAGCTCCACGTGGATCTACACAACAACCTGGAGTGTCTGTACTGTTTATCAGAGCTGTCGCCACATTAAACCGTTGTGAGGCTGAGTGATTATTGCAATCATAATCAGAGAAAGAAATGTGAGTAAATCCTCTGATATCTTTGACTTTTTTTGCTATAAGGCAACAACGTGATCCTTGCAGCACTCAAGTCACAAACTGGATATTATGCATTAGTGTCCATTTTGAAGCTGATCCTCCATCTTCACCAGAAAATAGTCCAGGGTGGCCTGAAGCAGCTCTAACTGTAAGCTTTATCAAAAGAAAAGTTTTGAGTCTTACCTTAAAATAGAAACTGTGTCAGCCTGCCTAATTAAAACTAGGATCTGGTTCCACATAAGAGAAATCCTGAAAGTTGAAAGCTCCGCCTTCAATCTACTTTCAGAAAACCTTGGAACCTCCAGTGAGCCAGCACTCTGAGAACCAAGTGTCTTCTGGGGAGATACGGGACTAAAAGTTGCTTAAGATGTGATGGGGCCTGGTTGTCAAGATCTGGTTTTTCATTATGAAAAAAGATTTTGAATTCTATTCTCAATTTAACAGGTAGCCAATGATATGTTCCGAGATGTTCAGAGAATTCATCTCTCAGATGTTTTGAGCCAAATCTAATAACCTCTGTTTAATCTGAGCTCAGAAGCAGTAAAGTGTTCTCTGCTTCAAAAATGTGTGTATTTTGTATCCAAAACCCTTCACAGGACTGAGGTGAAGTATTTTTGATTAGTCTACTGCAAATAAACTAGTTTGAATAGAAAGACTTCAGGCATATCTTTTTGTGATAGATGGTTCATGTTTTTCAGAATGTTGTTTTGGAGTCATGTTACTGCAGGTTTCAATCATAATTCTTTGATTCGTTTTCAGATTTGTTGAAAATGGACTGAAATGAGCTCTTATTGAAGTCTAAAAAAGAGGGTCAGCTCTAAAATATTTTGCTGCCTTTTGAAATGGTTCACTCAGGAGCTGCTAAATGGACATGCAACAGAAAAAAGAAAAAAAGGATAATGATTCTGCATAAGTGATTGTGCTGAAGTTCTCCCTTGTAACACTGGGTAACACCTGGTAAGATCGGATAACACCTGGTAACACCGGGTAACACAAGGTAACATTATGTAACACCTGGTAACACTAGGAAACACGTGGTAACACTAGGTAACACTGGTAACACCAGGTAACATCTGGTAACACCAGGTAACTCCTAGTACGATCGGGTAACACTGGGTAACACCGGGTAATACCAGGTAACTCTGAGTAACACCAGCTAACACCTGGTAGCAGCAGGTAACACCTGGAAACACTGGGTAACACTAGGTAACACCTGCTAACAAATAGAAATAGAATGACTGTACTGAAGTTCTCCCTGGTAACACCAAATAACACCTAGTAAGATCGGATGACACCTGGTAGCACCGTGTAACACAAGGTAACATTATGTAACACCTGGTAACACTAGGAAACATGTGGTAACACTAATCCAATCCAATCCACTTTATTTATATAGCACATTTAAACAACAAAGCATTTCCAAAGTGCTGCACATGAGACTGCACATTAAAGCAATAAAACTAAAACAATGCAAATTAGCTCCAACACTAAATAAGTATAAAACCATAAATAAAAATAAAAATAGATTAAAAACTACAAACACATTAAAAAACTACAAATAAGAATAAAACAATTTAAAAGAAATAAATAGAAATATAAAAACACTTAAAAAGCAATAAAATAAATGAGAACAATAAATAAAGCAATAAATAAAAGACACAGGGGACCACACGACTCACGCGGCGTCAAAAGCCCGAGAATAAAAGTGGGTTTTAAGACGAGATTTAAAACAGTCCACAGTGGGGGGGCTGTTGGGACGTGGAGGGGCAGAGCGTTCCACAGCTTAGGGCCGACAACGGAGAACGCTCTGTCCCCTCTGGTTCTACACTTGGTCTTAGGACCCACGAGCTGGAACCCTCAGACCTCAGAGCGCGGGGGGGGGGGGGGGTGGGGGGGTTGGTACATTTGGATGAGATGTGTGATGTACTGAGGGGCCAGTCCATTCAAAGCTTTAAAAACAAACAACAACATTTTAAAATCAATTCTAAAATGAACAGGGAGCCAGTGCAAAGATGCAAGGATAGGGGTAATATGTTCGCGTTTTTTGGTCCCTGTTAAAAGTCGTGCCGCAGCGTTCTGGACTAACTGCAAGCGGGAAAGTGCTTTGTGGCTAACGCCAGAATAAAGTGCTTTGTGGCTAACGCCAGAATAAAGTGCTTTGTGGCTAACGCCAGAATAAAGTGCGTTGTGGCTAACGCCAGAATAAAGTGCTTTGTGGCTATTGCCAGAATAAAGTGCTTTGTGGCTAACGCCAGAATAAAGTGCGTTGTGGCTAACGCCAGAATAAAGTGCTTTGTGGCTATTGCCAGAATAAAGTGCTTTGTGGCTAACGCCAGAATAAAGTGCTTTGTGGCTAACGCCAGAATAAAGTGCTTTGTGGCTAACGCCAGAATAAAGTGCGTTGCAGTAGTCCAGACGAGAAGAAATAAAAGCATGCACGACTTGCTCAAAAAGATTAAAAGATAAAAACGGCTTAACCTTGGATTAAAGTCGAAGATGATAAAAGCCCGATTTTAAAACGCCATTGATCTGTTTAGCAAATCTAAAATCACTGTCTATGGTGACGCCAAGGCTGGTGACTTTGGGATGCTAATAATATTTGAGTGATCCCAAGTCCGTGAGGGCTGATCCAAATACCATCATTTCGGTTTTTCCCTCAATCAGTTTTTAAAAATTCTGGGCTAACAAGCCTTAATGTCACCTAGACAGTGGAGCAGGGGTGTCAGGGGGCTGTGCTCATTCTTGGCAATGGGCATATAAATTTGTCAGTCATCTGCATAAAAGTGGTAAGATATGCCATGCTTCTTAAAAATCTCTCCAAGTGGGAGGAGATACAAGGCGAAAAGAATGGGTCCCAGGATAGATCCCTGGGGGACTCCACAGTGAAGCGGGGCAGAAGAAGAGGTGGAGTCCCCCAGCCTGACGGAGAAGGACCTCCCCGACAGGAAGGACTTAAACCACTCCAACGCGGTCCCCCTGGTACACCCACGCAATCTCTTAGGCGGTTTAAAAGAGTCGTGTGGTCGACTGTGTCAAAAGCAGCCGTGAGGTCTAGAAGCACTAAAATGGCAGAGCCTCCAGAATCAGTCATTAAAAACAGGTCATTAAAAACCTTTAAAAGCGCAGATTCAGGACTGTGCAAAGCTTTGTAACCTGACTGAAACGGGTCTAAGGTGCCATTTGCATCTAAAAAAGGTTGCAACTGTGCAAAAACGCATTTCTCAAAAATTTTAGACACTAAAGGTAATTTGGAGATTGGACGATAATTTGCTAAAACTGCAGGGTCAAGGCCAGGTTTTTTAATCAAAGGCTCTACAACAGCTTTCTTACAAAAGGAGGGCACGATGCCAGAAGCCAGGCTGCTGTTGATGATCTCCCTAACAGAAGAGCCAATGGTGCCCCAAACCTCTTTAAAAAAGCGAGGAGGGACTGGGTCTGTGGGACAGGAGGAAGGTTTTAGTTTGGACACTATATCTGTGAGCACAGACAGTGTCACAGACTCAAACTGATCAAAAACAGCTGAGCACTGAGTGGACACAGAACACCACAATGAAGAGGGAGATATGTTGGCCCTAATAGCAGCAACCTTTTCATTAAAAAAGGAGAGGAATTGTTCACACGTTTTCTTTGACAACTCCAATGAAGTGGACGGACTCGGATTAAAAACAGAACCAATAGTTTTAAAAAGAACTCGAGGCTTACTGACATTATTCGAAATCAAGTCTGAGAAATATTTCGTTTTTCAGCCTTAACAGCACTCTGATAATTTCTCCAGCACTCTTTAAGAATCTGGTGCGAAACCTCCAATCGATCCTTCTTCCACCTACGCTCCGCCCTCCGACACTCACGCTGAGCTGCGCACGTAGTGTCATTGAGCCACGGTTCCTGCTTTGGCTTGGGACAAATGGCTTTAAGTGGAGCAACACTGTCCAGGACTTCAGAGCAGGTGGAAATAAAAGAGTTCATCAATTGCTCCGTGTCCATAAATGCAGCGGAGTTTAGAAGATCCAGTGCCGATGCAGTGAAAAGAGGAGAAAAAGCAACGGCCGTGTCCGGCTTGATAACACGACCATGACGCACGGGAGACAGCTTCACCTCCAAGTCCAAAATTAAATCCAACGTGACAGGGCTGTGGTCAGAGAACACGGCATCTCCGACAACGACATGGTCAACAGTAAAACCACAAGACAACACAAGGTCCAGTGTGTGTCCGTGCACTTGTGTTGTGTCAGTGACGTGTTGTGTCAAATTAAAAGCTTCCACCAAGTCCAAAAACTGGCTGGCCATTGGCTTAGAGGGACAGCATACGTGCACATTAAAATCTCCGACAATTAAAACCCTGTCATAACGCGTGAGCACACAAGCAATAAATTCATAAAAGTCTCTCATAAAATCCTTGTTGTGCTTCGGTGGTCTGTAGACGACAGCGCACAGTACTGGGTCAGTCTGGCGGAGCTCAGTTCAAATGAAGAAAAGGACCACTCAGATACCACTTTGTGGTAAAAGCAGTTCTTTAAAATAGTAGCTATACCTCCGCCACGACCAGTGGTTCTCGGTGCGTTGATCAAAGTACAGTCTGGAGGTAGTAGCTCTGAGAAAGCGGTGGACTCACCGGTGTTGATCCAAGTCTCTGTTAAAAAAAGTGCATCCAAAGTGCACGATGTGAAGAAGTCCTGCAGGATGAAAGTCTTATTCACCACAGACCTCGCGTTCACCAGTGAACACCTCGTAGAAGCTGTGGTAGCCGCGTGAGCTGCCCGGCTCAGCGGCCTGAGGTTAGCCGGGGACACACCGCCAGAGCCCCGGAAAGAAGAGCGGTGAGGGCGCAGCGCGCAGAAATCCTCCCGGTGTCCGAGAACGGGCACCAACCAAGTGCCAACTGGAGCGAGTGTGCGTCGCGAAACATAGCGGCGAAAGCAGTCTCTGTAGTCTCGTGGAGGATCCGAGGACCACACCGCGCTGGGAGAAAGAGCCAGCCAGGCTTTCAACTTCACGAGCCGACCGGATCGCACTCCTCGGTGCTTACGCTTCCTGGGCAGCGGAACATTCACCCGGAGGAGGTGCTCAGGCAGGTCGGCCAGATAGAATGAATTCGACTTGTTGTTTGCGTCACGAATTGTACACGATTGCACCGTTTGTTTTATTTTTAGCAGTTCTTGACGATTATACACCAGCAGTGAGTCGATGGTGACAGAAGTTATAATCAGCATAAAACAAATAAAACAAATAAAACAAATAAAACTGAACAGAGCCAAGCGGCGTACCAGACACACCGGCGCCATCTTTTTTTTCACTAGGTAACACTTGTAACACAAGGTAACATCTGGTAACACCAGGTAAAACCTAGTATGATCTTGTAACACTAGATAACACTGAGCAACACCGTGTAACACTGGGTTACACTGGGTAACTCCAGGTAATAACAGGTAACACTGGCAAACACCTGGTAACACCAAGTGAGGCCAGGTAACACCTGGTAACACTGGTAACATTGGGTGACACCGGGTAACTCCGGGTAATACCAGGTAACACTAGGTAAAACCATCTAACACCTGGTAACAACAGGTCACACCAGGTGAATCCTGGTAACATCTGGTAACAGCAGGTAACAGCAGGTAACACCTGGTAACACTATGTAACACTGGGAAACATTAGGTAACACCTGGTAACACAAAGTGACACCATAGAAATACTGTAGAAAGAAGACGAAGAAAAACAATTCCGCGTAAGAGATTGTGGTAGTTCTCCCTGGTAACACCAGGTAACACAGAGTAAGATCGGATAACACTCGGTAACACCTGGTAACACCTGGCAACACCAGGTGTCCTCCTGAGATGCAGAAAAAGCTTTTGATTGGGTAAATTAGTAATTTCTACACACTACACTATGGAAATTTAGATTTAGACAAAATTACCTTTCCTGGATAAACACATATTACACCTCACCCAGTGCCTGTGTTAAGGGCCGCTGCCCCTTTCGGCAGTATATACCATCTAAACCTGCAAAGTATGGTATAAAGATCTGGGCTGCCTGTGATGCCACTTCCTCATATGCTTGGAACTTACAAGTCTACACAGGGAAACCTGATGGAGGAGCCCCCGAGAAAAACCAAGGAATGAGAGTTGTCCGCGACAATTTTTTTACCTCGCACAAACTGGGACAGGAGCTCCTGAAGAAGAAGCTGACCATGGTGGGAACAATAAGGAAAAACAGCTCAGAGCTCCCACCTCAACTGCTGACTTCAAAGAACAGGCCTGTCAAGTCTTCCAAGTTTGTACATGGCTGACACGTCCCTGGTATCCTATGTGCCAAAGAAAGGCAAGAATGTGCTACTCATGAGTACACTGCACGGGGATGGAAGAATCTGTGACCAGGAACATCACAAACCAGATATCATCATGGATTATAATGCCACAAAAATAAGGGGTAAACAACATGGACCAGCTGGTGATGGCCTACAGCTGCAAACGGAGGACTCTACACTGGCCACTGGTGATATTCTTTGACATGTTGGACACCTCAGCGTACAATGCCTTTGTCATTTGGATGGCACTGAACCCAGAGTGGAAACGAGTGAAGCTCCAGAAAAGACGGCTCTTTCTTGAGGATCTGGGAAAGGCATTGGTGAGACCACAAATCGAGAGAAGAAAACATATCCCCAGAACCCCAGCCTCTGCAGCCATGGTGAGGGGGATTCAGGAGGAGAATGCTGGTGCCCTGTCCACCCAATCTACAGAACCACAATCTGCAGAGCCTGAAGTAAGTGTGTGATGCTGTTGCAGTACATGCCTGGCACTCATGTCTTGTGAGAGAGAGAGAGAGAGAGAGAGAGAGAGAGGTGTTAGTAAAATTCCTGATCTTTTCATTATTCTAGGTTGTGAACACCAGCAACAAGAAGAAGCAGTGCAAAGTGTGCGGACCCAAGATGGACAGGAAAACACAATATACATGCATCAAGTGCAAAAAGTATATCTGCAACACACACACAGTAAAGCTCTGCCCCTCATTTGTTGTATAGGCTAGTGGCTAAAGGCCATGTGTTCAATGGGGCTGATGTATTGTCTTGACTGATATGTTTACTCTGTGTTCATGTGTTCAGCTTGTGCTGTGCACCTGAATGGGTTCAATTTCAAGTTCAGAGAAATTTGAAAAAACAAAGGTAAAGGGCAAATATTACCCATATATATTGTTTATACTGCTTGTAATTGGGATAAGGTAAACATCTGTTCAGTATTTTAACATAAAAGTGTTTGATTGTGAGGCATTAAAAGCCACAGAATTCAACAGGTCCATCAGACCCACAAATGCTGGCTGAGTAACAACAATATGAACATTACACAAGGGTTAAAATAAATGATCAAACTTCCTCAAGGTTCTATCTCGAGAGAGGTACCGGGCAGGGGTGTCCACTCTCACCATCTCTCTTTGCAATTTTTATTGAACCATTAGCAGCAGCCATTAGACAGAACAATAACATAAAAGGAATACGAACAGCAAATAAAACCCATAAAATATGCCTTTATGCAGATGATGTATTACTTTTGCTACAAAATGCACAGACCTCTCTTCCAGAAACAATAGAGTTAATAGACAGATTCTCTTCTTGCCTAAAATTAACTACATCTTTTCAATGAGTCCAACAAAACCACCAAAAACCTGGTTTAACACGCTGGATTCCCATATCTCAAAATTCTTATGGAAAAACAAACCATCAGGCATAAGTTTAAAAACACTGCAGAACACCAAGGACCAAGGTGGCTTAGAACTTCCAAACTTTTATAATTATTATCTTCCAATAAATGACTTTATGTTGTAAAATGGATTAATCAGAAACTGAGATGAAGGCTGGCAGGACATTGAAAAAACCTTCTGTGAAGATCTCCACATCAGAGACCTTCCTTTCTTCAGTCCTGTCATCAAAAAACACAACTACTTTAAAAGCATCAATATAAACTGATGAATAAAATAAAATGAATGGATCGTCACTCATTCCCTGCAAACTCACACCTTCTGGAACAATCCTGACATCCTGCAAAGGAAGAAACCAATAAACTTGACAAGATGGCAGAACAAGGGAAGAAGAAACTTGGAACACCTTCTCTTCAATAACTCTTTTATTCCATTTAAAGTTCTAATAGAAACGTATGGTATCAGTCAAAATAACTATCTGGAATATCTTCAGCTCCAGTCAATAATACAAACAAAGTTCAAACTAGAAGAGATGAACCTAAACTGACCTCAGACAGTGACAAACCTCCTGAAGATCTCAGCTCCAAAACCACTTTCTAAAATCCTTTAATCCTGTCATGTTCCAATACCACAATATCCCTTCAAGCTCCAAATGGGAAGAAGATGTCAACATCAACACAGACCCAACGCTTTGGTCACTAATCTGTAGAAACACATTCACAATGAGCAAAAACACCAATATACAGCTCAGACAATACAAGATCCTTCACTAGTTCATTACAGGACAAAGATGTTCAAGATGCTCTCACTTCCTCTAACATATGTTCTAACTGCACAGCTGATCTCCTTGATACCTGTCTACACTGTGATCTCTCTGATACCTGTCTACACTGTGATCTCCCTGATACCTGTCTACACTGTGATCTCCTTGATACCTGTCTACACTGTGATCTCCCTGATACCTGTCTACACTGTGATCTCCTTGATACCTGTCTACACTGTGATCTCCCTGATACCTGTCTACACTGTGATCTCCCTGGTACCTGTCTACACTGTGATCTCCCTGATACCTGTCTACACTGCTATCTCCCTGATACCTGTCTACACTGTGATCTCCCTGATACCTGTCTACACTGTGATCTCCTTGATACCTGTCTACACTGTGATCTCCCTGATACCTGTCTACACTGCTATCTCCCTGATACCTGTCTACACTGTGATCTCCCTGATACCTGTCTACACTGTGATCTCCTTGATACCTGTCTACACTGTGATCTCCCTGGTACCTGTCTACACTGTGATCTCCCTGATACCTGTCTACACTGCTATCTCCCTGATACCTGTCTACACTGTGATCTCCCTGATATCTGTCTACACTGTGATCTCCTTGATACCTGTCTACACTGTGATCTCCTTGATACCTGTCTACACTGTGCTCTCCTTGATATCTGTCTACACTGTGATCTACCTGATATCTGTCTACACTGTGCTCTCCTTGATGCCTGTCTACACTGTGATCTCCCTGATACCTGTCTACACTGTGATCTCCTTGATACCTGTCTACACTGTGATCTCCCTGATACCTGTCTACACTGTGATCTCCTTGATACCTGTCTACACTGTGATCTCACTGATACGTGTCTACACTGTGATCTCCCTGATACATGTCTGCACTGTGATCTCCCTGGTACCTGTCTACACTGTGATCTCCCTGATACCTGTCTATACTGTGTCTCCTTGATACCTGTCTACACTGTGATCTCCTTGATACCTGTCTACACTGTGATCTCCTTGATATCTGTCTACACTGTGATCTCCATGATCCCTGTCTACACCGTGATCTCCTTGATACCTGTCTACACTGTGATCTCCCTGATACCTACCTACATGCACTCTGGCAGTGTACACCAGTCCAAACATTCTGGCAAAAGATCTGTGAAGATTTATCATTATACCTGGACCCCCCCATTCCAGTCTCACCTGCACTTTGCCTGTTAGACGATCTCACAGAAATTAAAAGAGAGAAAAACGAGTCTTTCACACTCCTGGTCTCCCAAAGCGTTGCAAAAAAGGCAATCCTCGTGAACTGGAAATCCGAAAGTAATCTCAATATAGTTATCTAAAAATGTACTCCTAGACCACATCACATTGGAGAGAATGTCTGCTTGGAGGAAAAATCATTAGGCACAATTTGAGTTGACATGGTCCCTAATAATTAAATACACCATGTAGCCCTGTGGGGGGGTGGGGGGGAGCCCTGGGGCCCTTGGGGCTCTCTGTGGCTGGGGTGTTGTGGCTTGTGTGGTTAGCAGCTCTGCGTTCTGTGTGGGTGGTGGCCTGGCCTGGGGGGTGCTGTGGGGGGGACTGCTCTGGGTTGGGGGAAGGGTGGGGGTGCCGGGTGTCGGGCCCCGGCTGGGTCATCTGGTCGGGGCGGGCGGGTGTGGGGCTTCCTCGCCCTGGGCACTGGGTGCCCTCCCCTTTCTGGTGGGGGTACCTGCTGTGCCGCCGGGGGTGGGTCCTTCCTCTGCCTCCGTACCCCCACTGGGGGGAGTTGGCCCCTGCTATCGTGCTCTCGGTTTGCTTCGCTC
This sequence comes from Blennius ocellaris, assembly GCF_963422515.1. Taxonomy (NCBI): domain Eukaryota; kingdom Metazoa; phylum Chordata; class Actinopteri; order Blenniiformes; family Blenniidae; genus Blennius; species Blennius ocellaris. The sequence continues at coordinate 26,019,087 of NC_137665.1, read as the reverse complement.
CTGGATCTGGGGGGGTGGAGGACAGTGGGGCTCCTGGTTTGGATGGACAGCTGACTGAGGCTGACCCCCAGGGCCGTAAATATGGGACTGGTCTGGGAGGGTGTGTGTGTGTGTGTGTGTGTGTGTGTGTGTGTGTGTGTGTGTGTGTGTGTGTGTGTGTGTGTGTGTGTGTGTGTGTGTGTGTGTTCTATATAAATATGAGTGTCTGTTGTCTTGCGTGAGTATGTGTGGTTGAGTGGGGGGGGCGGTATTCCCTGACCGCTGGATTCCAGCCGGGCTCGTGCTGGGCCATGCCGGTCTTGGACTCTGCTTCGACCGTTGGGTGGGTGTGGGAGGGGGGCTTCCTGCACAGGTCCCTTTTGCGATGCCTTGTCGGGGCGGGTGTTGGTCCCCATGTTCCAGGCCGGGCGTTCGCGGGGTGGGTGTGTGTGTGTGTGTGTTGGTGTTGGGATCTCACAGGACCACAGAAAGTTTTTTCATTTCTGCGGAAAGACAATTTTCATATGTCATGATACACAGTCATGACATATGAATTCTGACCCAGGAACTTGTCTTTGACACCGAGTGGCTAGGGACCTTTCGCAGGACCTTCCTCCCTCCCTTTCTGCTCACAAGACACTTCCCCCTCATGCACTCAACCAGTCACTGATTGGTTGAAGGTCTCTGGATTCGACACCTCCGAATCAACATTTGTGCAACAAAAGACATTCAGCCAGGCTTCTCGCTCTCTTGCAAAACTTGGACCCCGAGTCGGGAGGTTGCTGAAGGCAGCCCCCCAGCGTTAGCATACAGCTAACACCAGAGGCCTGCAACCAGGAGCCTTCACTCCTCAACTCCTCTGCTGACCCGACCACGAGGGTCAGACCTTCCCCTGATCCAGAGACCAGCACCCAGAGTCTGCTCTCCAGGGAAACCAACCAGTTCCTCCAGGACGGACCAGGGAAACGACGCCTCACAGAACTTCTTTGTGTTTTCCTCAACCAGCAGGAAAACCATCACAGACCTGAGCGACCAGCTCCTCAGTCTGGACAAAAGGAACAACCAGGAGCTGCAAAGAAGGACTCCTGAAACATCAACTTCATCTTCTTCTCCTCAGCCTGCAGAACCAGCAACCACAGTTAGCAGGAGGTGCTAACTACAGGAGAAGACACCAGCTTCCCTCCAGCAGGACAACAACTGAACTCCTTCAAGGAAGTGGGAACAACAACTGGGCTTTACCTGAGATTAGTTAAACCTGATGCTATGATAGAACTGTTTAACTTTATGAAGATGTGTTGATTCTGTTATAGTGATTGAGTTCTATAGATAATGATATTAGGAGCCGTTATCAACTTGTAAACCACTGTTAGCTCTGCCACAGACACAGGGTCTGCATGCTAATCTTTGCTTTACTAACTAGTTAACTCACAATCCTACACATATCACATCAAAGACAACATCACACCGTAACTGAACACCATCTGACGACTCCTGACGTTTTACAAAACAAGTCTCATTCACATCAAGTCATTCTAGAAATGGTCCTTTAGCAGAGACACACCGGAAGCAGACGCTAAAGACTAGCTTCCATGTTCCATTGTTCTCCAGCACATGGTGGAGACCCAGGACAGACTTCCTGCTCTCTGATAACCTCCATTTGAATGGAGTTTCTTGTGATCCGCCATCTTGTTTTGTAGTTCCATCACACGACACACACACACACACACACACACACACACACACACACACACACACACACACACACACACACACACACACACACACACACACACACACACACACACACACACACACACCAAGCTGTATGTAGGTAGTTAGAATCTGTGTTTTATTTGTTTTCATTGTAAATAAATAGAATTTTTGGAATCATACTTGCTGTTTTATTAATGAGCACAAAGGTGAATGAAATGTCGTGAAATGTAACACCAGGTAACACCAGGTTTCACCAGGTAACACCAGGTAACACCAGGTAACACTAGGTAACACCTGGTAACACCAGGTAACACTAGGTAACACAAGGTAACACCAGGTAACACTAGGTAACACCTAGTAACACCAGGTAACACTAGGTAACACAAGATAGCACTAAGTAACACTAGGTAACACTAGGTAACACTAGATAACACAAGGTAACACCAGGTAACACTAGGTAACACAAGGTAACACCAAGTAACACTAGGTAAGACAAGGTAACACCAGGTAACACTAGATAACACTAGGTAACACAAGATAACACCAAGTAACACTAGGTAACACTAGGTAACACTAGGTAACACTAGGTAACACAAGGTAACACCAGGTAACACTAGGTAACACTAGGTAACACCAAGTAACACTAGGTAACACTAGGTAACACTAGATAACACAAGGTAACACCAGGTAACACTAGGTAACACTAGGTAACACAAGGTAACACCTGGTAACACCTGGAAACACCAGGTAACACTAGGTAACACAAGGTAACACCTGGTAACACCAGGTAACACCAGGTAACACCAGGTAACACTAGGTAACACAAGGTAACACCTGGTAAGACCAGGTAACACCAGGTAACACTAGGTAACACTAGATAACACAAGGTAACACCTGGTAAGACCAGGTAACACCAGGTAGCACCTGGTAACACCAGGTAACACTGACTCAAATGTAATGCAATAACCACTTTTGACATAGTCATTATCAAAATCTTTGGACTTATTTGGGAACTACTTCATGCTGTCATGAACTTGTCTTTATTAGAATTGGAGAGTGTCAATGATGCTTCCCTCAATGTTTTATCCACCTCATCTCTTTTCAGGCAGAACATCCCCTCTAGGAATCACTCATGACAGCAGAAATCATTGCAAAGCCTCTTCCATGTCTTCATCTTGACTCTGACTTATCCATCAGCGTGAGTGTGTCTTTTGTGAGGCAAAATCTTTGCAAGCACCCCCCTCCAAAAAAAAACAAAACAAAAACAAAAACAAACAAAACAACTGAAAGTAAATAAGTAAACAATTTAATTACCTTTTAGGAGCTCAGCTCATTTGTAATGTGAAATTAAATTGCCAATAAGCCTGAATAAAGCATAATCTTTATTGAGTTTTGTAATGATTTGGTGCATTCAATGCAGACTTCAGTACTTGTTTGTTTCCTCTCATCTTGGCGTGAAATACATCTGATATGAAAAAGCATTTTTCCTGATCATCTTAGTGGTCACATGTCATTTACACTGCAGAGATATATCACAGCAGAGAGAATCCATGACAAACATACCAAGTGACTCGTGGAAAACATCCAGATCTATTTCTGGACACAACGGTGTGTTGAATGACTGAGAAGTGTGAAAACCAAGTGGAACATCAACAAGTCCAAGTGTCAACAGCCCTGACCTCCTCCAGCTACAGTACCAGCTAAGATTTCTGCTTTCTATTCAGCTTTAAAGCTATAAAAAAAACAGCGCAGACAGACTTTCTCTCTGATTCCACCTCTTCACAATTTGCACCAAGAATAGCCACCTGATATGTTGTCAGCATGTTGATGTCCTTTGTCACTTGTCTCCTCTAATGAAGCTCTGGGGACTGCTGCTTGCAGGACTTCATGCTGTTAGTATTTTTAACATTTCCCGATGTTACCAGAAGCTGGTTATAATTGGTCGAGCCTCCTCTGTTTACTCAAAACCTTCTCTTCAAAAACAAATAAAGAAGGACTGCCTGCTCTCCGGAGGATTAAATGTCTGTGTCTGCGTCTGTCTGTCTCTCCAGGGAGACGAAGCGCCAGCGGGTGTTGTCACAGCTGAAGTGTTTTGCGAGGCCTGATGGGAAAAGTGTGTCATGCTGTCTGTTGGTGTATTGTGGTGCATACGTCAGTATACTGGAGTGTGAGGGAATCTGGGTTTCTCAATCTCTTGACTCCCTTGCATGATGGGAACTTCTGATGTGGTAGACGGGGTCACCTTCCCAACAAAAGGTTGTGTATTCGATGCCCCATCTTGTGCCATCCATATGTTGAAGTGTCCTTGAGCAGGTTATTCACATTCACGAATAACCGAGTTATTCTGCCGTAAAAGTCCTGGCGCTGCAGCAGCAGAGGAGACGACTGGGAGAAAGTTGCTGCATGAATCAACACATGTTTGAAAGCATTACTGGATTGACGTAACATTTAACTTAAGATTGCTGCACACAGGTAGAAATAAAAAATAAGCTCAAATCTGAATTTCATTTCTGTGATGATTCACACACCTCGCTCCGGCACCGGATGCTCACGGACACTCCTGCAGGCAATCAGTTCATTGATTGCCCTGCACTCTTAAGCCCTGCAGTGAGGAGGGTCCGGAGCCAGAGGATTGTTTGGTCTCCAGTCCGTGATGTTAGTCTCCTGTTGACTGCTGTCGCAGATGAGTCTGTGTTGTCTTCCCCGGGGAGTGAGTGTCCTCCCCGGGGTGGGTTCCCGTTCCAAGAACCCCGAGAGTCCCCAGTTGCGTTCCGAGATGCCCCAGAGTCCCCGGGTACGTTTCAACGGTTTCAAGATGCCCGAGAGTCCCTGGGTCGTTCCAAGATGCCCAAGAGTCCGGGTCCCCGTTCCTGTCCAAGAAGCCCGAGAGTCCCGGGGTCCCCGTTCCTGTCCAAGAAGCCCGAGAGTCCCGGGTTCCCCGTTCCTGTCCAAGAAGCCCGAGAGTCCCCGGGTCCCCGTTCCTGTCCAAGAAGCCCGAGAGTCCCCGGGTCCCCGTTCCTGTCCAAGAAGCCCGAGAGTCCCCGGGTCCATTTCAACGGTTTCAAGAAGTCCGAGAGTCCCCGGGTCCCCGTTCCCGTTCCCAGAAGCCCCAGAGTCCCCGGGTCCCCGTTCCCGTTCCAAGAAGCCCCAGAGTCCCCGGATCCCCGTTCCCGTTCCAAGAAGCCCGAGAGTCCCCGGGTCCCCGTTCCTGTCCAAGAAGCCCGAGAGTCCCCGGGTCCCCGTTCCTGTCCAAGAAGCCCGAGAGTCCCCGGGTCCATTTCAACGGTTTCAAGAAGCCCGAGAGTCCCCGGGTCCCCGTTCCCGTTCCCAGAAGCCCCAGAGTCCCCGGGTCCCCGTTCCCGTTCCAAGAAGCCCCAGAGTCCCCGGATCCCCGTTCCCGTTCCAAGAAGCCCCAGAGTCCCCGGGTCCCCGTTCCCGTTCCAAGAAGCCCCAGAGTCCCCGGGTCCCCGTTCCCGTTCCAAGAAGCCCCAGAGTCCCCGGGTCCCCGTTCCCGTTCCAAGATGCCCGAGAGTCCCCGGGTCGTTCCGAGATGCCCGAGAGTCCCCGGGTCGTTCCGAGATGCCCGAGAGTCCCCGGGTCCCCGTTCCTGTCCAAGAAGCCCGAGAGTCCCCAGGTGCGTTCCGAGATGCCCCAGAGTCCCCGGGTCCGTTTCAACAGTTTCAAGATGCCCGAGAGTCCCTGGGTCGTTCCGAGATGCCCGAGAGTCCGGGTCCCCGTTCCCATTCCAAGATGCCCCAGAGTCCCCGGGTCCGTTTCAACGGTTTCAAGATGCCCGAGAGTCCGGGTCCCCATTCCTGTCCAAGACGCCCGAGAGGAGAGTGCCTGGGTCCCCGTTCCTGTCCAAGAAGCCCGAGAGGAGAGTCCCCGTTCCTGTCCAAGACGCCCGAGAGGAGAATCCCCGGGTCCCGTCCCGGTTCCAAGAAGCCCGAGAGGAGAATCCCCGGGTCCCGTCCCGGTTCCAAGAAGCCCGAGAGGAGAGTCCCCGGGTCCCGTCCCGGTTCCAAGAAGCCCGAGAGGAGAATCCCCGGGTCCCGTCCCGGTTCCAAGACGCCCGAGAGGAGAGTCCCCGGGTCCCGTCCCGGTTCCAAGAAGCCCGAGAGGAGAATCCCCGGGTCCCGTCCCGGTTCCAAGAAGCCCGAGAGGAGAGTCCCCGGGTCCCGTCCCGGTTCCAAGAAGCCCGAGAGGAGAATCCCCGGGTCCCGTCCCGGTTCCAAGACGCCCGAGAGGAGAGTCCCCGGGTCCCGTCCCGGTTCCAAGAAGCCCGAGAGGAGAATCCCCGGGTCCCGTCCCGGTTCCAAGACGCCCGAGAGGAGAGTCCCCGGGTCCCGTCCCGGTTCCAAGAAGCCCGAGAGGAGAATCCCCGGGTCCCGTCCCGGTTCCAAGACGCCCGAGAGGAGAGTCCCCGGGTCCCGTCCCGGTTCCAAGAAGCCCGAGAGGAGAGTCCCCGGGCCCGTCCCGGTTCCAAGAAGCCCGAGAGGAGAGTCCCCGGGTCCCGTCCCGGTTCCAAGAAGCCCGAGAGGAGAATCCCCGGGTCCCGTTCCGGTTCCAAGAAGCCCGAGAGGAGAGTCCCCGGGTCCCGTCCCGGTTCCAAGAAGCCCGAGAGGAGAGTCCCCGGGCCCGTCCCGGTTCCAAGAAGCCCGAGAGGAGAGTCCCCGGGTCCCGTCCCGGTTCCAAGAAGCCCGAGAGGAGAATCCCCGGGTCCCGTCCCGGTTCCAAGAAGCCCGCGAGTTCCCCGGGTCCCGTCACCGTTCCAGCTCCCCGTGTCCTGTCTGCACAATAAAAACTGACATTTGCACCAATTCTCCGTCTTGAGGTCTGCTGTTGGGTTCAAGCTCCACGCTCCCAGCCGTGACAATTTCGATGCAATCCAACAGGAGAAAGGCGACTGAAATATAAAAACATTGTTCAGAATGAAAAGGCCTCATTTTGATTTTAATTTTAGTTTTTATGTTGTAGGCTGTAAAATAAAATGTTCTATTTATACAGTAACCACTTCAAGTAGTAATTTAAACCAGTGACAAAATGTTTTTGGAACTCGTCCTCTGTTAATATTCTACTGAGTAGATTAACACAGTGTATAGACATTTTCAATATTGTGGAGTCATTTAAAATGTGATGGTGTGTACATCAACACTCAATAAATTAATAAAATACCACATCGCATGCACACACCCTTTTGGCTACCTCTTTCTCCTCTCCCTTTCCTTTGTCCTTCATTCTGATCCCTGCTCCTCTTCTTCAGTCCTGTTCCCTTCTCTTCCCTCTTCTCCTGCTCCTGCTCCCTCTAGCTGCTTTTACAAACTTTGATAAGCCACATCTCTCGGACAGAAAGACAGAGACACACCTTTATTTATATACAGTGAACCCTCGTTTATCGCGGGGGTTACGTTCCAAAAGTATCCGCGATAGTCTAAATCCGTGAAATAGTCAGCTTTATCTTTTACAATTATTATACAATACAATACTGTACTAAAAAATTAAACCAAAGATCAAAACCTGTTTTCAGGTCCAAGCAGTTGTTTAAGAAATAAAAATATAAACGTTTTCTTACAAATAACTGATAGTTTTTAGAAATACTGTAAAATAATTATTTGAATAATTAATACGAGGTTGGACACATTGTGACGTCCTGACTCGGCTCCGCTGTAGCGACTTTTTCTACTGAAGGCTGTCGTCCTTATGTTATTGTCCTCCTTCTTTATGAAACGAACCGAAGATTCATTTATTCCATAATGGTGCCCTACGCATAGCTTCTACCTTCCTTCAGCATGTCCAGAAGTTTAACTTTTTCTGCGATAGTTAGCATTTTCCTCTGCCTTTTGGGCACGTCTGCAGGTGCCTTTGTCGGTGCAGAACGTTTCGTCGACATTGTGGGTATTGTCATGGAGAAAATTTGCAAACGTAAATTTGGCAAGCTGTACAGAGATGAGGCACGGAGACTGTTGACATTGGTCTACAGTCCCGTAGCCAATCAGGATGCAGAACACAATGCACTGTAAAAAAAAAAAAAAAAAAAAGCATAAAAAAACTGCACTAAAAAAATCTGCGAAACAGCGAACACGTGAAAGGTGAACGGTGTTATAGCGAGGGTTCACTGTAAGGCACAACCCCCCCTACCCAAAAAAAAACCCAAAACACTTGTTTCAGCGCGATGGAGACTACTCTAACTGCTCTACACACTGTTGCTTTACCAGCATTATAAAGAAAACTACCATAAAAAAAAAACTTAATACGGTTGTTGGGATCTCACCAGACTACAGAAAGTTTGTTCATTTCTAGGGAAAGACAATTTTCTTTTGTTATGATATACGATCTGCACTGCAGACACATGTCAATCCTCCCCCACTTTCTGCTCAACAGACACTTCCCCCATGCACTCAGCCAGTCAGAGTGTTTGAAGCGCTCAGGATTTCACACCTTCGAATCCCCCAACTTTCATCAAAAGATTTAGAGAGATTCTCTCCAGAAGACTTTTGCTCCTGTCCTTCGATGGAGGAGGTGGGTTGCTGGAGGCAGCTCACCCAGCGTTAGCATACAGCTAACACTAGAGGCCTGCAACCAGGGGCCTTCACTCCTCAACTCCTCTGCTGACCCGACCACGAGGGTCAGACCTTCCCCTGATCCAGAGACCAGCACCCAGAGTCTGATCTCCCATCAACCAGGAAAACCAACCAGTTCCTCCAGGACGGACCAGGGAAACGACGCCTCACAGAACTTCTTTGTGTTTTCCTCAACCAGCAGGAAAACCATCACAGACCTGAGCGACCAGCTCCTCAGTCTGGACAAAAGGAACAACCAGGAGCTGCAAAGAAGGACTCCTGAAACATCAACTTCATCTTCTTCTCCTCAGCCTGCAGAACCAGCAACCACAGTTAGCAGGAGGTGCTAACTACAGGAGAAGACACCAGCTTCCCTCCAGCAGGACAACAACTGAACTCCTTCAAGGAAGTGGGAACAACAACTGGGCTTTACCTGAGATTAGTTAAACCTGATGCTATGATAGAACTGTTTAACTTTATGAAGATGTGTTGATTCTGTTACAGTGATTGAGTTCTATAGATAATGATATTAGGAGCAGTGATCAACTTGTAAACCAACGTTAGCTCTGCCACAGACACAGGGTCTGCATGCTAATCTTTGCTTTACTAACTCGTTAACTCACAACCCTACACACATCACATCAAAGACAACATCACACAGTAACTGCACACCATCTGACGATTCCTGACGTTTTACAAAACAAGTCTCATTCACATCAAGTCATTCTAGAAATGGTCCTTTAGCAGAGACACACAGGAAGCAGACGCTAAAGACTAGCTTCCATGTTCCATTGTTCTCCAGCACATGGTGGAGACCCAGGACAGACTTCCTGCTCTCTGACAACCTCCATTTAAATGTAGTTTCTTGTGATCCGCCATCTTGTTTTGTAGTTCCATCACACGTCTCACAAACACACTCCTTCCACCTCTCTCCCTCTTTCTCTTTCCACACACACGGAACCGTAAGAGCGCTTTTGTCTTGGTAGCGCTGCTAGATCAGGCTGAAGCTAACCTGCAACTGTGTTTCACGTGCCGCTGATAAGTATCTGTTGTCTCCGTGTGTGAACGTTGCATTCACGCGCACCATCGCAAGTTCAGGACTCTGGTTTTCCACCTCCGAACAGGAGTTCCAATCGAGCCTCCAGCCCACTGGATCTCTGTGTGGAGAACCGAGTCTCAGAACCAAGCCTCACTAGAACTTTCTTCCTCTCTCTCTTTCAGTAACCCCTCGTGTGAGTGCGCCCTGCACACATCCCCCCGCCGCGTGTGTTAACTGATCGAGATAAGCTCTCCACATAGCCACAATTAGCATCCGAACCGCTAACTTGTGCTGCCGTGATACATCCGTATCGTCAGCGGAATTTGCCTGAATGTCTCAACATCCTGTTAAACTCCGGCGTTACAGTAAAGATTCGGCCCCGGTGAGACCGCTTGCTCCGAGCACCCCCGCGCATGCGCGTGACAGATGCCTTGTTTATCTGGTCGCCGAGCAACCGCTGCGTCCCCAGAAAGAGCGAGTCAAACGCCTGTAGTGGCTGCGTGGGTCATCACAATCTCTCTTTACGCCCACCTGGTGGTCACATCGAGTCATTGCACTCTCCCTCTGTGTACCGCCACGCTCCCCTAGTGGTCGTCATGGTCACTGCCCTGAACTAGACTCCTGCCTCCCTCTGGCGTTCATTCCAGATCATTACACTAGTGATGAGAAACCCGACTCCTTGAAAGGACTCACGGGTTTTTGAGTCGTTCATCCAAATGAACCAGTTGTCTGAGTCATTTGATTCAGTTGAACATGCGCACTACTTCCACCTCCTGGACCTGGAGGCTGAACTGTGACATGAACCAGGGGGAGAATCATGTATTCATAGTAAAATGATGAAACACTTCTGAGGAAAATAAACAATAAGTACACACTAGTTTTTAGTGGTCCTGGTCTCTTTATTCTAGATTATATGTGTTGTTTTGAGGTTATTTTGAATCAGAAAATAAATAAAATAAGTCATTAAACTGAATAAATACCTGGCATCCAGAATGGCAGATATACAATATATATTAATATATACGTATGATTTTACTTTTTTTTTTCCTTCCAACATTCTGATTTTCTTTTTTTCTGAGTATCAATAAATAATGTGACATTCATAGGGCAGAACTAATTATAGGGGACAATATTAAATGTAGCACAATACCTGCCACTGTGGTATTTTAACATTGTTTATTGTATATTTATTCATGTATTAATCATGTATTTTATCTCTACAAGCTTTGAGAAAAAAACATGTGTTTTTTTTTTTCTCTGCCGTCACTTTCCAGTTTCCAGGTGACTCGGGTTTGTGAGCTGAACGACCGAAACGAGCTGAGTCGGTCATTCATGCTGAACTTCACCTACAAGCTGACTGGAGCTGCTGAAAGCCTCGTGTGAATGTAAGGAGCCGGAAGCTGCTGTGCTGAGCAGCTAGCGTTAGCGGCTAGGCGACTAGCTGCGTTTAGCAGCTCTTTTAGCATTACAGCTGCTTTTCTCACAGGGCCACTAAAGTGAGTAATGGAGTTAGACGAGCTGCAGAACAGTGACATTTAGATTTTCCTCTCTGCAGCTGGAGGCTGGAGCAAGAACGAGTGAACGAGTTAATGAACGTGATGACTCGTGAGTCACCGTTCAGTAAAGTGACTCGCGGGTTTTGAGCGATTCGAAGCTGTACATATGTAGTTAGAATGTGTGTTTTATTTGTTTTCATTGTAAATAAATATAATGTTTGGAATCATAATTACTGTTTTATTAATGAGCACAACGGTGAATGAAATGTCGACCTCTTCTGTGTCAAGAACTCCAAAATCCTTCAAGCTTAACTGTTAATTCTGGTAATTGTAATTAATTTAACTATTAATTCAAATTCCTGATGAACTGTTTAGTATATCTTATGGGACTGATATAACTGAATTAGCTATCATTTTCTGTTAAACAGGTGGTGCTCCAGAGGTAATCTGATACAAATCAGATGAAATTTTCAAGAACATAATTAATAACTATCTTCAATAATTATGAATCATTATCAATAGTCAAACACAACATAAATGGTTCTTAGTGATCCTTATGAGGTAAGAAATCCCTACACTATTCATAAAATGTGCTCTGAGGTGAGGCTCGGGTCAATTCTGGAAGGAATTAATTCAGTCACAAAACCCCCTTCAAATCTGGGTAGAACAGTCTTTTGCGACACAAGTTATCTTAAATTAGACCCTGAGCTTAATTCGCTCTCTTTCTGGAACGGAAAACTCAGAGTTTCCCTTATTTTAGAGTTAACTTACTCTGAATTTTCACAAAACCCAGTTTCTGGAACAGGGCCCAGCTCTCACTGGACATGGATAAGGTTTGGTTCAAGGACAAGAGGCTGCATTATTTCATGAGGAAGGTTCCAGACCACTAAATTCTTTAGAGACTGAGGTGAGACGACAGCAGTGTCCTTCGTGTAATATCATGAGAGTAACACACACACACACACACACACACACACACACACACACACACACACACACACACACACACACACCCTTACCGATGCTTTCACTTGCACTTATAACTGCAAACAATCAATCATTGTATCGTCCTCTTGTGCATTTCCATTACGTCACATGTTTATAGAAGATCTTCCCTCAGTGTTGCCACCACTTGTCAGTCAGTTTGTCTGTGAATTAGAAACATCAGTCTGGAAGGAATGTAAGAAACATGATCACCTTTCTATTTAGAGTCCCTAAACTTTCAGAATAAATCTCATCAAACAGATTTGATGTCTGCATACAGTACATATGTCTCATCCTGGTCCTGGTCCTGGTCCTGATGAAAAGTCTCATGTTAAATTGTGTCCTTCACTCAGACTCCCTTAGTGCTAATTGAAGGTTATTTAATAATTTCATAAGTTTAGTTGAGGCATTTTACTTGTTTCTTGGATGCATGCAGACGTTGTTAGCTTTGTTGCTCTTGTTTTTATTGTCAACGGCTCACGCCCGGCCACCCGCCCGCCCGCACACACGCACACGCACACACGGGCGCGCGCACGCACACACACACACACACACACACACACACACACACACACACACACACACACACACACACACACACACACCATATGATGTGCTGCTACTATTTCATCCTACTGGTTCGGTGTATTTGTTGCTTATTTATGTATTCGTTTATTTCACACCGACTGCTCCCTGAACATTTCCGCCGTTGTCTGAGCGAGAAAAGAATATCCATGAATCGAGTGGTTGTAAGACTTTCTTTAGATTGTTGTACGTTCGTTCATTAATAACAGGACCATCTTCATCTAAATCAAGATGTGGGTGCAGAAGTGGCTAATAAGGCTCATCTGCACTCAGAAGGTTGTGGGGCATTGTGGACAGGAACATGGTGCCAGACCCATAGAACCTGGTTTGCTTCTCATGGAATGGTGCTTGTGTGCTACATTGGAAGCGTTGTGAATATGCTGCACGTCGGTCCGCTAAATGGGTCTCTGTGTCAGGAATTCCATCCTGCCAGTCTACCTTGAGCAGTCTGCAAAGGCAGGTGAGGTGGTTGTGGTTCAGCTTCTGTGGGGTCCAGGTTTCACTTGCGTAAAGCAGTGTGGTGAGGAGAATGGCTCTGGAGACTCTCAATTTGGTTGATAGGCTCACGCAAGGGGGCGTTCCCACACTGACAACGGCCAGATTGCCCTTGGCGATCCTTGTATTGGTCTCATCATTGATGTTCACACTGCGAAAGAGGGTGCTATGTCAACTTGTCCACAGCTGCAAGTCTCCGTCCATTCACTGTCACTGTTGGTTCTTGGTAGAATTTCCATGGAACTGGCTGACACATCACTTCGGCCTTTTTGGTACTGATTGTGAGTCCGAAGTTTGTGCAGGCAATAGAGAATATGTCCACTAAGCTCTGCATGTCTTATGTTCTACCAGTGTTGAGAGCGGAAATATTGGGGAACAGGAGATCTCAAAGTTTGTCAACGTGAACCTTGGTCTTGGCCTGGAGACGTCACAAGTTTAAAAGCTTTCCATCTGTTCTGTACCTGATTCCAAGTCCTAGTTCAGTGTCCTGGAAGGCATCGGTTAGCATTGCTGTAAACGACATGTTGAACAGTGTTGTGGCCAGTACACATCCTTGTTTCACATCGTTTGTGACTGAGAAGGGACGGGATACCTCTCCATCATGGAGGACTTGGGCCTGCATTCCATCATGGAATTGACAGACTGTCTGAATGAATCGCTCTGGGCATGCAAACTTGCTCATTATTTGCCACAAACTCGCCTGACTGACAGCCTTTGTGAGATTGAAGCGCATAGAGTACAGGTCGACATTTTGTTCTTGGCATTTCTCCTGGAACTGGCGCAAAGCGAACAACATGCCAAATGTTCGTCGCCCCTTTCTGAAGCCACACTGGCCCTATGGGAGCAGATGTTCAAAGGAGTACGTTTTTAAATAACTTTACATTCAGATTACTTTTGGATTTCCAGTTTCCACACCCGCCCGCCCCGACCAGATGACCCAGCTGGGGCCCGACACCCGGCACCCCCACCCTTCCCCCAACCCAGAGCAGTCCCCCCCCAGAACCCCCCCAGGCCAGGCCGCCACCCACACAGAACGCAGAGCTGCCAACCACACAAGCCACGACGCCCCAGCCACAGAGAGCCCCATGGGCCCCAGGGCTCCCCCCCACCCCCCCACAGGGCTACATGGTGTATTTAATTATTAGGGACCATGTCAACTCAAATTGTGCCTAATGATTTTTCCTCCAAGCAGACATTCTCTCCAATGTGATGTGGTCTAGGAGTACGTTTTTAAATAACTATATTGAGATTACTTTCGGATTTCCAGTTCACGAGGATTGCCTTTTTTGCAACGCTTTGGGAGACCAGGAGTGTGAAAGACTCGTTTTTCTCTCTTTTAATTTCTGTGAGATCGTCTAACAGGCAAAGTGCAGGTGAGACTGGAATGGGGGGGTCCAGGTATAATGATAAATCTTCACAGATCTTTTGCCAGAATGTTTGGACTGGTGTACACTGCCAGAGTGCATGTAGGTAGGTATCAGGGAGATCACAGTGTAGACAGGTATCAAGGAGATCACGGTGTAGACAGGGATCATGGAGATCACAGTGTAGACAGATATCAGGGAGATCACAGTGTGTAGACAGGCATCAAGGAGATCACAGTGTAGACAGGTATCAGGGAGATCACAGTGTAGACAGGTATCAAGGAGATCACAGTGTAGACAGGTATCAAGGAGATCCCAGTGTAGACAGGTACCAGGGAGATCACAGTGTAGACAGGTATCAGGGAGATCACAGTGTAGACAGGTGTCAGGGAGATCACAGTGTAGACAGGTATCAGGGAGATCACAGTGTAGACATATATCAGGGAGATAACAGTGTGTAGACAGGTATCAGGGAGATCACAGTGTAGATAGGTATCAGGGAGATCACAGTGTAGACAGGTATCAAGGAGATCACAGTGTAGACAGGTACCAGGGAGATCACAGTGTAGACAGGTATCAGGGAGATCACAGTGTAGACAGGTATCAAGGAGATAACAGTGTAGACGGGTATCAGGGAGATCACAGTGTAGACAGGTATCAAGGAGATCACAGTGTAGACAGGTATCAGGGAGATCACAGTGTAGACAGGTATCAAGGAGATCACAGTGTAGATAGGTATCAAGGAGATCAGCTGTGCAGTTTGAACATATGTTAGAGGAAGTGAGAGCATCTTGAACATCTTTGTCCTGTAATGAACTAGTGTAGGACCTTGTATTGTCTGAGCTGTATATTGGTGTTTCTGCTCATTGTGAATGTGTTTCTACAGATTAGTGACCAAAGCGTAGGGTCTGTGTTGATGTTGACATCTTCTTCCCATTTGGAGCTTGAAGGGATATTGTGGTATTGGAACATGACAGGATTAAAGGATTTTAGAAAGTGGTTTTGGAGCTGAGATCTTCAGGAGGTTTGTCTGAGGTCAGTTTAGGTTCATCTCTTCTAGTTTGAACTTTGTTTGTATTATTGACTGGAGCTGAAGATATTCCAGATAATTGTTTTGACTGATACCATAAGTTTCTATTAGATCTTTAAATGGAATAAAAGAGTTATTGAAGAGAAGGTGTTCCAAGTTTCTTCTTCCCTTGTTCTGCCATCTTGTGAAGTTTCTTGGTTTCTTCCTTTGCAGGATGTCAGGATTGTTCCAGAAGGTGTGAGTTTGCAGGGAATGAGTGACGATCCATTCATTTTATTTTATTCATCAGTTTATATTGATGCTTTTAAAGCAGTTGTGTTTTTTGATGACAGGACTGAAGAAAGGAAGGTCTCTGATGTGGAGATCTTCACAGAAGGTTTTTTCAATGTCCTGCCAGCCTTCATCTAAGTTTCTGATTAATCCATATTACAACATAAAGTCATTTATTGACAAGATAATAACTGTAAAAGTTTGGAAGTTCTAAGCCACCTTGGTCCTTGGTGTTCTGCAGTGTTTTTAAACTTATACGCGATGGCTTATTTTTCCATAAGAATTTTGAGATATGGGAATCCAGCGTGTTAAACCAGGTTTTTGCTGGTTTTGTTGGAATCATTGAAAAGATGTAGTTAATTTTAGGCAGGAAAAGAATCTTTTCCTGCCTAAAATTTTAGATTGTGAAGGGTCAATTTGTGAAGAGCAAAGTTTTCTATAAAATTCTCTGAAAGTCGTGTTTATTTCCTGAGGGTCACAAGTGATTTCACCATTTTGAGTTTGAATTAACCCTTTGTTTCTTTATTTAGATTAGTTTGTTGTTTTTTTTTTCTTCCTCTCGGTGGTCAGAAAAGTTTGCACTCGATTACGTCACACTGGAATCACTCACTGCGCATGCTCTTCTCAGGAAGACTTTAAAGATTTAAAGAGAATCTCTTCAGTAAGTCACAATAAATCTCTTAACTGGAGGGAACGTTGATGGATAATATTATTAAGGGAGTCAGCAGCTGTGCAGCTCCATGTGTTTTCATGTCAGACACGTGTCATTATTGTACCTGAGGAAATCATTTGATTACAGGAATTAGGTATAAATGGATTACTACTGAAAGTCATGGTGTTACAGTAACACGTGGTGACATTGCAGATAACAAATCCAACATGCTGACCGGCTGCTCCTCACCTTCACCACAGGCCAGTAGTGTGGCTGCCCCAGCAGTTTCACCACAGCAGGGATCCCGTAGTGCAGCCGCACAGCATTCTGGGCCAGCTCCGCATCCTGGTGGCGAGACGTGAGATGGCGCAAGGCACACACTGCCGGCTCGGCCACGTCCTCCTTCTCCCCTGCACGGAGCACGGCGTGGATCAACGCCTCCACCCCACCGAACTGAGTCACAAGCGTCTGCCAGGAGAGAATGGTTCCATCAGCAGGCTGCACAATGCAGCTTACAATCCAATCTCCACAGATAAATCCAAGAAAATAGTGTCTGTGTGTCCGTGTGTCTGTGTGTGCGCGCATCCAGTTTTGAGAGCAAAGACAAACAGACAACAGTTAATATCAACATGATGTATTGCCCCTGTAGATTAGGTTTCTTCCGCAGGACGGCCCGGCTGATGTGGAGACTTTACACAGCTGCTGGGATTGTTTATTATGTCAATGCGTGCATATACATACACAATGGTTCTTTACCATAGTTATTTTATTTGTATTTATTCATTGTTGTATATTAGAACACATATGAAATCACAGAGGACCATGTCAGTCGACTCTCATTGGACGACACTCAAAAGACAGTGAAATGAGTCCCATTGTGTCAGATTCAAACATGTGAAAATTTCTCTTTGAATGTTTCATATTTTGATATAAACACTGATGTGTTGTGTGACACCAGATGTCGGCCCCGGTTACATGTTCCAAGTTAAAACACCTAGTTTTTTTATATTTTCTTTTCATTAAAAAAAACGTTTTGAAAACGATTTACACATGAATGATAAAAATGATATCATTTGCATGTTGGGTTACTAATGAGTGATGCTGGTTGTTCATTTATTCTAGCCCCCAAGAAGGCCAAGCTCAGCTGTCCGACTGTGGTGATGAAATGTTTTGAAAGACTTGTCAAACACTTCATCACCTCCTCCCAACCAGCCTCACTGGAACCAGTTCACACTGTGGCCAAACAGGAGGCGAGATGAGGCCACCAACTGCCTGCTACATTCAGCCCTGGTTCACCTGGACCCTAGGAAGGGGAATGATGTGCAAATGCTGATGGTGGTCTTCAGTTTAGCCTTCAACAAGATAATCCCCTCCAGGCTGGAGCTGCAAGAGGTTTGACTTTTTATCATTTTTCTTTTTTTTTTTACAGGGTTGAATCGGTCAAAAGTTGTAGGTATTTTCGTTAGAGCTGCCGCGACACCATCTTTGATATCCCAGAAACCCTTGTGGCAAGTTTCCCAAGATAACATCAGTTAGCAAAACATGAACACACTTTGATGTCCACAAATTCCAGTTTGTTTGTAAACATATCGACTTTGATGTGAACGACTTAGACAACTGGAGGTTGGAAATGATTGGAAATGAGTGGTGATGGTCCTGTTTTAGTCCATCCATTATCTGCCGCTTATCTGGGTCCGGTGGCACCCCAAGGTGTTCCCAGGCCAGCTGAGGGACATAGTCCCTCCAGCATGTCCTAGGTCTGGCCTGAAGCCTCCTACCGGAGGGACATGCAAAACAGATGCCCGAGCCACATAAGCTGGCTCCTCTCGATGTGGAGGAGCAGCGGCTCTACTCCGACCTCCTCCCTGGTGACTGAGCTCCTCACCCTATCTCGAAGGGTGACTGAGCTCCTCCCCCTATCTCTAAGGGTGACTGAGCTCCTCACCCTATCTCTAAGGGTGACTGAGCTCCTCACCCTATCTCTAAGGGTGACTGAGCTCCTCACCCTATCTCTAAGGGTACGCCCAGCCACCCTACGGAGGAAGCTCATTTTAGCCACTTGTATCTGGGATCTCGTTCTTTCGGTCATGACCCATAGTTCACGGCCATAGGTGAGGGTTGGAATGAAGATCGACTGGTAAATGGAGAGCTTCGTCTTTTGGCTCAGCTCCTTCTTCACCACGACGGACGGATACAACGTCTGCATAACTGCAGACGCTGCACCGATCCGCCTGTCGATCTCACGCTCCATATTTCCCCCACTTGTGAACAAGACCCCAAGATGCTTGAACTCCTCCACCTGTGACAAGGGCACTCCACCGACCTGGAGGGGCCAAGCCACAAGTTGCTTCACTCTCGGCTGCAAATCACACCAGTGCACGCTGAAGGTCCAGCTTCGATGATGCCAACAGAACCACATCATCTGCAAAAAGCAGAGATGAGATGCTGTGGTCCACAAACTGGACCCCCTCCGGCCCCTGGCTGTGCCTAGAGATTCTGTCCATGTGGATAATGAACAGAATGTGTGAAAAAGGACAGTCCTGGCAGAGGCTAATGTGCACTGGGAACAGGTCCGACTTACTGCCGGCAATGTGAACCAAACTCCTGCTCCGGGAATACAAGGACCGAACAACCCTTAACAAAGGGCCCCGGACTCCATACTCCCAGCGCATCCTCCACAGGACCTCCCTCGGGACGTGGTCGAACGCCTTCTCCAGATCCACAAAACACATGTGGACTGGTTGGGTGATCTCCCATGAATCCTTGAGCAGCTGGTGGAGGGTATAGAGCTGGTCCAGTGTTCCACCACCAGGAGAACCTGGGAGAGGGTATAGAGCTGGTCCAGTGTTCAACCATCAGGAGAACCTGGTGGAGGGTATAGAGCTGGTCCAGTGTTCCACAACCAGGATGAAAACAACATTGTTCCTCTTGGATCCGAGGTTCGACTAACGGCCGGACCCTCCTCCCAGTAACCTGGAATAGACTTTCCCGGGGAGGCTGAGGAGTGTGATCCCTCTGTAGTTGGAACACACCCTCCGATCCCCCTTCTTGAAGAGGGGGACCACCACCCCGGTCTGCCAGTCCAGAGGTACTGTCCCCGCCCGCCATGCGATGTTGCAGAGACGAGTCAGCCACGACAGTCCCTGCACGTCCAGAGACTTAAGGAACTCTGGGCGAATCTCATCGAGGAGCGTCGCAACTACCTCGGTGACTTCAGCTTGGGTAATGGACGAGTCCACCTCAGGGAACCCTGCCTCCACTTCCTCAATGGAAGACGTGGTGGTGGGATTGAGGAGGTCCTGGAAGTATTCCTACCATCGCCCGACGACATCCCCAGTTGAGGTCAACATTCCCCACCTCCACTGTTAACAGTGTTGGTGGAGAACTGCTTCCCCCTTCTGAGGTGCCGGACGGTTTGCCAGAATTTCCTCGGGGCCGACCGAAAGTCCTCCTCCATGGCCTCTCCGAACTCCTCCCAGACCCGAGTTTTTGCCTCCACCACGGCCGCGGCTGTGGTATGCTTGGCCTGCTGGTACCTGTCAGCTGCCTCGGGAGTCCTATGAGCTAGAAATGCCCGATAGGAATCCTTCTTCAGCTTGACGGCATCTCTTACTTCCGGTTCCCACCACCTTGCCATGACAGACGCCAGAGACCCTGTGGCCACAGCTCCGAGCAGCAGCTTCGACAATGGAAGTGGAGAACATGGTCCACTCGGACTCAATGTCTCCAGCCTCCCCCGGGTTCTGTGAGAAGCTCTCCCGGAGATGAGAGTTGAAGACTGCGTGGACAGAGGGCTCGGCCAGGTGTTCCCAACAGACCCTCATAACATCTTTTGGCCTGCCGAGACTGTCTGGCCTCCTCCGAGTGCAGCGCATCGAACTCACCACCTGTCAACTGATCACCATGGTGATCAGTTGATAGCTCTGCCCTTCTCTTTACCCGAGTGTCCAAGACACACGGCCAGAGATCAGATGACATGACCACAAAGTCTATCATGGACCTCCGGCCTAGGGTGTTCTGGTGCCACGTGCACTTATGGACACCCCTGTGCTGGAACATGGTGTTCGTTATCGTCAAACTGTGACTGGCACAGAAGTCCAATAACAGAACACCGCTCAGGTTCAGATCGGGGAGGCCGTTCCTCCCAATCACCCCCTTCCAAGTCTCGCTGTCATTGCCCACGTGGGCGTTGAAGTCCCCCAGGAGAACAATGGAGTCCCCAGTTGGGGCACTATCCAGCACCCCTCCCAGGGACTCCAAGAAGGTTGGGTACTCTGAGCTGCTGTTCGGTGCATAGGCCGAGACAACAGTCAGAGACCTTTCCCCTACTCGAAGGCGCAACCCTCTTGTTCACCGGGGTAAACTCCAACACATGGCGGCTGAGCTGTGGGGCAATAAGCAAGCCCACGCCAGCCCGCTGCCTTACACCACGGGCAACTTTAGAAAAGTTGAGTATCTCGCCCCTGTCGAGGAGCTGGGTTCGGGAGTCCGAGCGTTGCATGGAGGTGAGCCCGACAATATCTAGACAGCGTCTCTTAACCTCCCGCTCAAGCTCGGGCACCTTCCCCCACAGCGAGGTCACATTCCATGTCTCAAAAACAAGATTCTGTGTCCAGGGATCGGGTCATCGAGGCCCCTGCCATCGACGGCCACCCAGTTCACACTGCACCCGAACCCTCCGGTAGCCTCTGTGGGTGGTGGGCTCACGAGTCACTTTAAATGAGGCAAAAGCAGAAAACAATTTATATGGGCTCAGGTTAGTCCCATGTTGTTCATAGCGCTACACTGAAGTTAATGTCAATTTGTAAAGTAATCATTCCACTAATTGTCTTCGTTAATTTAGGACAGTCCTAAAAACATGTGGTTATGATGACTCCAGGCATATATTCACAGTATTACTGTTTAAAAATTGTGTACGCTTGTATAGACCTCTATGACAAAGCATGTAAAATGTGAGTATAAATTTAAATTTTTCCAAAATTCATCTGATATCCAGCATCGTCCAGTGGTTCAGTTTTAAAGTGTACAGACTCTGTTAGGTGAGAATATAGCCGTAATGTTGCAGCACATTTTCAGTATGGTTAATTGTTATATACATTTGTAGAGCTGGAATTTGTAGAGCTGGAATGGATCAGCACTCCTCCGAATGGATCAGCACTATATCGATCACAGATCATGGGCCATTTTCAAAACGTGCTAAAAACCCCTCTCTTACTGGTTTGTCGCCTTTTGTAAAACTTGTTTGAATAAACTTTCATTATTCTTACCATCTTTCAAAGTATAAAGATGATAAGAATAATGAAAGTTTATTTTTTTAAAAAGCACATGAAACTTTTTTTTTTTCATTTCATTTTTCCACATCGAGAGGAGCCAGCTGAGGTGGCTCGGGCATCTGTTTCGGATGTCCCCTTGACGCATCCCTAGGGAGGTGTTCTGGGCATGTCCCTCCGGCAGGAGGCCTCGGGGCAGACCCAGGACACACTGGAGAGACTATGTCTCTCTATGGCCTGGGGACGCCTTGGGGTGCCACTGGAAGAGCTGGAGGAAGTGTCTGGGGTGAGAGAAGTCTGGGCAACTCTGCTCAGACTGCTGCCTCTGTGATAAGTGGCAGAAAATGGATGGATACCTGGGCCCCCGCTACACCTCAATTTTAAACCACACCTTAGACACACATTGCAGCCACCTCTTCAAAACACAAACATACACCTCTACATGCATCCAACAGCTCCCCCCAGCACCTCCCACTGTGGTCCCACCATGTTTCGGGGTGAGTGCGGCTGGAGTACGGGGGGCACGCTCGCTCGGGGGTGGCGCCTCCGGGGGGGCTGGGTAGTGGTTCTCCCTCCCTATTCACAGTTGGATTGGTGGAGGATGGGATCTTGTAGTGGCCTGGTGGGGGCCTGGCTGGTGGCCTGGGGAGTGGGGTCGCATCCCCCTCCCCCCAAATAAATGTATGTGTGTGCATATCTGTATATGTATGCATGTGTGTCTGTGTGTGTGTATGCGTATGCTTAGGTATGGGTGTGTGTGTGGGTTGGGATTAGGGGATAGGGTGGTGGGGGGGTGTTCCTGGTCTTGGGGGGGGGGTCTATGGCTCGGCGGCTGGGACCTTCTCTGTGGGGGGGTGGAGATGGGGGGCTGGCCCCTGAGGGTGCAGCGGGCTTCGTTGCTGGGATCGGGGGGGGGGGGGGGGGGGGTCTTAGGAGTTGTTGGACACTTTGTTGCCATGGAAAAAAACATTGAACTGGGACAGCGTTGTCTCCGATCATCAGACATCATCTTCTAGAATAGGACCACTCGAAATGAACCAGCGCAAGCTGCAGAGTATTTCCACCGAGTGGTTACCTTGTTGCGTGAGTTGTTGCAGGTGAGGTTGGACAGGATGCCAGTGGCGCAGGTTAGCATGTTGACATCGTCTGAGCTCAACTGGGTGACAAGAATCTGCAGCAGACCGTCTAAACCCTCCTGTGGGGGACCAGAGAACAGAGGAGGTCAGGACACTTCACAAGGAAGCCGTCGTAGTAATTCTGAGTGTATCAGTGAATTAAGAGATTTGATCATAACAAGACTTCAAAATGTGACTCATATGAGTAAAACGGTGCGCGCTGTCCATGACAGCTCTTCCACGTATAACTCGTCCACAAAACTGCAAACCCAGACAACTTGTCCACACGATTCCGAACAACTCGTCCACGACAATTTTTTTTCGGCAAAATTGATTTGAAAGATTGGATTTGTATATTTGACACATTTGGAAGTATTAGTAAGTGTATTTGACACAAAAACACAAGAGAAACCAAAAACTTTGTTTTCCACCTGTGGGTCGCGGGACTGCATAGTGTCACAACCCGCGCAGGTCTCCTGCTGTGTTGTTGCATTTGTGTGTGTGTGAGCGTGTGTGATCGTAGGCAGAGCGGACGGAGCAGGACGCACACCTGAAGCGAATGAGGGAAGCCAGTATTTAAGGACCGGGATCCCAGGCTCTCATGGCAAGATTGTTCTGTCAGGATTGGTGGTGAACAGGATTCAAACGCCAACTAGTCTGGGATGTAAATTGAAAATAAAGTTTATTTGAGTCGCTCCAACGGGGCGGCAGTCCATGGCGAGGGATCGGAGAAGCAGAGGCGTACAGTCCCGGTGTGCGCCGCTCTGTCCTCCTGGGAAGATCCCGTCTCCGTGACATCCGCCTCTCCGTCACGGAGACGGGATCTTCCCAGGTTAGTGAGAAGCTCTCCCGGAGATGAGAGTTGAAGACTGCGTGGACAGAGGGCTCGGCCAGGTGTTCCCAACAGACCCTCATAACATCTTTTGGCCTGCCGAGACTGTCTGGCCTCCTCCGAGTGCAGCGCATCGAGCTCATAACCTGTCAGTAACCTGCCAATACCAACTAGTTTTATTAGCTCATAACCTGTCAGTAACATGCCAATACCAACTAGTTTTATTAGCTCATAACCTGTCAGTAACCTGCCAATACCAACTAGTTTTATTAGCTCATAACCTGCCAGTAACCTGCCAATACCAACTAGTTTTATTAGCTCATAACCTGCCAGTAACCTGCCAATACCAACTAGTTTTATTAGCTCATAACCTGTCAGTAACCTGCCAATACCAACTAGTTATATTAGCTCATAACCTGCCAGTAACCTGCCAATACCAACTAGTTTTATTAGCTCATAACCTGTCAATAACCTGCCAAAACCAACTAGTTTTATTAGCTCATAACCTGCCAGTAACCTGCCAATACCAACTAGTTTTATTAGCTCATAACCTGTCAGTAACCTGCCAATACCAACTAGTTTTATTAGCTCATAACCTGTCAATAACCTGCCAAAACCAACTAGTTTTATTAGCTCATAACCTGCCAGTAACCTGCCAATACCAACTAGTTGTATTAGCTCATAACCTGCCAGTAACCTGCCAATACCAACTAGTTTTATTAGCTCATAACCTGCCAGTAAGCTGCCAATACCAACTAGTTTTATTAGCTCATAACCTGCCAGTAACCTGCCAATACCAACTAGTTTTATTAGCTCATAACCTGTCAGTAACCTGCCAATACCAACTAGTTTTATTAGCTCATAACCAATCAGTAACCTGCCAATACCAACTAAATGTATTAGCTCATAACCTGTCAGTAACCTGCCAATACCAACTAGTTTTACTAGCTCATAACCTGCCAGTAACCTACCAATACCAACTAGTTTTATTAGCTCATAACCTGCCAGTAACCGGCCAATACCAACTAGTTTTACTAGCTCATAACCTGCCAGTAACCTGCCAATACCAACTAGTTTTATTAGCTCATAACCTGCCAGTAACCTGCCAATACCAACTAGTTTTATTAGCTCATAACCTGCCAGTAACCTGCCAATACCAACTAGTTTTACTAGCTCATAACCTGCCAGTAACCTACCAATACCAACTAGTTTTATTAGCTCATAACCTGCCAGTAACCTACCAATACCAACTAGTTTTATTAGCTCATAACCTGTCAGTAACCAGCCAATACCAACTAGTTTTACTAGCTCATAACCTGCCAGTAACCGGCCAATACCAGTACTGGTGCTGATGGTAGAAAGACGTTCTCAATATGTTTAGACCAGTGTTTTTCAACTTTTTTGAGCCAAGGCACACTTTTGTCTTTGGAAAAATCTTGAGGCACACCACCACCGGAAAATGTAAAAATTTGTAGCCTCTATTAACAATATAAAGTCATTCTCATCAAAGTTTTATTTACAGGAATCAAATAAATACAGAAAACAGTATTTCCCAATGTCTTTTTTTAATAGTGCCTCCCTCAGTGTGAAACCTGGACCTGATGGATGAAGAGCTGAGATCCTGGTTTTCAAAAACTTCTCCATCACTGTCACTGACACAGTACTTTGATACAAGATGGTAGCAGGAGGTGGAGATGAACCACACTGACGTCTGTCACTTTACATTTCACTGGCAAAGTTCTGTGCTGCCCTCTAGTGGTGAAGAGTATTTATACAGGATTACTCTGCAACACACTGCTCTCACAGCTGACAGCGGCTGTGAGACCAAATGATTTTTTAGAAAAAATGTGAAATTGGATAATTTCCCACAGCTCACCTGACTAGATCTCGCGGAACACCAGTGTGCCGCGGAGCAGTGGTTGAAAAACACTGGTTTAGAGGATCTCATGTTTTAGGGATTCATTGGGGCGACATGTGCCATTACGTTTTCTTTTTTTTTAAGTCTGCTTGTTGACTGAGTAGCAGGTTGTTCAGTTATTATCAATCATTGATTCATGCTGCCAGATACAGCCTCTCATCAAACATTCATATTTAGTCGGGAAAAAAACAATATTAAATCCAACGAGGAAACGGGACGAGAGAGAGAGAGAGAAAGCGAAAGAGAGAGAGTGAGAGAGTGCCCTTCTTTTGGAAAAGATGGGCACATTTTCTTGAATGGAAATTGAAAGCTTTATTTGTATTGTGGTTTTGATTCTTTAAAAAAAAAAAAAATCAGTGTTAGACACCTGATTGGTTACTGAGTTGTGATTTAGTTCAAAACTCAAGAGCAATTTGTATCTGCTGTGTATAAGATGTGTCAATGCACTGAGCAGACGACACATTCTATTGTTTCTTGTCTTTATTTTTTGTTTGCTGGTGAAGTCATCCAAAAGTAACTAAAGTACTCTGGTACATTACTTTTTTATTTTAGTACATTTATTGACAAGTAACTTGTAATTGTAACGGATTACAGCTTTCAAGTAACCTTCCCAACCCTGGTTATCAATTGACCAGAGATATTACTGTCTGTTATCCATCAGATGCTCAGTTGCATTACTGCGTCGTACAACTGGTGGCGGTAATGCGACGGTCAGTTGTCAGTTACATCAGTCAAGCGCCAATAAGCAGAAGAAGACACTCAGTAAGCGAAGCCCTTAGCCTGTTGTGAAAGTTTCTGAAAGAAAGTGATAGAGAAGTGTTTTAAAAGAAAAAATTATGATGAAAGTGGTGCCAAACCGCCAAAAAGGCAAACATTTTGCATAGGTAGAATCCGGACTTCATAAAGTATGGATTTGTGAACGTAGCTAATGAGGCAATTCCAGGAGCCCAGTGTGTTGAGCTTATGCTATCAAACGAAGCACTGAAGCCTTCAAAACTAAAGCGGCATACAATGCTCGTGGTGTGGATATGGATGAGTCCGCTGGGTCCATGATGTTCGGTTCATTCTGTCGGGGAATGCAGGTGGTGTGGATGGACCCAAGTGCAGATTTAGGAAATTCCGTAAGAAACAGTGCCAGTATTCAGGGAACTCTTATCTTAGCCTAAAAATCCCTTAGCAAGGAATTCTTAGCTTAAGAGTGACTTAGGAGGTGTTTAAGAGTAACTCTCAGCAAGCAGCTGAAGGCAACTTTTATGTTAGTGAGGAGGTGTGGTTGACACCGTTGCCAGGTTTGATGCAGTCTGCTGAAAGCTGTGATTGGTTGTTAGAGAGGAAGACACTCTGAGCTCCTTGTCCGTATTCACAAAGCATCCTTAAAGGTATAGTAGCTCGTAGTGACGTCACTCTAGAAAAATCTTAGAATTCCTCGAAATTTAAGACTTTTCTTAGAATTGTTCCTTACTAAGATAAAAGTAATTCACAAAGCATCAAAATCCCCGTTTCCACCGCACAAAAGTGCGGGGACGGAGTGGAGCGGTACGGTACGGAGCGGTACGGCAAAGCGAAGCTGGAGCTCGGCTCCGGTACCCGCTTCCACTGCAGAGAGGAGCTTAAAAAGTGGGCGTGGCTTAAGAGCTCCGCAGATATGTGACACTACCACAGAAAAGAATGTCGTCAGATCTACATCTTATGAATCCTCTGTTGTTGTTTACATCCTCCACTTTGCACTTGTTGTTTAGTTAACTGTTATTTTTTGCAGAAAAAGACCTGTTATTTTTTGCAGCGGCAGCGCTGCCGCCGCAACTTCCGTGTTTGTTCTGAGAGAGCGAGCGCTCCGGCCACTTGCCCCGCACTCGAGTGCCCACCAGGATGTCACTCCACCAGGTGGGCAGACAGCAGTGGAAGAGGAGTCTGGTTTCACAGTCTCTGTTGGTCAAATACTATTGATGCAGCATTAGAAAGATCTTTTTTATGTCTGACTTTTCCAGAGGAAACGTGTGAATCAAGGATTGTTGGTGACTGCAGACGTGTAGCAAAGTATGTTCAGGAGAACATGGACCTGTTTACTGGCCGAGTTAACCCGCTTTCAGTACTGGATATGAGGATGAGGGAGCAGGAACAGGCCCTGCAGTACTGGACATGGAGGAGCAGGAACAGGCCCTTCAGTACTGGACATGGAGGAGCAGGAACAGGATCTTCAGTACTGGACATGGAGGAGCAGGAACAGGCCCTTCAGTACTGGACATGGAGGAGCAGGAACAGGATCTTCAGTACTGGACATGGAGGAGCAGGAACAGGATCTTCAGTACTGGACATGGAGGAGCAGGAACAGGCCCTTCAGTACTGGACGTGGAGGAGCAGGAACAGGATCTTCAGTACTGGACATGGAGGAGCAGGAACAGGCCCTTCAGTACTGGACATGGAGGAGCAGGAACAGGCCCTGCAGTACTGGACATGGAGGAGCAGGAACAGGCCCTTCAGTACTGGACATGGAGGAGCAGGAACAGGCCCTTCAGTACTGGACATGAGGATGAAGGAGCAGGAACAGGCCCTTCAATACTGGACATGGGGGAACAGGAACAGGCCCCTCAGTACTGGACATGGAGGAGCAGGAACAGGACCTTCAGTACTGGACATGAGGATGAGGGAGCAGGAACAGGACCTTCAGTACTGGACATGGAGGAGCAGGAACAGGACCTTCAGTACTGGACATGGAGGAGCAGGAACAGGCCCTTCAGTACTGGACATGGAGGAAAAGGAACAGGATCTTCAGTACTGGACATGCAGGAGCAGGTTTGAGGCTTGTCTGCAGTACAAAGTCTCGTGTAGAGAAATACTCATGGACGAGTCAGAAAATCAATCACTTTTCGAGCCATTTAAATTTGTTTTCTATAATACTGGAGATGTGAACATTTTGTAAAGAAATTGTTGACAAAAGACTCAAGGATATTCCAAATGACAGATGACTGAATAAAGAACAATAAAATTGTTTTGACTTCTTGTGTTTTCTGCTTAGTATTGCTGCTGAGTACTATATATATATATATATATATATATAAATTCCCCTCTCGCCCTCCGTGGGCGATCACCTGTTTTTCTATTCACAGCTCAGGTCCTCTACCAGAGGCCTGGGAGCTTGAGGGTCCTGGTCCTCTACCAGAGGCCTGGGAGCTTGAGGGTCCTGGTCCTCTACCAGAGGCCTGGGAGCTTGAGGGTCCTGGTCCTCTACCAGAGGCCTGGGAGCTTGAGGGTCCTGGTCCTCTGCCAGAGGCCTGGGAGCTTGAGGGTCCTGGTCCTCTACCAGAGGCCTGGGAGCTTGAGGGTCCTGGTCCTCTACCAGAGGCCTGGGAGCTTGAGGGTCCTGGTCCTCTACCAGAGGCCTGGGAGCTTGAGGGTCCTGGTCCTCTACCAGAGGCCTGGGAGCTTGAGGGTCCTGGTCCTCTGCCAGAGGCCTGGGAGCTTGAGGGTCCTGGTCTCCTCTACCAGAGGCCTGGGAGCTTGAGGGTCCTGGTCCTCTACCAGAGGCCTGGGACCTTGAGGGTCCTGCGCAGTATCTTTGCTGCTCCAAGTACTGCACTTTTCTGGACTGAGATGTCCGAGGTTGTTCCAGGAATCTGCTGGAGCCACTCCTCCAGTTTGGGGGTTCCTGCCCCGAGGGCACTACTGTCACCTTCACCTTCCAAGCCTCTCCAGCTCCTCTCTGAGCCCTTGGTATTTCTCAAGTTTCTCATGTTCCTTCTTTCTGATGCACCAAATATTTTCCAACTGTTATGAGATAAAACTGTCATGATCCTGCTTTCTCTCCTCCCCTCCTGTGTTCCCCTTAGCTCCGCCCTTGTGCTCTCCTGCTTCGTCCTCCTGATCACAGCTGTTTGTCATTGTCATCAGTGTTTGTATTTAGTTCCCCTCTCTTGTAGCTCTGGTTGCCAGTTCGTCTGCATTCTAACACCATTTGTACCCGGCATTTTTTCCTCATGTTGCCTTTGTGTTTTTCGACCTTCTGCCGGCTCGACTTTGCCTTCTGGATTTTCTCCTCAATCGCCCTGTGCTGGTTTTGACTTTGGGCTGGCTCACTTTGCTTCTGCTGTGGTTTTTATAATAAACACTTTTGAACTGAGCTTCTTGTCTGCCGTGGAATTGAGTTCACAAACCCTGACACAGCTCTTCTACTGAGATGGAAGCTTCTAGGCCTTGGATCTGTTCGTCTTTTAATTTTGGGAGGTCAACTGTGCCCAGAAAGTTCTCTATTACAGATTGTGAAGGTCAATTTGTGAAGAGTAAAGTTTTCTATAAAATACTCTTCAAGTATTGTTTATTTCCTGAGGGTCACAAGTGATTTCACCATTTTGAGTTTTAACTGAGGGGATTGTACACTTTTCTTTATTTCGTTTTAACTGATTTGCTAAAAGTTTGCTGGACTTATATCTTCATATTCCAGGTATTCCTCAAAAAACATGTTTGTGACATGAGGCCATTTGCATTTTTATTTATTTTTTCATAACTTTAAAGAAATTGTAGTTTTCGTATCCCTACCCCACTCTTGCACAAGTGGGGTCAAAAATGACCCCAAGCAGTTCCTATGGAATCTTCTATGAAACTTAGTTCTTAGCAACTCTAACAGTCCCACATATACATCTGATGTCATCTCACACATCTAATGTAACTTTGACTCTCAATATTGTCCCACTTGCACATCTGATGTCAGCAGTCTCACCACCCTGGAGGTCATTTTTACACAGCAATGTACATGTAAGTATTATCTCCATTTATGAACTTCCATGGACAGATTATGATGTGTGATCAAATTAGTGATCATATTAGCCTACTTTGTTGTTAGCTAACAGTGTTGTATTTAGGTAGGTAACACAGTATTGTGTTCGTTGACAGTAGCCAACTGTGTTGTTAGCTGCATCTATATAATTTATAGTTTTCTGTGCATTCATTGTCCTTTCTAATGTTTTATATATATATATATATATATATATATATATATGTATATATATATATATATATATATATATATATATATATACCTAAAGTAACATGGCTGCTAGGAGGCCAGCTAGGATCCCTGTGGACTTTGCCATACAAATGATCCAGGACAGATTGGATGAAGGGCCCATCAGAGGCATTGACTCAGAATGTGACATCTCAGATGTAGACGACCCAGACTGTCGTCCACCACTGAACAAGACCAGTCAGACACAGAGGAGTCCTATGATGAGTCCTCAGAAGAAGAAATGGATATTGTGTCCAACAGAATGAGGCGCTAAGGCTCTTACTGGGCAGAGTGACCGCCCAGCCAGGATAAAACACCACGGCACAATATTCCAAATTGTCAGCCAGGGCCTGCACCTGGGTTTAGTACTGTCTCCCCAATAGATGCAAGGAAACTGTTCATGTCTGATAATGTAATTGAAGAGGTGCTGATGGAAGTGAGAAGAACTGGGATGTACCAGTCTGTATGTTTTTTAGGAGTCCTCTACATAACCCATCCGTCCTGGATCAGTTGTATGACAAGGTCCACAGGGATCCTCGCTGGCCTCCTAGCAGCCATGTTACTTTAGATAAATAAATAAAAAGATTAGAAAGGACAAGGTTTAAAATGCACAGAAAACTATAAATCATATAACAATACAGTTGGCTACTGTTAGCGAACACAATGCCGTGTCATCTACCTAAATACAATACTGTTAGCTAACAACAAAGTAGGATAATCTGGTCACACATTTGATCACTAATTAGACCACACATCATAATATGTCAATGAAAAATAAGTTCATAATTGGAGATAATACTTACATGTACATTGCTGTGTAAAAATGACCTCCAGGGTGGTGAGACTGCTGACATCAGGTGTGTAAGTGGGACAGTATTGACAGTCAAAGTTGCATTAGATGTGTGAGATGACATCAGATAAGTAAGTAGGACTGTCAGAGTTGCTAAGAATTAAGTTCCAGAGAAGATTCCATAGGAACAGTGTGAGGTCATTTTAGGACCCACTTGTGGAACAGTGGGGTCATGATACAAAAACTGCAATTTCTTAAAATTAATGAAAAAATAAATAAAAATACAAATGGCCTCATGTCACAAACATGTTTTATGAGGAATACCTAGAATATGAAAATATTACAACTCTTTATTTTAAAGATTTTGAAGATAACAACCCAGTATATTGCAAAAACGCATTGATTTAAATTGGGGTCATTTCTGACCCTACTTGTGGAAGAGTGTAGGTATTGGTAGGTTGTGCATCCAAGGGTAAAGTTCCTTTCTGCGGTGGAAATGGGTACCGGATTTGGCTTCAGTTACGCTTTGCTGTACCGCTCCGTTCCGTCCTCGCACTTTGTGCGGTGGAAACGGGGCTTTAGAGACCTGATACTGTCGCTTATTTTTCTTGTTGCAAATATTCAGTGTAGAAGTGGAAATGGGAGAAGAATGTTGATCACTCAATTATGCAAAGTTGCACATGATGGAAAGACGCCGTTTTACTTTGGATGGTAATTTCTAAATTATAGTCTTGCAAATGTGGAACACTGCATGTTTATCATAATTTATACACAGTGTGGGGAAATAGCAAAACCATTTCATCTGGAGGGAATAGGAATTTATAAAGAATGGTGTGGTGTGTTTGAGGATATCAGAAATCTCTCTGGGGTCTGGATTAATGTACCAAAGCATGGAAGTATCATATCAATGTAAAGCATCAGGCTGTGCAGACTGTATTCCTTCCATCTATGAAACATCTAATGTTTTGTGCTTTCTAAAGAAATGCTGCCAGTGTGAGCGGTGATAACGAAGCCTCACTGTGTTATGGCGTGTTTCCACTGCACAAAAAGTGCAGGGACGGAACAGAGCATTATGGAGCCAAATCGAGCTCAGCAGATATGTGACGTTACAACAGTCGTCTCAGCCAGGCGGCAGATCTGGACCTTATGAATTCTCTGTTGTTGTTTACATCCTCCACTTTGCACTAGTTGTTTTGTTAACTTTTATTTTTTGCAGCCACAGAGCTGCAACTGCAACTTCTGTGTTGGTCCAGAGAGAGCAAATGCTCCGGTGACTTGCCCCACACCCGAGCACGCCCCGGCTGGCCACGGCTGCGCCATGACACGGGAGTTCTTAGCTTTGTGCTCAAATGCCAGAGCAGCCACTCTGGTCCGTGGCGGGCCAAGGTTTCTGTTCAAATGTGATGCAGGGGCGCTGACTGCATTTGAACAGAACGCTGACCACCACTGCATGGCGTTTGAACAGGAACGCGATACAAAGACAGACCCCAGCACGGAGCACCTGAGCGCCGACGCGATGCTGCGAACAGAAAGCTCGGATGCGATACATAGACAGACCCCGGTCCCGAGCCCTGGTCTCCCCCTGCCTCACGTCCACTTTTCACGACCAACACAAAAGTTGAGCAGTAAAGAAAAGAAAAACAAAAAACAAAAAACAACAACCAGTGCCAAGCTGACCACACTCATAGCAGAGGATTCATCCAGCCAACATATTAAAAATATTGAGGGTGTGTAGTAAATTAGTGACCAATCAGCAGACAGCTTCTCAAACTCAGACCCATTCCATAGTCCCGGGTACCCCAACAGAGGGGCAGCGGAAAAGCGACCACCTTTGGAGCGGTTGTTTCCGGAAAATTACAAATTCTTACGGTGGAAACCCAAACCATAACAGACTATACCTGTCCGTACTTTTTGTGCGGTGGAAACGGGGCTTGAGTGATGAGATATCTCTCCAGTCCCACCAGGACTCATCTTGATGGAGTTTGCATATTCAAGTTTCTACCGGTACTTCGATACGATAATCCAAAGTCATGTGGTTCAGTGTATTTAGTTTATTGGTGACAATAGAAGCGTGTATAAGTGTGTGTTTGTGCATTTCTCAATGTTTTTAGGAGTCTCGCGAGAGGATGGCACCTGTGTTCGGCCATGTTTCTGCTGCCTCTCTGCCATCTTGTTTTTTCGTGATTTTTCTCGTAGTATACTTTGTTGTGTCAACCAGATCGACAATGTCACCCTGACCTTCATTGGATTAGCTCCAGCACCCAATGACCCCTGAAGGTGTGAATATGAAGACAGACAGAAACCAGTTTGTCAGTAGTCAACACCACCTTGCCCGAGACTGAGTGGAGACCAAGACCACCACCAGAACATCCCAAAAGCAAGTCAAAACCAGGACAACGGTTGAGTACTACAATAGTACCAAAGAGATAATCTTCTAACAGTATCACAAACATCTTCCTACATTACACAGTATCAATAACTAACACTCATGCATCCACAAGTGCCTTATGATTCCAAACTTAAAACTCTGAACCACATTTACTTTTGTCTTCCAAATGCTTGCATCCTGGCATTAGCCTCATACATACCTGCTGCTAAGAAACGGCTCAATTCACGTGTAACCCAATTTATTTTTCTGTTTCAGGCACCAAAGACATCAGGAGTTGATGAACATAATTTCAGAGGAGTTGTTGGAGACTAATTAACATTGTAGAAGTTCTCTCCTCCAATTCAGCGAAGGCTGAACTTTCTGTTGAAATCTAAGGCACAGTTCAGCTAAGTTCCTTCAAGCCCTGACAGTGAGTCAAACCTGTTTTGTTGCAGCGTCTGACAAGTTGCGGAGTGTCCACAGACAGTTTTGGATCAGACGCTGGCTGGATCCTGTCAAGTGTTGGCCCAAAGCCTGCATCCCGCCTGGGGAAAATAACAAGAACACATGGTCACACACTTTATCTCCATGTGTACATTTCTATCGGCTGAGGGGAACATACCAGCTTCCACGATGGCAGGCTTGTTGCTGGGACAGACGGACAGTACTTTGAGAACACGACTGGTGGTCCACAGCAGCTTCTCGTAGTTGTAGTTCCTCATGATGAAAACCAGACCTTCTGGGCCCCCATTGGCCAAAATGATTAGCTGAGAATGTCCAAGGAATCAGTGTTAGTCCTAAAAGCAGAACTGCCGTCCCTTTGACAGACAGCTGCCCTCACCTTGCTCTCCTGGTTTCCGTAGGACAGCAGCTGCAGGCAGTCCGTGGTGATGGCCAGAAACTTGGGATTACTCTTTTTCAGCAGTGGAACCATCCTCTGCAGGCCATCGGCCAGGCGCACAGCCATTTTGGCTCCCTCTTGGTGCAGTAGTAGGTTGTGGAGAGTAGTGATGGCGTAAAATAAGACTGACTCCACCGGTGAGCTGCAGATTCATTGACAGAGAAACAATGAAATCATTTCAAGGAGCCTTGGTCAATCTGCGACTTTGTCCTGCACCCCCATCAGCCACTTGGCACACCACCACAGTTCAAAAACCTTGAGTGTCAGCAACCAGCGAAGCAATCACTGAGGAATTAATATAGATCAGTCCTTGTGAACCCGTGAAGTCAGCCACAACACATGTCCAAGTGATTCCTGAAGGTCATTTTTAGTCTGAAAAAAGGGTCCACAGCCTTTAACCAACTCGTTTTAGATCGTTCACTCTTGCTGCGGCCACAGCAGAAAAGCAGGAACATATTACACTGTTTCATTAAATCATCAAGACGAATGACTTGTGGAGCAGTTCAACTTTCATTTCTTGATTTACTGAATGTGCACACACACATTTGGCCGCTGTGGATGCTCTGAGGATCATGTCTGATACATTAATCTGATTTAAGTAATTTGTAGTCATGAATAAAGATAATGTAGCCATTTTGGTTTGACCTTTTTTTAAATAGCAGTTTTTATCAGTTTTAGCCCATTTGAACAATCCCACCATTCTCTAACCAGTCCTCTTAGTTTCAGAGGTTTGACATATTTCAACGTAGCGTTTTGGTAGTATCTCTGGCTATATTCAACGGGGATTTAATCATGGTAGCTTATCAAGAGGTGAGTTTTGAAGTTAGCATGCCACAATGGGGATGTGGAGGAACTACTGATCCTCTCTCAACTGATAAGCTGAAGTGGTGAATAAAAAGTCCCATAATGTGCATCCTGTTGCAGCCCGTTAACAAACTCACGCAGACAGCTCCTATAAAGACGAGGTACGTATTATATGTCTCTATCATGGCTCTGCAGTGGGACAATGATCTATAAAAGCATTTCAATGGAGAGGAAAGAAGGCGTTTGTGGAAACAAACAACAAACTTGTTTGTCAATAGTAATAAGACAAGGCATGCAGACTGTGACGTTCTGTTATTTTTTCCAATTTACTTTAATTTTCTGTATGAATTGAAGCTCCTGAAGCAATTGTGAGTGTGAGTTATCGTTCTGTTAAGCCTCAGTGTGAAGGATTAATTGTGCCGCTCTGCCTCAGGCTTGTAAAGACCCAATATTGGGTGATAAAAGTGAAGGGTAGTCTGCAAGCTTCATTTGCAGTGTTTTCAGTTGACCTCTTGCTTCCATCTTAGAGGATGAACTCCAATGTGGAAAAATGTAAATCTCTTCCTCCAGCATGGCCCAAGCAGCTAAATGTTCTAACAATGAAACTGTTCTGACCTGCTCTTCTGCCATATTTATGGATGTTTGAAAAAAGCACTTCTTTCAACTTTCTGTCCCTGTGGCTCAGTGCATTTTTAATTTCTATGTTCATTAACCATGCTGAATGTTACAATTATTAATGGGCTCTATCATGTCGTTTCATCCAGCCCCAACAGTTTAGCAAGAGTAATGTCAAGAAACTCATTCTTCATTCCTCACCGAACATAAAGAAAACATCAGGAACAATGGTAGTTAAAGGCCCAATCCCAATTCTATTTTGTACCCCTACGCCTACCCCTTTGCCCTCCGCCTCCAAAACGAGGGCAAAGGCAAAGGGATGAAAGTTTCAGCCCTTAGATTTGGGACACCCCTCTCCCTCTGCTCAGCCCCGCCCCTCTCCCTCTGCTCAGCCCCGCCCCTCTCCCTCCGTCTCACAGTTTTGACGTCATAATACGGCGCCGTTATATCAGCAGAGCTGAACCACGGATGTTTGTTGATTTTCCAGCAAGAGCATCGTCCTGCCGTCCCAAATTCAACATGTTGTAGCAGCTTGGCTGCTTTGTTTCACATCAAAGCCAAGAAATAGACAGAGACATGGATTACTTCAGTTTTTGCGCCGTATTTGGACTTGGGGGTCCCTGTTTTCAAAACACCGATATTAGAAGACTTTGGAACTATACAGTGTAATAATAAAATGTTATAAACACGGTCTGTATGAAACAAATACACACGGAAGCTACATACAGCAGCGCTACTGCCGTTCTTACTAGTATAAAATCTTACTAGTATAAAACACAACATATAACTTTAGAAGCGTATATATGTGAAATGCGAGTCCTTCAGTGCCATGTCCTCCTACCCCTCTGTTTAAAATGTGCATCTGTAAAAGCTCCGTTTAGAGGGGTGAATATCCCTTCCCCTCACCCCTCCACCTCTGCACAGTAGTGAAATGGGACACCCCTCAGACTCTCGTGAATGCGCATTTCAGAGGGGTAGGGGTGAGATGAAGGGCTCAGGGGGAGAATTGAGACGCAGCCTAACTGTTGACTTCATGTGTTTTTATTACAGATGCACTTCAGAGTTATTGGTGGTATGGTTTTGTGTGTTTGAAATGTGTCAAGAACTTGGCACAGATGGAGGAGAAACAAAAGCAGGACAGTTCAAGGGTTTTAGTGAGGCAGAGGCATCTAAAGGGTGAAACAAGGAGAAAATCCACAAACAGAGCTGAGGTCAGCAACAGGGAGTCAGACAGGAAACTGCTGGAATGTAGTGATGAAAACATGAACTGGCACAGGAGGAAGGGAGAATACAGACTAAATACTCTCAGACAAGACGAGACACAGGTGGACACAACAATGGGAGAACACAGAAGAAGATCAGTGGTTAATTGAAAACACGAGGTGAGGCACACAAGATGGAGGGGAAGGAAGACAAACCTGAGAAAGAGGTGAGTGATTTCAACATAAAACAGGAAACAAGACATGAAACGTGAGGAAACCTGACACATAATCTGGGGAGATATATTGTAAAACAATGTGTATGAAATGTGTTTTAAATGTGTCTGAAATGTTTTGAAATGTGTGTGCATCCTGGACCTTTAGAGGTTTCTCCTTGAATGATCAAAATTTTTGTTTTTTAGATTAAAAAAAACCCCACTTCATAGGAGTACAAAACATTATTTTAAAACTATTTCAACATTCAGTACATTAATCCTGGAGGATTCTTCCGTCTTCATGTTGTAAGTGTGCCAGGAGTAAGATTTAACCAGTGACTGGAGCTACATATACACGACAATCATTCGGTCACATTCACAGCTCAGCTGATCTCTGTTCACAGACTGAGGAGCAACAGTAATGAGCTGAATCCGTCACACTGAATAGGTGCAATGACTTCTATTACATTATATGAGGACCCTCTCCAACTGCTCGGCCACAAACAGCATTAAACACCGCATTGAATCATACAGGGACATTATAGATCAGATTAAACAGGAGGACTTGAAAGGTGCTCACACACACCAATCAGACGAATGATCAAATACTAAAGGTCAGATAACATGTCTCCAATACTCACTTCATGAAAAAAGAAACTACACAACAAATGAAAGGGACTAAGGCTTTGTTCACACTGCAGGTCTTGATTCTCAATTCAGATATTTTGTGTGTGTTCATCTAACTGCGATTAGATACCACAAACCGACAGTGGGCATGCGCTAACGTGCTTGTGAGGTCAGGTTAGTGAAGAGAGAGAAAAGAGGAGAGGGGAGGAAAAGCTCTGGTGAGGTTTCAGGTCCGAAACTGTTCTCCACACAGGGATCGATGTTAGCTTCGGGAAGCTAAACCAGATCTCTAGTGTCTGAGGAGGAAACCAAGGCTTTGGACGGGAGTGCGCGTGTACATAAACAGATGCAGCTTTATCAGAAAACATAAAACATAAACACATTACATCCACTAGCTTCAGCTCTGCATCTGGCCTGACGTGAAACTGTCTTGAAGAGTTTGTTCTTTCGCGTTGCGGATTTTTTTCACTGTGCGTCATGTTCCTGCACCCTGCTGTGCTCGGGCTGGCTTGAGCCAGTCAGAGTAGGGTTTGTCTCAGAGCTTCCAGGTCGGGTGCTCCGACTGATGATGGAGGCCTTGGATCCCACTGGCACTGGGGAGCAGTGCTGCCGCTTGGGGAGAGTGTGGCCATTTCTTTGTCCTTCAAAGAAACATGGTTCACCCCACCTCCATTCTCCACAGGGCCCTACAAATATCATCACATAGTAACATGACATTAATATCTTTGTGCTCTGAAACACAGTTCGTTCTCAGTTTTGTTAATCGAACAATTATTGAACAAATGATCACACTTTTCTTTCATATTTCAAATCCTGAACAAAAACATTGTTTTGGGGAAAAAAGAAACATAAGAAATGAATTGTTGTACAAATGTGATATTTCTGCAGCCATGAAATCCCAAACACTCCAGGTTTCCCGGTCAGAAGATGTTTATTGAGTTTATTGAGGAGCTGAAAGAGTTCACATGATCTTTGAATTATTTCGTCTCCTCGTGACTCAATGTGCTGGAAGATGAAAGTGCTCGACCCAAAGGATCAATTCACAGCAACCTGCTGAGTTCTGCTGCAGTTCAAGCTTCTTCAGGCTTTTAAAGTTTAAGATTCTTAAACATTTGATCCAGACGTTTAGAGCTGCTAAATTCCATTAAGTTTAGAGAAACCTGCAGTGATCACTGGAAATCTAACAACACATCACATCCCTATGCATTTTCCATTGCAGCCCAACCATGAGCGTCCTGCCCTTTCATCACGTTGCACTCCATTTGCAGTTGTCACATTTACAGAGTCAATTTTCAGTGCGACCATGGAACGACTGTTGACGTTCCTCACTATCATTGCATTTTCTGGGTTTTTTTTAACTCGGCTCGGTAACATATGCATAAATATGAAGCTATTAAGAGAGATTTCCAGACTTTATTCAGCATTATGCGCATGTATATTCATGTCTGAGAAATAAAGACCCCCCCCCCCCCCCCAAGTCACATCTTATTGAAGTGAAGCTTGATTTTATGGTGGAAAAATAAGAGAATATTGACCAGAGTCATTGAGGATGAAAAGAAAAAGATAAAAGCTTTTAAGTTATGACTAATCATCACATGTATCACTACTTTTTTCCCTGCAGGACCAAAATGCAGTAGCTGCCTTTTGGCATGTTTCCACCCACAAAAAGTGCAGGGATGGAACGGGGTGTTACGTTTCCACTGCAGAAAGTAGGTTAAAAAGTAGGCGGGGCTTAGAGCTCCATAGATATGTGACATTACAACAGCAACCTCCGTGCCCCAACCTCCGCGCCTGAGCAGAAAGTGCAGACGCAATGCAAACAGACCCCGGTGCTCCTCGTACCGCCTGCTCCCGAGCCCCAGTCTCCCCCTGCCTCACGTCCGCTCTTTCATGACCACCATGAACATGACCATGTGCAGCAAAGAAAAAAAACAGTGCGAAGCTGAATATGCTAAAAGCAGAAAATTCATACGGCTGACATATGAAAATATTGAGGGTGTGTCACTGACCAATCACTGACCAATCAGCAAACAGCTCCTCAAACTCAGACCCGCTCCATGGTCCCAAGCACCCTGATGGAAGGGGAGTGGAAAAGCAACCACCTTTGAAGTGCTTGTTTCCGGAAAATCACAAATTCTTGTGGTGGAAACCCAAACCGTAACAGACTATACCTGTCCATTCCTGCATTTTTTTGTGGTGGAAACGGTGCATGAGACCAGTGTTTTTCAACCTTTTTTGAGCCAAGGCACACTTTTTTGTTTTGAAAAATCTAGAGGCACACCACCACCCGGAAATGTTAAAATGTAGCCTCTATTAACAATATAAAGTCTTTCTCATCAAAGTTTTATCAACAGGAATCAAATAAATACAGAAAAAAAGTATTTCCCAATTTCATTTTTTTTATATTTTGACCCCCTCAGTGTGAAACCTGGACCTGATGGATGAAGAGCTGAGAACCTGGTTCACATTCTTCCTTTTCAAAAACTTCTCCATGACTGTCACTGACACAGTACTTTGATACAAGATGGGAGCAGCAAGTGGTGGTGATTAACGAGACTGATGCCTGTTAAGTTTTGATTTCACTGGCAAATGTATGTGCTGCCATCTATTGGTGAAGAGTATTTATACATGATTACTCTTCAACACACTGCTCTCACAGCTGACAGCGGCTGTGAGAGCAAATGATTTTTAGAAAAAAATTTGAAATTGGATACTTTTCCACGGCACACCTGACGAGATCTCGCGGAACACCAGTGTGCCGCGGCACAGTGGTTGAAAAACACTGCATTAGAGGAATCATCCGAAACGAGATATAGAGCCCATTCACAGGACAACCTTTTCAAGTCTCTCTCTGGATGCAGCCAAGATATTTATGCACGCCATGATTCTGTCCCGCATGTCATATTGTATCACCTGCAGGGGGCAGGCTGGTGAATCTACTCTGAGACCTCTGGAGTCTTTATACAAACAAACTTTAAAAACACTGGACAAAAAGCCAATTCGTTACCATCATTGTAGGATACTTGAGAAACATGAGTTATTGAGTTTTGAGAATTTTAGGTTATTCGCCAATTTGTGTATGGTCTATAAAATTTTAAATGGTTTGGCCCCACAGCCATTATGTGTTTTTGTCCACGCTCGCTCGTCAAATTCCATCAGATCCACTAGAATATCCTCCATACGAGATTGTACCATACCATTTCGCCGCACTGTAGCGGGGCAATCTGCTTTTTCTGTAAGAGCCACAAACCAGTGGAATACCTTACCTGACGCCGTAAGGGGCAGTAGCTCTCTCAGAGTCTTCAAATCTAACCTAAAAAATCTGTTAAAAGCTGCTCAGCTCTGCAACCACTAATTTGGTCCTCAGACTTCTTTTTGTGTGTGTGGGTGTGGGCGTGGGTGGGATGAGGGAGGTGGGGGGAGTTGCACGCAGACGTGTGTAGCCACGTTGTTGTGGTGTTTTATCCCTGTATACTGTTTAATATGTCTTGTTACTGTGTTGTATTTTTGTGACCTGCCAAGGGACTACAGATGCAAATTAGCTTAAAGCTACAATCTGGTATAGTGCATCAAATGGCAACATTTATGTTTTAACTGTACATTGTCCCTTTTAAATAAATTAAAATTGAATTGAATTGAAGTGAAAACACAAACCTAGTTGTGTCTCGGTGTCAGGGTCAGTGGAACTCAATTGCATGGTAGACAAGAAGCTCAGTTCAAAAGTGTTTATTTATCAAAAAACACGGCAGAAGCTGAGTCAGGCAGTCCAAGGTCAAAACCAGCATAGGCGATTGCGAAGGAAGTCCAGGGGACTTTCGGTCGTGAGTTTGATGTGGGAAACGGGGAAAGAGGGATGATCTGGATGTTCCTGGGGAGTTGGAGACGACCAGACACGGGGTTGATCACTTTGGAAATGAGAAAAGGGCCAATGAATCGTGGGGTTAACTTCCATGATGGTCCCTGGAGTCGGAGGTTCCTTGTGGAAAGCCACACTCGCTGCCCTGGCTGGTAGATGGGTGCCTGTGAGCGACGACGGTCAGCGTAGACTTTATGAGACGCCGACGCTCGGAGAAGACGCTGGCGGGCTTGGATCCAGAACCTGCGGCACCTCTGAACCAGGGCAGCCACCGAGGGAACAAGAACCTCCTTCTCCAGGGCTGGGAAGAGTGGGGCCTGAAAACCAGTCCAATAGAGGCAGAGGGAAGAGAGTTGTGTGCATACTCCACCCAAATGATGTTTTTGGACCAGGAGGAGGGTTGTTGGTGGGACAGGAGGCGAAGGCCAGTCTCCAGGTCTTGGTTGAGACGCTCCGTCTGTCCATTAGACTGAGGGTGGTAGCCAGAGCAGAGACTCGGGGAGGCTCAAATGAGAGCACAGAACTCCTTCCAGAAATGGGAGGTAAACTGGGAGCCACGATCTGAAACCACATCCTGAGGGAGACCATGAAGACGGAAAACATGGAGGACTAAGTCAGCGGTTTCTTTAGCAGAGGGTAGTTTAGTGAGGGGAATGAAATGAGCCATCTTAGAAATATGGTCAACTACAGTGAGGATGGTGGTTTTGCCATGGGATTCGGGAAGTCCAGTGACCAAATCCAAAAGTGATGTGGGACCAGGGACGTGAAGGGACAGACAGAGGGAGGAGATTTCCTGCTGGGGGTGAATTACCGGACTTGCAACGGGAGCACTCAGGACAGGCTGCCACATACTCCCTGACGTCCGCTCGCAGTTTGGGCCACCAAAAATATTGTTGGACCGAGGCCAATGTCCGAATGACCCCGGGGTGGACCGCCAACCGAGAAGCATGAGCCCATTGGAGGACCTGGGAATGGAGTCTCGTGGAACAAACAAGCGGTTATCAGGGGTATTGTCAGGTACCTGCTGCCCTGACACTCGCTGCTCCACTTCCCATAGGACCACCCCGATGATCTTGGCTGAGGAAATGACAGACTCAGGCTAGGCGGTGGACTCCCCTTCCTCGTAGATGTGAGAGAGTGCGTCAAGGTTTGGCGTTCTTCTCTCCCGGTCTGAAGGTCAGAGAGAAGTTAAAGCGAGCGAAAAACAAACTCCAGCGGGCTTGCCGCACATTTAATCTCTTTGCTGTTCTCAGATACTCGAGATTTTTGTGGTCTGTCCACACAATGAAGGGTTGGGTAGAGCCCTCAAGGCAATTCCGCCATTCCTCAAGGGCCAACTTGATGGACAGCAGCTCCCTGTCTCC
This sequence comes from Blennius ocellaris, assembly GCF_963422515.1. NCBI lineage: Eukaryota > Metazoa > Chordata > Actinopteri > Blenniiformes > Blenniidae > Blennius > Blennius ocellaris. The sequence continues at coordinate 25,976,047 of NC_137665.1, read as the reverse complement.
CACACAGTAGTTCCTCTCAGCATCTGAAAGGCTACGAGGAAAAAATGCACATTGGTGAAGACGTCCATCCGAAACTGACCTCTGGGACAGGACTGCCACCACGCCCAAATCTGAGATGTCGCCCTCCACCACAAATTGCCTCTTGGGATCTGGTTGGACGAGAATGGGGGCCGAGCAGAAAGCTGTCTGGAGGTTCTTGAATGCCTGGTCAGCCTCAGATGTCCGTGAGAAAGGAGAAACAGTGGAGGTGAGTCTGTGCAATGGGGCTGCCACCATACTAAAATCCTTAACAAACTTCCTGTAAAAATTGGCGAATCCAAGGAAGTGCTGTAGTTGTTTGCAGTTCTCTGGAGTGGAATACTCATAGTGGCTGGAGGAAGTATTGAAGGCTTTCTTCCATTCATCGCCCTCACGAATGTGAACCACATGATAAGCATTCCTTAGGTCCAGATTGGAAAAACAGTTGGCGTCTTTAAGGAGCTCAAATGCAGATATCATGAGTGGCAGAGGATAGCGGTTCTTGACAGTAATGGCATTGAGGGCTCGATAGTCAATACAAGGTCTCAAAGACCCGTCCTTCTTCGAGACGAACAAAAACCCTGCTCCTGCGGGTGAAGAAGATGGTCTTATAATACCTGCTTCCAGGGAGGCCTTGATGTAGTCGTCCATCGCCTGCTGCTTTGACAGAGAGTAAATATGGCCATGAGGAATTGGGTCGCCAGGCTGTAAGTCGATGGCGCAGTCATAGGGCCTGTGTGGAGGCAGAGAGGTAGCCCGGCTCTCAGAAAACACCTCCAAGAGATTGTGATAGCAGGCCTGGATCTTCTCGGGGTCTGGGGAGGGCGTGACAGAGCTGGTTGCCGGGCCCACAGTGGTGAGCTGGGTGGAGTTCTTAGAGGACAGACGGTTATCTTGACACTGGCGCCCCCAGCTCCTCACACGTCCCGTCACCCAATCAATACTGGGATTGTGTTGTTGAATCCAGGGGAGACCCAGGACCACAGGGAATTGGGGGGACTTAAATAGGTGGAAGCTGGTGGACTCGGAATGACCATAGGGAAAGCTAACCTGTACTGGCTGAGAGGTCCGAGTAATCCGGGACAAAAGGCGTCCATCCAGGGCGTGAGCCTCAATGGGCGAGTCGAGGGGGAATGTCTTCAGTTGGAGTTTCTCAGCCAGCTGTGAGTGCATGAGGTTAGCGTCAGCCCCAGAGTCCACCAGTACTTCCACCTGTAGGGAGACACCAAGAGTCAAGAGAGTAACAGAGAACACAGGACGGTGGGAGTCTTTAACATGTGAGAGTGAGTACAGTGACCGCGGCACAACATTTGAAGACTTGCCTCATATTGGACAGTTGGTGAGGTGGTGCCCAGGTTGACCACAGTAAATGCAGAGCCGGAGTCTGAACCGTCTCTCGCGTTCCTCAGGTGTTAAACGTGTCCGGCCCAGTTGCATTGGTTCCTCTGTGCAGGCGGAGGATGCCGTAGGAGCAGAAGGTGGTCGACGAGGGGGCAATGGTGGTCGTCCATGAACTGATGCCGGAGCTTGTGGATCTGTCCCTCTTGAGTCCTCAGGCGCACACCCCCATTCAGCCGAACGGATCACCAGTGCCACCAGCTGATCCAGACTGTCAGGTAGCTCACGGGAGAGCAAAAGAGTTTTCAAACTAGGAGACAGTCCAAACAAGAAGGCATCATACAACACCTCAGGGCATAATAAGCCACTGACGAGGATCTCTGTTGCATCGTCATGATTGTGTGAGCGGCCTCCCGGCCTGTGAGCGATCGCTGAAACAAGTCCGTTAGTGCCCTGAGGAAGGCGGCTGCGGTGGTGCATGTGGCTGCCCGGTTAGTTCACTCAGCTGCCGCCCACGTCGCTGCTTGTCAACCCAGGTGGGAGATGATGAAGGCCACCTTGGCTCGTTCTGTCGGGAAAGCAGCTGACCGGAGTTCGAAATGCAGTTCACACTGGATAACAAACTGCCGTAGCCTCTCCGTCTCCCTTGAAAAACATGGCGGAGGAGCCAGCGGAACCAGCGACGGAGGTATGGCAGGAAGTATGGGGGTCTGGGTCTGTGGTAGGTTCCTCACCTGCGCTGAGAGGGTGTTTAGCTGTACGCCAAAGGTGGAGAGGACCTGATCACTCTGTGCGATGTGCCGCTGAAGAAGAGTACTCAGGAAATGGAGGTCTTGTGGAGCCTCCGGTGGTTCGGCGCACTCTTGTCTGCCGGCTGAGTCCATGGCCAGTTCGTACTGTCAGGGTTTGTGAACTCAATTGCACGGCAGACAAGAAGCTCAGTTCAACAGTGTTTTATTCTCAAAAACCACAGCAGAAGCAAAGTCAGGCAGTCAAAGTTCAAAACCAGCACAGGGTGATTGAGAAGGAAATCCAGGAGGCGAAGTCAGGAAGGCAGAAGGTCAAAACACAAAGGCAACACGAGGAAAACAAGGTGGGTAAGTGTGGTGTGAGAACGCAGACAAACCGGCAACCAGAGTTACAAGAGAGGAGAATTAAATACAAACACTAATGACAATAACAAACAGCTGTGATCAGAAGGAGGAAGCAGGAGAGCACAGGGGCGGAGCTAAGGGAACACAGGAGGGGAGGAGAGAAAACTCTCAGGAAGGGAGGAGTGAGTGAGAGCAGGATCATGACACTCTGTGTCAGTTTGCATGACAACGGGGCTCGGAGCCGCTGAAAAAGCAACATTTATAAAATTGGAAACAGACATTGTTTTCAAAACATTGCCATGTGTATATACAAAACGTTTAAGAAACAAACACAAAGAAATAGTGTGTTTTCACCATTGACCTTTTAAGCAGTTATTGGGACACCAGTTGTCGCGATTGTTGTGTTGTTGGGTAAACGGGGTCGTAGACTTTACAACATCAACAGACCTAAAAAACCGCTTCTGCCCCCAAGCAGCCAAATTTGCATCCTCAATAACCCCCACCCCCCAAAAAAATCTTTGAGCTGAAAATGAAATTACAGTGAGAGTTTTTAAACATTGTGAAAACTGTCAGGCCCATTTGTACCTGAGCATGTGGACCAGTGCTGGGATCCCCCCAGACTTAAAGATGGTGTGCAGTCCCTCCCTCTGGTGTGACAGGCTGTGGAGGATGCTGGCCGTGCAGCGAGCCGTCTCCATGTCTACCGCCGTCGTCATGGCGCGCACCACGGCGCCCACCATTGCCGGAGACTGGACCAGGACGCGGCGGCTGGCCTCCTTCCGGGTTAGCTGGTTGACAATCATGGCGGCCTTGTTCACCACCACCTGCATGAGGAGGAGAAGCTTGTGTCAGGGCAGACAAGGAGATCTGAGGCGTGACAGCTCTTTGAAGGAACTCGGCTCACCGGGTCGTCGTCGGCCAGCAGCTTGGTGAGCTCGGGCACCGCCCTGGTAGCCAGCTCGGCATCATCTTGGTAGTTGATGAGATGCACAATGGCAGTCTTCAGTAGCTGGGAGGGTTCGGCCAGTCGCTGCACGTTGCTTTGCTGCGATGGATCCGACTGGACGGGCATGGCAGCCTCTCCCTCCACCAGTGTCTCTGGAAACATGGCGGCCCGGACACGCTGAGCCCGAGTTAGTGAGTACTGGTCCTCCAGATCTGTCCGGGGCAGAGGGAGACAGCGTGTGTGTGTGTGTGTGTGTGTGTGTGTGTGTGTGTGTGTGTGTGTGTGTGTGTGTGTGTGTGTGTGTGTGTGTGCGGGCGGGCCGGTGGCCGGGCGTGCGTGTGTGGAAACCCTTTGAGCCGTTGACAATAAAAACAGAACAAGAGCAACAAAGCTAACAACGTCTGCATGCATCCAAGAAACAAGTAAAATGCCTCAACTAAACTTATGAAATTATTAAATAACCTTCAATTAGCACTAAGGGAGTCTGAGTGAAGGACACAATTTAACATAAGACTTTTCATCAGGACCAGGACCAGGACCAGGATGAGACATATGTACTGTATGCAGACATCAAATCTGTTTGATGAGATTTATTCTGAAAATTTAGGGACTCTAAATAGAAAGGTGATCATGTTTCTTACATTCCTTCCAGACTGATGTTTCTAATTCACAGACAAACTGACTGACAAGTGGTGGCAACACTGAGGAAGTGTTATATCTTCTATAAACATGTGACGTAATGGAAATGCACAAGAGGACGATACAATGATTGATTGTTTGCAGTTATAAGTGCAAGTGAAAGCATCGGTAAGGGTTCAAGAGTGACCCAGGGTATCCACAGAAATGCAACGCATACATTGCATTGTTGAACAGCAGGACGAGACAACTTAAGACATTTTTGAGAGGAATTTAGTCCATTTAAGGACAGTTTATGGCACAAATATTGATGTCTGTGTGGTTTTGGTGGATTACACTCTTTCCAACCGGTTGTGTTGAAGAGCACTGAAGGAAAACTCACAAGAAGAATACATAAAAAGGCTAATTACCACCAATACAAGACCACCCAGCAGGGAACATGTAGAGCACGATACTGGAGGAACCCCAGGGGATCAAACAGGTACTTAAAAAAAAAGGTTTATCAGTTCATACATACATATTCAGAAACAATCCGTGAATTCCCACATATGTACTTAGAGCCTATGACTTCAAATGAACAGAAACCTTTGCTTGCAGTTTGACTGTTTATGTGACAATGGGACTCGAAGCGACTGAAAACAACTTTTTGAACATGGCTCCGAGGTGGAACTTTTTAAAAATAACTATGTCAACTTCTCTGAAACACAGCTACTGCACTGATCATGTGCACCACGGTCATAGTAAATAGTTTTTCTGCACATGAGATTAATAAATTCTCCAATCAGGTCTGACATAACAAAATCATCCATCACACAGTTCCTCCTCCTTGGGCTGGACTACAGAATAACCAGACAAACATCCTGAGCACATTAAAACCTCCCCCCAGGTCTGACAGCAGATGCTCTCATTCTTCTCAGGAACTGTTGCACTTGTTAATGTTTACAGCATATTGTTCTTTGCAGCATGTGTTTTGTCTCACAACAAAAACAACCAACAGGAGCAACGACTGGCCCTAAACCAACATTGGTTTGTGTGTTTTTGCTGTTTCCGGGTATCATTTTCAAGACATTGCCATGTAAACACAGAACTTTTCTGAACTGAAAATGCAAAAACGATTCATTTAGACGGGGCCTCAGTCCAAGCATCTACACAACAATGAGAAGGGACACACTGGGGATGTGTTTAGCTCCCTTGCTACAAATTAGCAGTGGCGTTTCTATACTTGCAAGATGTTATTTCAGGTCTAGCGACTGCAGAGTTCAACACCACTGAATAAAGAGTGTACAAACTTTTTAGAGACAACAACATAATGACAACCATATAGCCAACAATCCTGTGAAAAGGTTGAGCACAGGGGATAGCTGAGATTGAAAAATGTTAAAAATCAATAAAATGTGTCTTGGACTCAAACCCTGGCGTGCCACATGAAAGGCAAAATGTATACGACTGGACGAGAAAACAAGGATTCCAAGGCTCTGTTTACAAGACAACAAAAATGAGTGTAACCGTAAAAGTTCCGTCACCTTTGGGGAGCCTGCTACTTGACAGAGACAGCCATGTGAAACTTTTATAGAGAGGAGACTTTTTCACTTGGAACATTGTGTTCTAAACGGAGCCTTACAATAGTTTTGTGCCGGCGTCACTCAGTTTACCTCCAGTTTAAAGTCAGAGTTGCAACTTGTGCTCCTGTAAATAATCGACCTCATCCATTTTGATTCTTAATTGGGAACTCTAGCTGAGCCGAAGCTGGCATTTGTCACGACTCGCTCTATTGCTGTCAACCAATCAGCTCTGAACTTCCAAATGCCTCCGTCATGAAGCCCCACTCGACATTTAAATCACATGATCTGAATGAACGTCATCACTCCTGCAAGCAATAGATGCTGCATTCAAGCAACCATCAGTGTGGATCAGGAGAAAATACAGCCGAAGCAGCCAGATGGAGACCAAAAACCAGCAAGTAAAATCCTCACACACAAAGTTTATACAATTTAGGATGAATCTATATCGAATAATAATAATAATAATAATAATAATATAATAATAATAATAATAATACAATATAGCAGATAATCGTGAAGAATTTTACATATTTTGCCTGCAGTCCCTTCTTGAGACACCAGGTGAAGCTCCTAATTATGACTTGCCCCTGCTAATTAGGTATTACATTGGGCATAGGGGCGACCGTGGCTCAGGTGGTAGAGTGGTCGTCTTTCAGAGTGAGAGGTCGGAGGTTCGATCCCAGTCTACACCGGTCTATGTGTCGAAGTGTCCTTGGGCAAGACACTGAACCCTAAATTGCTCCCAGTGGTTCATTAGCGCCTTGCATGGCAGCTCTGTCCCATTGGTGTGTGAATGGGTGAGTGAGCTGACATGTAAAGCGCTTTGGGACTGCACTCAGTGTGGTTAGAGGCGCTATATAAATCCAGACCATTTACCATTTTACCATTTACATTGCAACACAGCAGTCTCAACTAGATTTTAAAACATATAATTGAATTGAAATCATTAATCAATAAAATAAATTTGGCGTTTGTTCAGTTTTCAACTCTTAGCTTTTCTCCGTAGAGTTTGTACTGTTTAAATTGCTAGTGAAATGTTTACCCTCAAAATACCTTGAAAAAGGGCCTTGTTTCAAAGTTTTGGATTTCTAGGTACTTTATTGGCTGCTCTAAAATGTGAAGGCATGTAACTTTTTGGTCACATGTCAGAAGCAGTGAGGTCTGTCTGTCCCTCTTCAGATATCACCTGTAAAAAAAATTGAACTCCTTAATTTTAGTTCCTGTTTGTGAAGGACTTCTCCTCCTCTCCTGAACGCTGGGAAACACTGCAGATACCTCTCTCAGAAAGCCTGGACACCAACCTTTTGTCCCCTTCAGTCTAAAACGTGTCTGTAGAGGCTAAAATCTGACATTGTTAAAGGGACATATTGGCTGCACACTCCAAATGCTCCTCGGCTTGTTCTAATTTATCTTTCACATTCCGTACAGCAGCCCTTCACTGTCAAAGAACAAACCCTGTAGTTGATCTGACACATTGTCGTGGCAGTTCATGAGATTCTCCACACAGGATCGTTTACATCAGCCTCACAGTGGCAGCAGGTTTGATCGTCTGTAAACCTTGAAAAACTGCATTAGTCTCAATAGCATTCAGCTCAGAGGATGTTTATACTGATGTGTGATTCTCTATTATAACTCACTGTTGCAGATACACAGAGTGGAAATATGAATACTTGATTTTGAGCAGTAGGTTCTTTTCAAGGTGCTGGAACTGAATTTATTTTTTCTTTTGTTTTTTGCAGCAGTACAATATTTCTTCAATTCCCAGACAAACAGTAAAACACTGCTTTGTGACGCTCTCTAGCGCCGACCCATGGTGGGCAAAGGTATGCATCCCTGCAACAACCAATAATGTATCGATGGCCAATAGAGTAGTAATTTTAGCCAGTCTGAAAGTAATAATGGCAATAACTACTTATTCATGTAATAAGAAAGTAAGGGATGTTTTTACAATCCCATTGCAGATTGTTGCATAATTTGTTGACTTGTTGACTGAATATGATGACTATCTCATCCACTTTGCATATTTTTCATAAGAAAATGACCCAAAACCTGCAAAAATATATTTTATTGACAAGAAATGCAGCCCGATCTAGCTATCAGATGTCTGCCATTGTCACATTTTAAAAGGATTTGTGTGACGCCACTTCAAAAATATAATAAATTAAAACAGAGAACTATATACATTCCACCATTGCCTTGCTGAATTATTTTATACAAAGAATAAAAATAAAGCTATAGAAAGTAATAAAAGCAACAAACACGTGTACACAGAAGCAGAGTAATGCAAAAATAAAAACAAAAGTTTGACAAATCTTAAATATACAAGAAGTGGGCAGACTCTTGAGTGAGGATTATTGGTTTGTATGAAGATGTGGGTCTGAGATGGAACTAATAAGAGCATCCCAAGCCTCTCCAGAACCTTGTGAATTTACAGTCAGTGATCTTTCTATGAGGGTGATATCCTTGAACTGGTTTATCCATTCTTTGATCGATGGAGACCCAGCAGATAACCATGAATGAATAATTGTCTTCTTAGCAGCAGTTAAACCTGCAAATATGCATTTCGTAAGTGCTAACCTGGTGTTATCTCTGAGAGCTGAATCATCATTAAATAGTAAGCTAGCAGGCTGTTTAGGAATTGGAAATTTCTAAATATTTCCCAAATTCTTGGTCACCGTTTTCCAGAAGTCAGAAACTGGAGGGCATTCCCAAAACACATGAAGGTAAGTACCAACAGTATTTGGGTTACATTTAGTGCAGTTTGGACTGTCTATAAGTTTCATTTTAAAACGCCTGTATGATGTGGCATAACATTCTTGCAATAAACTTATAGTGTATAAATTGATGTGCTGGGTTTTTGGATGAAATAAATGTTGGACCAAATCTTGTCCCAGTCAAGTTCAATGTTTTGTCCCTCTATATCATGCTTCCAGGAGACACTCACACCCAAAGTGTAGGCATTATTTGTGGCCAGGTGATTATACATTTTAGAAACTAAGCCAGTATAGGATGATCTTGGTTCAAGCCATGTGCTTAGTTGATGAGAGGGTGGGGGTGAGTCCCAGGGGACTCCATGAGCCCGGATTGATGACCCCAGTTAGAGTTAGAGAAAACAAGTTTCTCTTGGTTTTGAACATTTTTGAAATGATAGCAGGTGGGGATGAGCCGGATACTCGTTTCCAGGGTTGGGTAGTAACGGATAACATATAACAGTGTTACGTAATTATGATACCAAAAAAATGTATCTGTAATCCGTTACAATCAGTAGCGTGCGGTGGTGTTTCTGTCAGGGCCAGCAGCAGCCCCCCCTCCTCTCCCCCCGCACATTATGTCCTATGGTAAATACACAGTCCGAATCTACTGTAAGGCCACTACTATGCAGTAGTACTTAATCCACACCAACATAATAGCTGATCAACAACCACAACACATCAAGACTCCACTGTGCAGCTTCGCCATCAGATCATTTTCCAGTGTTTCCAACAGGTTTGCACCAGGGGAGGGGGGTGCGAGTCTCGTGCGCGACTGTCATGCATGCCTGTGTGTCTGTCTGTGTGCACCATTGCATGGGAAACACCACTTTACAATCAAATACAGCACCAAAGGCCAAAGCAGCACCAATCTAATCCAGAGTAAGTAAAACTATGATCACCATCACTTGTAGATTAAATCATCCTGCTGTGAAATGCTGACAAAGCCTTGGATGGTCTGAGTTCAGCTCATCATTCCTGGTGGGGGTCTTCTTCTACTCACAACTGAAAAAGGTCCTGAAGCAGGTCCTCTATGTATCATGATCTTCATGTTCAATCAGCCTCCATCACTCCAGAGGAGCACATCATAACAGTCATCACCTCCTGCCCATGAGCCCATGAGCCAATCAGTCAAGCTCATTTCAATGACCACACCCAGACCAGCACTACAAACTCTGCTGGCCCTGAGGTGGTCCGTCAATAACACATCAACATCTGATTGGCTGATGATCCTGTCACTCAACATTTTAACCCAATAGCAGGTCCAGCTTCCATCAGAGGTTAGCAATGAAGCTACTGCTAGCCCCAGCAGAGGAAAGGAGCTGTGATGCGTTTAGAGCAGCGGTCCCCAACCTTTTTTGCGCCACGGACCGGTTTAATGTCGGACGATATTTTCACGGACCGGCTTTAAAGTGTGGTGAATAAATACAACAAAATAAAATCATACGACCAACACAAAAACTGTGGTATTTTGTAAATATAATAATAAATGTGAATCTACTGTGTACTTGTATTTTTATGTTAGTCTCCTCACTGGACCTTTTCCCTTTTGCAAAGAAACTCTCTAAAGACCACTGTTTTTTACTCATTTTGCTGTTTGTAGGTTTAATATCAGCGCTAATTTATCACGTGACCGACACAAGTGTGAGTCATAGATGGATGTAACGGAGAGAATTCAGTAATCTTTCAAAATAAAAGATTGTTCAGACTTGGATATAAATAAAACGGAAATAATTTATTCTTTCTGTGTGGCCCGGTACCAAATGACCCACGGACCGGTACTGGTCCGTGGCCCGGGGGTTGGGGGGCCGCTGGTTTAGAGAACATATGAAATTTGAGCTCCACAAAATATAACCTTCTGGATAAAGTTGCGACAGTTTCATAATCACTTTTTAATTATGAATTTTTTTTTTTTTAATTGATAGGGCCTGCTGCCCCTGACTGCACACCACTGGTTACAATACATAAAAAATGTGTAATCTTGTTACAGGTATATTGGATAAAAAGTGGGATTACTGAGCAGGATTACAATAGAAAATCAGATGAATAAACTAGAACTTCAGTTGTCACGTGCGCCATCCACTGGCATCAAGACACTTCCCAACGCTTTCAGGCTGACGGGCACTGATGCGTTGTCATGGATACTGCAGCCAGCTGCTCTCATCACTATGTTTTAAAGTGGGAGGAGCCTCTTAACCTCTCTGTACAATGCTAATGACCAGAGTCAGCAGTGACAGTGCTGTGAATGTCCAGTAACTTGACGGCTCACCTGAACAAACATCTAGGTAGGATAAATCCTGCTCTCCTTTCACTGATACACACCTGGACTGGATGTGTAATACTTTTTTAAAAACATGGTCAACCAAATGGTTCATTTGTCTCTTCATGGTAGGTTTAGTAATTTAAGCGAATGTAAGTCAAATTTAAATTTATATTTTGCTATAAAATATAAACTTTTTTCATCAATTGCTCTAAATATGAAACATTGATTGTTATTACAGTGTTATACAATCATAAATGTGCTGAGATAATTACTTTACAAAGACAATTTGATGTCTCTCTGAGTTGATATTTGTAAATATTGTTAAAAAAAAAACTAGAATAAAAATGGGAAAATCTGAATTTCCACTGCTGTTGTGCAACCTGTTAACTAAATGGCACAATGAACTGTTTCATTTACTGTAATCGGATGTGGACTAGATGTGAAAATGTTGGGCTGTTGCACTACAGATATAGTCAAAAGAAATTAAAACCAGCAGTTTTTTTGTGTCATACTGACAGAAATAAAGTATCAGATTCCTCAGACATTTTATGTTGTTTATATCTATGTAAATGAGCATCTTATTTGGATTAATCTACAGTTCGTAGTATTTGTATGAAGGTCTACACTTCAACCATTAACTGACATCTCAACCATTTGGTAGAGATCAATATTTTTAAAAACCACAAGGTCTATTGAAAAAAAAATATTTAGTGTGCTTATGACTCCCCCAAGGGCAAAATAAATAAAAAGTAAAAGATTGTTCAGTTTTTTTCTTGGTGGGGTTGTTGAAGGGATACCATTACTGTTACGTTAGCCTTATCCGGCTTAACATTATATGGGATGACATAGACGACACCGGGGTGGTGCTTAACAGGTTGTTTATCCTCCAGCCTTCAGGTGCACAACAAACATGTCCGTGTGGGAACATTCAATAACACACACATTATTTCCGCTTTATCCAACACCTCCCCTCTTCAATCAAAACCTTCCACACATTTCAGTATCAACATGGCAATTAACTTTTCTTTCATTTAACCATTTGTGCCAGAATACCACACAACAACATGTTCCTTTCTTTAACTCGAACACACTTCACATCTGCTTCTCTTCTTCTTTTTTTTCAACACATTAATGTACCCTTACAGGTCTAACCGTCTCGGTGGATGGGACACTCGACCAGATGTGGTCACATAAGGTGTACCTGTGGTGTCCTGTATGTCACTACTAGATGTGAGTGATGTACAGCTTGTTTGTGTATCTCTTGAACTTGGTTCAATAGTAACCTCAGTATCGACAGGTGCTTGACATAAAGGTCTCACATGTGCATGATTTTGTCTGATACGTCCCTCGTCTGTGTGAATGAAATATGATCTTGGTGTCATTGCTTGTTCGACAACTGTCCCTCCTTTTTGTTCTCTCGGAAGCCACACATTTTGACCCTGATGCAGGGGTGTTAGTGGACGGGCTCTGTGGTGACGGTTGAAGTAACGTTGCTGGTTTTCTTTTGACCATCTCTGTTTGGTTCTGAAGTCTTAAATGTTCAGCCGCCATGGTAGTAAGGTGACGGGGTGCTGAGGCAGTGTAGTTTGCAACTGTCTGCCCATCAGAAGTTGTGCAGGAGAATAGCCGCACTCGAGAGGTGGAGCACAGTATGTGAGTAATGCTTTTGTTTTCTCACCTCCACCTTTCCATAGTCCTTTTACTGTAGCCACGGCTCTCTCATACCTGTTACCGGCTACTGGTGACATGAGTGAACCCGAACTCTTCTGCAAAGTCCCTAAACAGTTCCCTGCTGTACTGTGGTCCACTGTCCGACACGACTGTCTCTGGTATCGCATGGCGACTGAATGTCTCTTTGATGGCTGCTATCCCCGTAGCTGCAGATGGCACATTCAGCTTCACCACCTCAATGTACCTTGAGAAGTAATCCATGAGAAACATGTAATTCTCTTTTTCCCAGAAGAATAGGTCAGTGCCTACCCTCTGCCAGGGGCACTGAGGTACTGGTGTTGTCATCAGTACTCAGCCCTGTGTTGTGAACACGTGTTGCAGTTGTATATTGGCAAATCTGTATTGACAGTCCTGGCCACCAGACATATTGCTGGGCTCTCGCTTTGCATTTGACTATGCCTTGATGACCACTGTGGAGCAGGACTAGGATTTCCGGTCTCATGCTTTGGGGAATAACCAGTCTTTGTCCGCTTAAAAGTAGCTCTCCAGCCACCGTGATGTTTTCCTTCTCCGGCCAGTATAGTCCTAGCTCTGGAGGCAAAGCATGTTTCACGGGCTACCCTGACTCGCAGTATTGGATGAGTTTTGCGCAGACGGGGTCTGTGTGTTGTTCCTGCTGAATTTCTTTTATTCTTGGTGCTGTAGCTAGTAGACATTGAATCACTAGACATTGTCTACGAACACTTTGACCTCTGTCTCATTGTTCAGTTCATCCTGTGTCAACGTGTGCTCCACTGGTGCTCTTGACAGTGTGTCTGCTGTTATTAAGTGCTTATCCGGAACATGTACAATGTCAAATGGAAACTTCATTAGTCTAAGGCAAAACCTTAGTACTCTGGGTGGAAGCTCGTCCAATGCTTTTGTGCTGAGCAAAGGCACGAGAGGCTTGTGGTCTGTGTCCAACCTGAATTTCCATCCGTGAATGTAGGGTGCTAGTCGTTCGCATGCCCATGTGACTGCCAAAGCCTCTTTCTCTATTCGAGCATAGTGTTTCTCTGCTTCCGTTAACCCTCTTGAGATGAACACTATTGGCCTTCATGTTCCATCCATTTGTTCCTGTGTAAGGACAGCCCCCAGCCCATATGATGAAGTGTCTGCTGCCATACATGTCTCCGCTGTTGGTGAGTAGGGTGCAAGAACCTATTGTGAGCTCAGTTCCGTTTTCAGTTTTTGAAAGGCGTCCTTTTGTGGGGCTCCCCAGTGCCACTCGTTCTTTTCACTGAGAAGGCATTTTAATGGTTTCGTGTAAGATGAGGGAGAAACTTTCCTAAGTATTTAGCAGTGCCAATTACTCTCCTCGTGCCTTCTGCGTCTGTTGGCTCGGGCATCTCCACAATTGCTCTGACCTTGTTTGGATCTGGAGACATGCCCTCAGCTGTGACACAGTGTCCCACAAACGGGATTTTGTCTTTTGAGAACTCACATTTCTCATTCAGTGTCAGTCCTTCTTTCTGAAGAGTCTGTTACACTTTCTGTAGCCTCTCGTTGTGCTGCTGCATGTCTTCTCTGAACACTACAATGTCATCAGCATAGCAAATTACACCCACACACCCCTCCAGCATTTGGGACATGCGACACTGAAAGTGCTCGAGAGCACATGAGATCCCAAATGGCAGGTGGTTGAATGGATATCTGCCGAAAGGGGTGAGGAATGTTGTGAGAAGCCGGCTTTCCTTGGCTAGCAGAATCTGCCAAAACCCAGAGGTGGCGTCCAGTTTTGTGAATACCTTTGTTCAGGATAGCATGGTGAGTGTGTGGTCTACAGCCGGAAGGATGTGTCTCTCTCTCCTCAGCCAATTGTTCAGGTGAGTCATGTCCACACACAGTCTTATTTTTCCTGGCCGCGCCTTTGGTACCACGACCAGTCCAGCGCACCTTGGCGTGGGTTGTGTCACTCTGGAAATCACTCCCATTCGCTCCAGTTCCACCTTAACGTTGTCCCGCAGGGGCGGGGGCACTCTGCGTGGAGTTGACATGGCATATGGGATGGCTCCTGGTTCCAGCTCAATTTTGTAAGCCTCCTTTGATTTTCCCAGTCCAGAAAACACTGTTGGGTACTGCACTTTAAAGTCTTCAGGCTGTGCTTGCACTGTATTAACACATTTTATGAGTTCCAGTGCTGTAATTGCAGGAAGACCCATCAATGGTTTGTACAGTCTGTTAACAACATACACATCCTGAATAGTTTTCTTCCGATCCAAGATTAGTTTACCTTTAAAGCGTCCTCTGACATCCAATTTCTCTTTGTCTGCACCGGACAGCACTTTACCTGGCGGTTATAGTGTTCCGTGTTTCTGTATTGAGTAAATGCTGCTTGGGATTTCTGTAACACTTGCACCAGTGTCCAACTTGAAAAAGTGTTTTGTCCTGATTTAGGTGAACTATGTTACTCTATTTTTGTCTTTAAATGTCTTAATTGGCTTTGCAAACTTTTTCTGGATTGTCTCTATTTGTCCTGGTTGATGTTCAGCTCCTCTTAGGACTGGCTGTTGTCTTTTTATTGTTTCACTTTGTCTCACTTTTGTCATAGCTTTATCCAAAGTTAAGTCTGCATCCAGCTGCAGGCTCTCTGATAACTTAGCATCTCGTATGCCCACGACTATGTGATCCCGTATGAGGTTATTTCTCAATGTGCCAAACTCACAGTATTCGGCCAACGTGCGCACCGCTGTCATGAAGGACTCCACACTTCCCCTGAGGTCCTGGCACCTCCGGTTGAAGCGCGCCTTTTCAAAGATGACTTTCCTCTTGCTCACACAATGCGCAGTGAAGGCCGCTGTTACCGTATCATATGACTTATTCTGAGCATCAGTCAGTGGCAGGACGTTTAAAATGTCCTCTGCATCGTCACCAGCAGCATACATGAAGCTGTTTACTTGAAACTCTTGAGACTGTTTATCTAGTCCCGACATTATGCTATAGCGCCCAAACTGCTTCAGCCATCTTGGCCACTCGGAGCCTTTAGGAAAGTCGGACCTGCTCGGCGCCATGAGCTGCAGCACGGTAGCTCCGCCGTCTCCATTCTGCCTTCGCACAGCGTCCTCCACACTCATTATTGTCGGTTTTCTTCTGACACCATGTTACATTAGCGCAGTGGTTCTCAATTATTTTCTGTCATGCCCCCCCTAGAGGACAGAAACTTTTTCTGCATACAATTGCCTGGTTATCAAAATGAATTAATAAAATGAGCTGGAGGCCCTTTTTTTTATCGTTTTATCGCCTCACGCCCCCCCTGACACCCCACCACGCCCCCCCAGGGGGGCTCGCCCCACCATTTGAGAAGCACTGCATTAGCGTTATCTGGCTTAACGTTATACGTGATGACATAGACGACACCGGGGTGATGCTTAATAGGTTGTTTATACTCCAGCCTTCAGGTGCACAACACAACATGTCCGTGTGGGAACATTCAATAACACACACATTAGTGTTCCACTTTATTCAACAAATACTTGTACTGATAGTAAGAAGCCATTCTCAATACGTTGAGAGGATCTCATTTCTTAGGTATTAATTGGGACTACATGTGCCATTACTTTTTTTTTTTTTTCAGTCTGCTCATTGACTGAGTAGCGGGTCCAGCGGGTTGTTCAGTTATTATCAATCAGTGATGTATGCACCAGATACAGCCTCTCAAACCTATCAAACATTCATCTTTAGTCCGGAAAAAAACCCACATTAAATCCAACGAGGAAACGGGATGAGAGAGAGAGAGAGAGAGAGAGAGAGAGAGAGAGAGAGAGAGAGAGAGAGAGAGAGAGAGAGAGAGAGAGAGAGAGAGAGAGAGAGAGAGAGAGAGAGAGAGAGAGAGTGTTTTGGAAAAGATCGGCACATTTTCTTTATTAGAAATTGAAAGCTTTGTTTGTATTGTAGTTTTGATTCTTTAAAAAACAAAACAAAAATCAGTGCTAGACACTTGATTGAGAGTTTTGATAGTTCAAAACGTGTTCAGTGCAATTTGTATCTGCTGTGTATAAGATGTGTCAACACACTGAGCAGACGACACAGTCTATTCTTTCTTGTCTTTATTTTTTATGTTTGCTGGTGAAGTCATCCAGAAGTAACTAAAAGTACTCTGGTAAATGACTTATTTATTTTAGTACTTAGAGTAAGTTACTGATGACATGTTTTGACAAGTGACTTGTAATTGTAATGGATTACAGTTTTCAAGTAACCTTCTCAACCCTGCTCGTTTCAGACGAGTATTCAGTATGGATAAAGCATTTTTGACAAGTACGAGCATGATACGAGTAAAACTTGTCAATATTCGTGCTCGCCCTGAAGGAAAATCCTCATTTGGTAACCGACTGTCTTCACACTCTGTGATTGGCCAGTCAGACACAGAGCCCGCCCTCCCTACAGACACATCTCTGCAGCCACAGCTCTGCCCAGCCCCACTCTTAAGGCCAATTCATCCTCCATAAGAACAAGCCGAAAGTTCTGCAGTGATGTATGCTGCCAAACAAAATGACGTGACTTCCACCGGTGGCCTCCTTCTGACCAAACAAAATTGTGTCGGCAGTGCCGGCCGTCCAGGCTGCCGCACTGCCAAAATTTCGCATCACTCAAAGCGGTCAGCTCCTGCAGTTAAAACCGAGAAACATCCCGCTCCTTTAAAACGTCTCTCTTTTATTACTGAAACCATTCAGTGAAATACGTTTCTGACAGCACAGGAGGCGAGAAATAAACTGCAGCTGAAAAGTGAAAATGCCACTTCACAGATGTGTGGCTGCTCTGAGGGGGCGTGGCCTGCGATTTCAGGAGCATCTTGCGGTCGCCTTTTCTTCATTTCTTCCACTCGAGCATATCTTCACAACAATTCTTCTTCCTCCTCAGCTTCAAACGTCTGTCTTTCTTCATCCTCTTCCTCTCTCATCAACTTGAAAATGACTCTCTCCACCATGGTCGCACCCTATCGCTGTTTCATCCTCAAGATAGGTATATGCCACAAGGGGCGTGGCCTGCAGTTTCGGCAGCATCTTGTGAAGTATGAAGAGTCCTGCTGAACAAACTTTTTTTCGACAGCTTGTTGACGTCACTGCCGAACTTTTGTCTTGTTCTTATGGCTTCAATAAGGGAGACTGCAGGGGCCTTTACACACACACACACACACACACACACACACACACACACACACACACACACACACACACACACACACACACACACACACACACACACACACACACACACACACACACACACACACACAGTGACTGAACTCTGTGCTTGCTCTCTGAGCTCACATTGCTTTCTTCAGTAGCGGTGTGCGATACTCCAAGACTTGGTATCAATCTGATACCAAGTAAATACAGGGCTAGTATCGCCAATACCGATCCGATACCAATACTTTTTAACATTCAAGGTTAATGAATCATTAACGTGAACTATTTTGCTGCATTATTCAAGGGAACTCGGAGGGATTTATCCCAGTTGATTTTATATCCAGAAAACTGACTGAATTGGGTAGAGTAGTATTTGAGGTAAAGAGCTGGCAATGCTTGTGAAGTACAGTAATATGTCATCTGCATAAAGCAAGATTGTGTGTTCTGAAGCTTTAATACAGATAGATGAGATACCAGGATTTAGTCTGATTGATTGTGCCAGTGGTTCCAATGATAATGCTAATAATAAAGAGCAGTGGAGACAGTGGGCAGCCTTGTTGAGTGCCACGATGTAAGGAAAATTATTTAGATAAAATAATACCTGTCTGTACGACTGCATATGGGTTAGAATAAGGTGTTTTGATCATTGATCTAAATTTACGCCCAAAACCCAACTCTTCCAGAACTGTCCATAGATATTCCCAGCCTACCCTATTAAAAGGTTTGTGCATCCAAACTGAATAAAGTTGCTGTGTCTTCAGAAGATTCAGATGCATGTGTAATCTGAAAAAGATGTCTGATATTGTCCGATGCCAGCCTCCCTTTTAAAAAGCCTGTTTGATCATGGTGGATTAATTTGCCCATGAATCTCTCTAACTTTCTGACTAAAACCTTGGTAAACAGTTTTAATTCTGTTGTAATAAGAGATATTGGCCTATAGCTGCCACATTTTAAAGTAGGTTTACCTTTTGTATGAAGTATTGATATAAGTGATGTGTTTTTGTCACCCTGAAAGGACACAGACTCTAAAGTAAATTTTATTGAGTTTAAAAGGAGTGGCCCAATAATATCCCACAATTCAAGAAACAGCTCTGGGGGCAGGCCATCCAGACCATCCAGAGATTTGGATTTTTGCATCGGATAGAGGGCTTCTTTTAGTTCTTTAATAGTGAGTGGTATTTCAAGTTGTTCTGCATCAGAATTGTGAATAAAACTGAAGGTAGATTAAGCTCTGATAAGAGCAATTTGAGGGTGTCCTCTATTCAGATGTGTACACGAATTTTTTCAAACTTTTACCAATTTTAAACTGTGAACCTTCAAATTTCATAACGTTTCCCCCCGTCTTTCCAGTTTGACATGAGTGTGTATTGGAAAGTCTAGAGTGGAGAGTTTTTTTATTAGAGTGGCAGAAGCTGCTGGATTACAAAAAAAAAAAAAAAAAAAAACGTCTTTCTCTCATTGCCATGGCCACATTTCTTCGTCTTTCTCATCATATTATACAACAGAACGTAGCTACAGGCCTTGTGCTTCTCACAAGGGGACACTTTTGTCTCGGAAAGACACGGTTCTCCTACAAATACACTTAATTGGCAGCAAGTTCAGGATTTTCTCCCATCCACTCCAATGTATTTTGAGGAGCCATTTTCCCCCTCACACCCAAAAGTTGAGACATTTGTCTCAAGTCCTCACGCGGAGACGGAACATTGTGAGGACATGAGAAGCTCACATACATCCTTCAACTTCATTTGATGCTGAAGACATTTTTCACCCAAGTGTCATGGCTCTCCAACTACAAGAAGTTGTTCGGGACCTGTGTATCTCGTTTTCATCCTTTTTTCTCACAGCCTCTGCTACTCAGTGACAGCTGCAGGGGCCTGTGTTGGAATCTGTCTCCAAGGCAACAGACACAGCTGCACCTAATAAGGCTGGGGACACCTGGGGGAGTAACCTGTGTGATTTTCAGGTCAATCACAGGTGTTTGCATAGCTTGCTAATTAACATGCTAACAAGTTTGTTAAATTGAGCTGAACTTTGGAGGGTGCCCTCAAGGGGGGCTGGGATCACAGATCACTAGCTACTTAGCTGGCCTGCTAAGCTAGTTCCCTTAGTATGTTAACATCTGAGATCACACCAGATTCCAGATCAGCAACACCTGGGAGGTATACTCTGCGATTTTCAGACAAATCAGAGCTGTTAGCATAGCATGCTAATTAGTATGCTAACAAGTTTGTTCAATTGAGCTGAAACTTGGAGGGTGGCCTAATTGGGGAGCTACAATCAAGAATCACTAGCTAATTAGCTGGTTCCCACACACTTTTGACCCTGCCCTAGGCTCATGGTTACAGGACCAACCCATACATATGGCATATAGCATGGGGGGGACATCACTCGGCAGCAGGTGGGAGGCACAATAACCTTTCCTGCAAGATTTTTCTAGTTTTGTTTTAATCTTGCTGCTAAAAGTTTGCTTGAACTTTCACTCTGACTGTACTACGTTACTCTGGTCCAATGAATCATAAATTTGGCTTTAGCCTTAAGGAGGTTGTTTAATTCAAATTTGTGGGCCTGAAGGGTTGAGTGGGTCCTGTCAGAAAATCTTTGCTTTTGCTCAGATTCTAGTTTCTGTATTTCATTTCCTAGTTTGACAATTTTGTATTTTATAGAGGAGCTCAAATATATATGTCAATGAAATGAATTTTCCCCTCATAAAGCATTTAGTTGTTTCCCGTAATATTTGAGTTGAAGAGGCTCTGAGTTGGTTTCTTGAAATATTTTCAGATAATTTTTCAAGCGTTTTAAAAAGGTAGCGTTCTGGAGTAATCTGTTGAAGCGCCACCTGTGTATGATTACCGAGGCTCTGTTGGATTTGGAAGTGATACATCACAGGGGCGTGATCAGATACTATGATAGGCACTATGATAGGAACTCTATCAGTGGAGTCAATCCATTGGTTAAATGGTAATCTGGCATATCCAAAAGTTTATTAGAAACCATGTTAAAAAAGTTAGTCATGAGTGTTGAGACCGTATATTGAAGTAATATTTTGGTATTTTTAACTGTGACACACACAGAAGTTAATCTTCCAGTGCCATCTTTACCATTTTACATTGACATGCAATTTCCTGTCAAATAAAATAGCTACCCCTTTCGACCTGTTTCCAACAGAGGAGAATGTAACACATTTATAAAATATGTTCTGAAATCTATGGCTGTCATTTGTTTTCAAATGTGTTTCTTGGACCAGAGCATTTGAGATTTCTTTATGTCTAAAAAAATTCCAAGCATTTAGTGCATTTCACTGGCAAATTTAGAGCCTGGACGTTCCATAATATAATATTGAAAGACTTATTCATAACCAGATTCTTGCCTTTGTGGGGTTTGAACAATATGAGCTGTAGGTCTATATGAGCAGGCACCTGTAAAACAGAGTTTCTGATATGGCACATATTGCAATGCTTTGGTGAGAAACAAACAAAAACCAGAACCAAACTTTCCATCCACAAGAGGTAAACATTTCTTCTTAGGTTGGAAAAAAAACAAACAAACAAAAAAACATCCATGAACAACCTGTGACTTTCAAACGTGACACACGTCCCCAGTCCTACTCTCTTTTGGTCCGAAGCAGTATAAACCAGAAACCCAAAATTAAAGAAATAACACACGGTGCAAATCAGTATCAGCTTCAATTAGATTTTAACTGCACCTAAAGGACCTGAGTTTAGACAAGCAATATGAACCTATTAAGAGTGGCTGAGAAAAGGGTTGTTCTATTAAACGATGAAGTTTAAAGTAATCAACAGTCGGCAAAATAATCTAATTTAGGTACGTAATTAAAGTGTGACTTAGGCGACAATTCTTTTTGAACAACATTCTTTATACATATAAGTTTAATCAAAAACTAGACAATTCCACTCTAGTGCTAGAAGAGGAGGTGATTACCAGGTGCACTATTTTTCTCTGTTGATTTAAAAAATAAGTGAAAATGTGAGTGGAAAAAATACATAAAAAGTAGTCTATGATGAACAATATCTTAATTATGCAGTTAGTGCTTTCAATAGTGGAAAGAAAAGTAAGAGGAAAGAGACCTCATAGATCAACTTAAACCAAAGTCGAGCTTTACTATCAAACTAGCAGCTTATAAAAATAACTGCTGATGTTGCAGTCAGTTTGCATCTGGATGAATTGGAATTGCAGGCGCATTGACCTGTGGGGATGTTATCTGCACTTACCAGCCTGAAACAGTTTGAAAACTAGATCACGCTGTAACAGGCACAGCCTCTGCAAGTTGGTCTGTGTCAGCCTCTGCAGTGATTTTAGGAGAGCAAGGTACACTGGATTTTTCATGTGTTGGGTGCGGGGAGTGTGGGCATGAATTCCTCTGCCTTGTTGACATCCTCAAAGAAGTGTACAGTCCCATTATGCTTAACTTTCAAAGTTGCTGGGCACCTTAGGAACGGGTGCAGTCCTGTGTTGACCATCTGCTTCCTCACAGCCATGGAGGCTTTTCTCTTCTGCAGTTTTGTTGCTGTTGTCCGGGAAAAAAGCAGCCTAGCTGTTGTCGTCTGCCCCTCTTTGGATGTTTGATGTATCAGCGGAGTTGCTCTCTATCTTGGTAGCAGAGCAGCTGGAAGATGAGGGTCCGGGGGCGGTTCGGTTTATCCTGAGAGGTGTAAATGCGGTGCGCCCGCTACTAGGAGGGGGGTTTGGAGGCAGGGACAAGAGGACTCACTTTGGAGGGCTTGATCTGGCTTCATGGATTTTGGGAGCTTTAGTTTAACTGTAATGGGATTTATTATTTTGGAGATGGGGAACGGACCGATGAACCTGGGTGAAAGTTTCTTGGACTCCCCGCTGAGGTTGAGATGTTTAGTAGACAGCCAGACCCTCTGACCTCTTCTGTAGCCAAGAGCCAGGGTTCTTCTGTGGTCAGCTGTCCTCTTGTATCGAGCGGAGTGACTGATCAAGGCCCGGTGGGCCCTCTCTCAGGTACGATGGCAGCGTCTCACCAGAGCTAAGGGCACTGTAGCTTCCTTCTACTGAACTGAGAAAAGAGGAGGCTGGTATCCATAGACAAAATTGAAGGGGGACATACTGGTCGAAGAGCTGGGAAGGCTGTTGTGTGCATATTCCACCCATGTCAGCTGTTTAGTCCAGAAGGTTGAGTTTTGGGCGGCGATACACCGAAGTCCATTCTCCAACCACTGATTGAGTCTCTCCATCTGCACATTCCTCTGGGGGTGGAATCCGGAGGAGAGGCTCACCGTGGCGCCGATAAGGGTACAAAACTCCTTCCAAAACTTTGAGATGAACTGAGGACCCCGGTCGGAAACAATATCCCTGGGGAAGCCATGGATACGGACAATGTTATGGAGGACCACCTCGGCCGTTTCATTGGCCATAGGGAGTTTAGGTATGGGAATTAAATGAACCATTTTGGAGAAGTGATCCACCACCATGAGGATGGTGGTGTTACCTTCGGAAGGAGGGAACCCGGTGACAAAGTCAAGGGAAATGTTGTACCATGGATGGCTGGGGACAGGATGAGGCAAGAGTTGAGAGAGGGAGGCTGATAGGATGTTTTGTTTGCAGAGCAAACAGGGCACGCTGTGGTGTACCCCAATGTATACCTCCTTTTCCATTGAGGACCACCAGAATCGTTCAGAGATGACGAAGATGGTGCGGAAGATCCCAGGAGGACTGGACATCTGGGAGACATGCAACCAGTGAATGACCTGGGAACATAACTCGGGGGGGGGGGGGGAGACACAAACGTTTTGGAGGACACTCTGGTGGAACAGACATATAATTGATGGACTCTTTAACTGTATTCTCGATCTCCCAGAATAGAGGTCTCAGGATAGAGCAGGTGGAGGGCAGAAAAAGAGGGGGGTTTTCCGCACATTTGGCAGACGGAGTGAGTCTGGACAGGGCATATGGCTACAGCTTCTTTGACCCTGGCTGATAGGAAAGAACAAAGTTGAATCTAGTGAAAAACAGGGCCCACCTCGCTTGCCTGGAGTTGAGTCTCTTCGCTGTATATAGATACACCAGGTTCTTCTAGTTTTGTCCAGATAAGCAACGGGGTCTCCGCCCCCTTTTGCCAGTGTCTCCATTCCTCCAGGGCCACCTTGATGGTCAACAGTTCTCTGTTTCCCACATCGTAATTCTTCTCTACTGGAGACAGTTTACAAGAGAGAAAGGCGCAGGGGTGTAGTTCACTGTGGGTTTCAGAGCATTGTGAGAGGACAGCCCCGAGTCTGGAGTCAGAGGCATCAACTTTGACAACAAACTGGCAACTGGTATCTGGTGTGATCAGGATTGGGGCAGAGATAAACGATGTCTTGAGTCTGGTGAAGACGGCCTCTGCCTGAGGAGTCCAGGTAAATGGGGAGAGACTGGAGGTAAGAGCATGGAGAGGAGATAGAGAAGCATGGAGAGAAGCACTAACCTTCTCTGGATCCATCATTACCTTTCCTTCAGAGATGACTTGTCCCAGGATGGTGA
The DNA here is from genome assembly GCF_963422515.1 of Blennius ocellaris. Taxonomy (NCBI): domain Eukaryota; kingdom Metazoa; phylum Chordata; class Actinopteri; order Blenniiformes; family Blenniidae; genus Blennius; species Blennius ocellaris. The sequence continues at coordinate 25,952,100 of NC_137665.1, read as the reverse complement.
CAGTAAACTGTATGAAACTCACACTTTTCTGTTTTGACGTAAAGCTGGTGTTGGAGAAGGCGCCTGAGGACTTTGCGGACCTGCCGGATGTGGGTCTCCTCGTCCGGGGAGAAGATGAGGATGTTTTCCAAGTATACAAACACAGTGATTTTGAGGAGGTCCTGGAGGACATGATTAACACAACTTTGGAAGACAGCGGGAGCATTAGTGAGTTCAAAGAGCGTATCCAAATACTCATAATGACCGATTGAAGTATTGAAAGCGGTCTTCCACTCACCCCCTTGTCTAATCTGCACCAGGTGATTGAGCTTTGTGAAAATCCTTGCTCTCCATAGCTGATCCACTGCAATAGACATAAGTGGGAGAGGGTACCTGTTCCTGATGGTAATTGTATTTAGTCCACAGTAATCAATGCAGGGCCCGAGAGTCCCATCTTTCTTTCCGAGGAAGAAGAATCCAGCTGCGGCTGGCAAGGATGGTCTGATGATCCCGGCTGCCAGTGATTCTTCTATGTAGTTCTGCATAGCTCAGGTCTCAGGGCCTGAAAGAGAATAGAATCTTCCTCGGGGAGGAGAGGTAAGAGGTCAATAGCACAGTCAAAGGATCTGAGGAGGAACAGCCAATGCTCTTGTTGAAGACTGCCTTCAGGTCATGATAGCACTGAGGTACTTTAGAGAACTCTGGAAAGTCAGGGTCCAGTTTAGAACCAGGGTTAATGGTTCGAACTGTCACGGGGGGAAGACAGGCAGACATACACTGATTTCCCCATTCCTTTATCAGTCCTGTACCCAAGTCAATGCATGGATGTTGGAGTTGAAGCCACCGGAGGCCCAAGATAATCTCATGGGGGGGAGAGTCCAAAACATGGAAATTGTGCTGTGAATGGGAGTCCGGGAATCTGAGGGTGACTGGCTGGGTGCAATGAGTGACTCCACCCATGCTGCTGCCATCTGTGGCTAGAATGTCCAGGGGAACTGACAACTTATGAGTCTGCAGGTTTGGCATCTGACCAAGAGAGAGTGGATCAAAGTAGTGTCTGAACCCAAGTCAATGATCGCAGAGATCTTTTCATAAAAACCCGATGCCGCAACAAAAACAGTAATTTGAGGGCGTGAAAGATTGGAGAGTGAGATCATGAGTCAACAGGATCCCAATATTTCCTTTAGGGCGTGTTCCCCTGACTACACAGACGGCGATGCGGTGTCCTGGTTCCCCACAGTAGAGGCACCTGCCTTATACAATACAATGGCTTCTCTCCTCAGGGGACAGATGGGCTCAACCCAACTGCATGGGTTCCTCAAGGATAGGAGGGGAGACTGACAGTAGAGTCGTGGGAAGAGAAAATGGGACCAGAGAGGGCTGTCCACGAATGTGAGGTGGTACATAGTGGCAAACAGATTGGAACTTTGAGGGCTTGCCTTCGGCTAAATGCTTGTCAATTTTAATGGTGAGAGCTATCAGTGAGTCTAGATCCTGGGGAAGATCTAAGGAAACCAAGTGGTCTTGGATGGATTCTGATAGCCCCTTGAAATAGGCATCCAGAAGGGCCACGGGATTCCACTCATTCTCAGCTGCGAGAATGGGAAACTCTATGGCATAATCAGAAACCCTCCTGCTGCCTTGATGGAGATGGACTAAAGCTCTAGCAGCCTCTCGTCCTGGAGTAGTGTGCTGGAAAATCTGGAGTAGTGAGGAAGTAAAACTTGCCAGGGAGTCACATGAACCGAATCCGCAATTCCACTCAGCAGTGGCCCATGCCTCAGTGCTTCCACTGCGATGGGACATTATGAAGGCAATGCACGCTCAGTCAGTGGGATATGTCACAGGCAGCAGCTCAAAGTGTAGGTTGCACTGAGTGAGGAAAGGGCAACAGTCCCCGGAGTCACCAGAGAATTGCTCAGGACGGGACAGCTGGGGATGATGTGGCAAACCATGGGGTGGTGAAGTAGTGGGAGTGGCAGACGTAGCTGGAACCTGAGAAGGAGCAGGAGCTGAAGACTGGCCTGGCGTTGGTGATGGAACGAGTGGGGTTACTGCTTGGTGACTTGCTGTATGGCAACAGGAATTTCCTCTCTCAGGCTGGCCATCAGAGTCTCCTGACAGGATGAAAGTCTACTGGGTCCATACTTCATTCTGTCAAGAATGTTGGCACAGATGGAGGAGACCCAAATGCAGGACTAAAGGCAGAATGACAGTTCAAGGGTTTTATTGAGGCGGAGTTACCTAAAGGGTGAGACAAGGAGAAAATCCACAAACAGAGCTGAGGTCGGCAACAGGGAGTCAGACAGGAAACCGCTGGGGTTTAGTGATGAAAACATAAGAACTGGCACAGGAGGAAGGGAGAACACAGACTAAATACTCAGACAAGATGAGACACAGGTGGACACAACAATGGGAGAACACAGAAGAACCAGATCGTTGGTTAATTGAAAACACGAGGTGAGGCACACAAGATGGAGGGGCAGGAAGACAAACTTGAAACAGACAGAGGTGAGTGATTTCAACATAAAACAGGAAACAAGACATGAAACATGAGGAAATATGACACATAATCTGGGGAGATGTGACAGCATGGTCTTCTTGAGACGTTTTACCTCTTGTGAGTCGTGTTCCCAACATGTTACAGAAGTCTTTGACCGTAATGAGTAATGATTGTATTGGTTCCTGAATTGATGGATTATTTGCAGATATTCTGACTTTTGAGACAGAGCTTGAGGTGACACGTGCCTCTTGTATCAGCAGCCACCAGAAATCTACGATTAAATATCTTTTAAAACTATTGACAGGCATCAATTATTGATGACTATTACATTATTAGGATGTATTACCATTATTACAATCGACATTACACACTTGACAGAAGGCCAAGCAACAAACCAACAAGTGACATGAGCATGCGAAGACATTCACACAGCAGGGAAGAGGGCAAGTCATTAACACTGGATTATTGGGTCTTCACACTTTCAGTGCTCAGAACCTATTGAAATTAAAAAGTTTGATATTTAGGGGTAAATACACGAGTGGCAAAATCCAGCCCCTACATCACAACCCTGACAGATACTAAATTTGGCACGCATTTGTAGCACACCAAGTGACGCAAAAAAGTCCCTTACAAATATATCAATGACATAACAGGAAGTGATCCATTTTGAAAAATATGGCACATTTTGATACATTTTAGTTTGACTTTACAGATTTTCAAGAGCAAACTTGTCCTGGCAGTAAATTACAAATCGCCTCAAATTTGGCCAGTTTGGCCAATAGAAAAGGCATTGGTGAGCAAAAGTTACTAAACTCATCCTCAAAAGTATGAGGGTGTGGCCTGGGACAAGCCACAAAGTTTGATGATTTGACCTAAAACAGGAAGTGCAATGTAAATAGCCTTAACCCTTAGATGCACAGGTGGGGTCAAAAATGACCCCAGGGGTTGTTATTCTTCAACATCTTTAAAATGAAAAGTTGTAATATCTTCATATTCCAGGTATTTCTCAAAAAACATGTTTGTGACATGAGGGCATTTGCATTTTTATTTATTTTTTCATAACTTTTAAGAAATTGCAGTTTTCGTATCCCTACCCCACTCTTGCACAAGTGGGGTCAAAAATGACCCCAAGCAGTTCCTATGGAATCTTCTATGAAACTTAATTCTTAGCAACTCTAACAGTCCCACATATACATCTGATGTCATCTCACACATCTAATGTAACTTTGACTGTCAATATTGTCCCACTTACACATCTGATGTCAGCAGTCTCACCACCCTGGAGGTCATTTTTACCCAGCAACGTACATGTATTATCTCCATTTATGAACTTCCATGGACAGATTATGATGTGTGATCAAATTAGTGATCAGATTAGCCTACTTTGTTGATAGCTAACAGTGTTGTATTTAGGTAGGTCATACAGTATTATGTTCGCTAACAGTAGCCAACTGTATTGTTAGCTGCATCTATATCATTTATAGTTTTCTGTGCATTCATTGTCCTTTCTAATGTTTTTTTTAAATATATATATCTAAAGTAACATGGCTGCTAGGAGACCAGCGAGGATCCCTGTGGACTTTGCCATACAAATGATCCAGGACAGATTGGATGAAGGGCCCATCAGAGGCATTGACTCAGAATGTGACATCTCAGATGTAGAGGACCCAGACTGTTGTCCCTCACTGAACAAGGCCAGTCAGACACAGAGGAGTCCTATGATGAGTCCTCAGAAGAAGAAATGGATATTGTGTCCAACAGAATGAGGCACAAAGGCTCTTACTGGGCAGAGTGACCACCCAGCCAGGATAAAACACCACGGCACAATATTCCAAGTTGTCAGCCAGGGCCTGCACCTGGGTTTAGTACTGTCTCCCCAATAGATGCAAGGAAGCTGTTCATGTCTGATAATACAATAGAAGAGGTGCAGATGGGAGTGAGAAGAACTGGGATGTACCAGTCTGTATGTTTTTTAGGAGTCCTCTACATAACCCATCCGTCCTGGACCAGTTGTATGACAAGGTCCACAGGGATCCTCGCTGGCCTCCTAGCAGCCATGTTACTTTAGATAAATAAATAAAAAGATTAGAAAGGACAATGTTTAAAATGCACAGAAAACTATAAATCATATAACAATACATTTGGCTACTGTTAGCGAACACAATACCGTGTTATCTACCTAAATACAATACTGTTAGCTAACAACAAAGTAGGCTAATCTGGTCACACATTTGATCACTAATTTGATCACACATCATAAACTGTCAATGAAGGATAAGTTCATAAATGGAGATAATACTTACATGCATGTTGCTGGGTAAAAATGTCCTCCAGGGTGGTGAGACTGCTGACATCAGGTGTGTCAGTGGGACAGTATTGACAGTCAAAGTTACATTAGATGTATAAGATGACATCAGATGTGTATGTGGGACTGTCAGAGTTGCTAAGAATTAAGTTTCATAGAAGATTCCAGAGGAACTGCTTGTGGAAGAGTGGGGTCATGATACAAAAACTGCAATTTCTTAAAATTTATGAAAAAATAACTAAAAATGCAAATGGCCTCATGTCACAAACATGTTTTATGAGGAATACCTGGAATATGAAGATATTAGAACTCTTTATTTTAAAGATGTTGAAGATAACAAACCAGTATATTGCCAAAACGCATTGATTTGAATTGGGGTCATTTTTGACCCCACTTGTGGAAGAGTGTAGGTATTGGTAGGTTGTGCATCCAAGGGTACAAGGTTTTTGTGGTTATTGTCATATTCAAAAGGGAATTCCTCCAAGGGATTAACTCCTACACACCGCACATTTCACAAGTGCATACAACAAAACTTCAGCTCGATCAAGGGTAGTTCATACAATTCCATAGGGAGACACATCATCATTATCTAATAGTATTACATTCTCAGGGGCCGTCCACACGACCATACTGATAAACCTAAAGGAGCTGTTTTTGTCCTATCATCCACATAAGGCAGTGTTTTAGAAGCATGAATATATATATATATATATTTTTTTTTTTACACGGTTCACACCCTGAGGTGTGGATGGCAAAGACGATCATCTGTGGAAAAACAATGACGTAATGGCCCCCCCCCACTATGGTCCGTGATGTCATCAAATAAACACAACGATCATGGGTTACAAGCTCTGGTGGAGCTGCAGAAGCTACTGATTAGCAGCAAGGAGGAGCAGGGCCATAGACCTATAGAACTTGAGTTATGTAAAGTTTCTGAGTAGGAATCTACTTCTAAATGTCTATGTGCTCTGTCTTCTTCTGTGTTTTTGGTGTGTTTAGTGAGTCACAGCGCCCCTAAAGGCCTGGCATGCCTACTATAAGCGCTGAAGCCTCGTGTTGAGCTGTGTTCATAGTGAGATGTGGACAAAATTTCTTTTAAGAACCCCGGGGAGAAAAAAGATGGTTTTGGCTCATGTGAATGTGGCCTCAGACCCCTTTGACACAGTGAATAACCAACTTTTGGGTTTTGGGTGTCCTTTCAAATAACAACAGTGCTTGGAGCCACTTATTCATTTTAAGAGTTGGTTTAAAGCCAATGTAATGGAAATTGAATATATGAGAATACCAGCTGTGGTTTCCTTTAAAGAATTTAGCCATGGTCTAACTGTGACAACTGAAAAGTGAAAATGAAGCTGTCTGGAATCAAATCAACAGTTCATCGGCCTCACTTTCACAGCCTGGTTTTGTTTCATAATGAAATTAGAAGCAATTTGAATTCACCATCTTATTAGCTGATGAAACACAAAAAGGAAAAGATGGTGATGCGGTCTACAATGCCATGTCTCTTTTGGGAATGTTCTCCTGATGTGACACATTGCTTTCTGTGAGTGTTAAAATTATTATGTTAGGGGTTTTTTGCAAGAAAATTTGCTTTGATTTTTATTATAGGCAGTTTGCAGACGCAATAAGAAAGAGGAAAAAAGAGGGAATAACTTAAAAAAAAACTTAAAATTGGAGCATTTCCTCCACACGTGAAGAGCAACAACTGAAAGATACAATATTATGCACAATCTGAACAACTTATCTTTGACAATCTGTTTCCTGGTGTTTGACTATTTCACTGAGCAAAGTCTTAACATGTTTCAAAACACTGACCATGTTGAGCATGTTTAGGCCATCAAATATACAGTATCGGCCAAAAAGAGAAAAAATACTGTAATAATAATGATAGTAATTACTCGCATTCAAATAAGGTCCTCACACTGCATTATGCTGAGACCCTAGTAAATAATCCTTTCCACAGTGACGACCCTGAACTTTTTTGGAGGTGCAGGTGTTCGTCCTGGGTGGCTAACATGTAGCCACCAGCCAATGCTAAACATGTAGCAACCTGCCAATGCTAAATATGTAGCAACCAGCTAATGCCAAACATGTAGCAAATGGCTAATGCTAATCATGTAGCAACCGGCTAATGCTAACCATGTAGCAACCGGCCAATGCTAAACATGTAGCAACCGGCTAATTCTGAACATGAAGTAACCAGCTAATGCTATATATGTAGCCACCAGCTAATGATAAACATCTAGCCACTTGCTAACAATAAACATGTAGACCAACTTGCTAACATACTAAAAAATAAAAACAATAAAAACAGTGTCTAATTTGGGAGCCTAAGAGAAAGAGTACATCTATAAAATGAAAAGGACAAAGGGGATTTGATTTATAATAATGTGATTGTTCCAGATACCTGGTTAAGTGAAGTCACAGTGGTCCCATGTTACAGTCAACACATTAAGCTGCAGCTCCATGTGAGGAGTGCTCGTTGACACTGAGGATGGCATCAAAGACTGAAAGAGCAGCTCACAAGAGGCACTCCTAAAGTAATGAAGGACCTACGATGTTAAGAAGTATGAATACTGACGCACGTCAAGCAGAAAGGAAACCTATCAGCCAAATCATGCAGATGCACATTCCCATCATCAGTAGCAATTACATATTCAAAGAACATAAGCACAGTCGGAAGAGGACTTCTTTTCAATTGCATTATTTGGCTCGGTGAATCATTTCATCATTTCGAGTGTGCTCAAGCCTGTAATTTCATTTCCTTTCACTTGTGTCGCACATCGATGGAGAATCCACACGAGTATGGCAGCCGATCCTGAGTCCAACTTTCACAGCAAAGCGTGACCGACTGACCCTGAACTAATGGAGGAGCAGGCTCATAGGCAGAAGGATCAAACTGGTTTATTAGATGCTTCTTCACGTGTGAAGCTCCTGTCACATCAAAGGGAATAACATGGAGAGTGTTTCTGCTTCAGAACGCCAGAGTAATCAACGACCACCACCTTCCCTCAACTGTGCAACGTTTCACCTCGAAAGGCCTCTGATCCTTGGGCCTCCGGGAAAACACATCGATGTGCAGAAGCCAATTAAGGAAATCAATACGTTTCTTTTCTTTTTTTTTTGATACTCCAACAAACGCAAAAGAAGAATAAGCAAGTTGAAACATCTATTCATTCTGGCAGAGTTGATACAAGAGAGTTCCATCCTAAAGATGCCTCTCAAGCTGTGGACTCCTTAGATTTCAGGTTTGATTTCACATCTACGAAGTGTTCTGCACTCTAACAGGTGTGTGAGAAGACACATTTAAATGACTAAACAATTCCAGAAACAGTTAATCTATTCTTTCAGTGTCTGCGCCTGCTTTTTTAAGGCTCAAGCGAGCCTGGTCTACACTAAAATGACCAGCATGGCCGTAGGAATGTCATAGAGAGTTCAAACCAAAACTCATTTGTTCGTCTCATCAAGACCTACAAATCAAGTACTTGCTCCTCTTACAAAGATGGGCATGTGTGGGTGGAGCCAGTCCAGCTCACAAACAGCAGATTCTGAATGCAGCTCCTATGATCCTAATATAATACATTAGGTTTTTGGACCAATCAGACATGTAAAAGGATCGAAAAACTGGATAATAGGACGCTTTTAAGGTTAAATGATGTTCTGTTTGTTCTCATTCTTTAAGATTGACTTAACATTGATTCTTTAAGATTGACTCATGGCTGAGAGTGGAGAACAGTGGCGGGTACTAGAGTTAGCAGCGTGCCAGCAGATGGCTAACAGTCGCGACAGCTCTGATGGATGGGGCACCCTGGAACTCCAGCATGTCTACAATGGAGTTAAAATCGTACCGTTACAGCGTCTATTCGCTCACCAAATCTAATAGATTGTTTCTTGATGATGACGAACCATCCCTGAACCGTTCATCCAGTAAGGGTTAATAGTTTTTGTGAAAAGTTGGTAAAATACATCCAAACCAATAAATAAATACATGCCGGCAAATGATAACTTTCGCCCTAAATGTCATTGTAATATGAGTAATATTTTTAACCAAATGAGTTTGAATAGACAGTATGTATTAACAGTGATGTAGCACTGGTGGACAGCAGGGACCCTTTAGCCCCGTTTCCACCGCACAAAAAGTACCGGCCTAGACCGGTTTCAACCGCTCCGGCTCGCGTGTCACGACAGGAAAGGGGTCTAAACCGCTCCAGACCGCTCCAAAGGCGACCGCTTTTCCGCTCCCCTTCCGTTGGGGTACCAGGACCATGGAACGGGTCTGAGGTTGAGCTGCTGTCTGCTGATTGGTCAATGATTTATTACACCCTCAATATGTTGTGTCTGTCGGCTGATTGGTCAGTGATTTACTACACGCCCTCAATATTTTAATGTGTCTGTCTGCTGATTGGTCAGTGATTTACGACACGCCCTCAATATGTTAATGTGACGGCTGAATCCTCTGCTGTCAGTGTGGTCACTTTGCTCTGGTTGTTTTTATTTTCCTTTTCTTTTCTTTGCTGCTCAACTTTAGTGTTTGTTGTGAAAGAGCGACTTGAGGCAGGGGGAGACCGGGGGGAGGGACTTTGTATCGCGGTGGAGTTTTCTGTTTGCAGCATTGCGCTGGCCGTGGCGCTGATGAGCGTCCGGGACACCGGAGTCTGGAGCTTTCGTCTCCGGCGCTGACCGCGCTCCGGCAGCTCCGCTTTCCAGAGGCGGTCAGCGTTCTGTTCAGCCGCGGTCAGTGGCGCTTTATCGCGGGGACGGACCGCGGAAGCGATGAAGAGGAGCTCGGAGCTCGGCGCCTCCGTATTCCGACGCTGTGCTGCCAGACCGCGATCAGCGCCGGAGTGGAGAACCTCCTGCGTTTGAGCAGAAAGCTCAGACTCCCATGTCTGTGCCTCAGCCAACCGGGGGGAACGCTCCGGCCACTTGCCCCGCACCCGAACGCTCGAGTGTGGGGCACGTCGCTGGCTAGTGGCCGAGCGACTCGCTCTCTCAAAACAAACATGGAAGTTGCGCTGCAGCTCTCCACTGCAAAAAATGACTGCTGCAAAGTGGAGAATTTAAACAACAACAGAGGATTCATAAGATCTACATCTGACGACGTTCTTTTCTGTTATAATGTCACATTTCTGCGGAGCTCATAAGCCCCGCCCACTTTTCATGCTCCTCTCTGCAGTGGAGACACGACCCAAAATTTCGGTCGGGGTTAGTGCTTCCGAACTGCTCCGTACCGCTCCGCTCCGCCCTGATTGAAGTCAGGTTAACAGTTTAAAATGTGTTTATGACACATTCAAATGTGTTTATGACACAGGTACATTCTAAAGGCTCAACAGGTTCAGTAGCTCTTGTCAGAGAGTGAACATCTTCACTTCCACAAGCACAGGCTTTCCTCGAAATTTTTGCCTGAAAAGCAAATATTTCAGTTTGAAGTGAAAACTGAGAGCAGAGCTGCCATTGATCAGAGTAAGTGTTTACCCAGGGAGCTTTAGAGGGCCTTAACACACAGGCCCAGCAAAAACATCAAAAATTTGGGGAGTTGCAAAAAGTAGCCCCAGAATCCTGTTTCACTGAGCGCTACGAAAATTGGCACATATATGTAGCAGGCCAAGACGCAAAAAAAACTCTCTTACTCAACAACAGGAACATATCCAACTTCAACAGGAAGTTGGATATTTGGAGGAAAATGACGGACTTGGTGAATTTTTTGTTAGTGTTTCCAGAAGAGTTTGAATGCATGAAGAATTTGTCACATTAAATTTGTTGGTTGTGTCTTGAGGCACCTTAATTACCAGAGATGTTTGGACCAACAGAGTTAGCCCAGTGTTGCTCATCAGTTTAACTGCTCAGCACATTACTCCAGGCTGCACTGCACGTCACATGCTACATGCTGAAGAGTTGCAGGGCTCAGACACAAGCAATGCTACAGGTGAAACATGATGAAAGCCTGACTGATGAACCCGTTAACAGTGAGCTCTGTCCCTGGGTCTACAGTCTGCAGGGTGTACAGAAGTGCTAAGCACTGCGCTACGCTAATGTAGACAGTCATATGCTGAACTCTGTAAGGCGGTGATGTAGTGTTGATGCAGAAGCTGTGCGGTGGTGGTTCATGGCAACGCAAAGCCTCCACCTATTGTTTGTGTATGGGGTATGAATGAGGATTTAGGCCATTTAGTAAATCCTCATTTTGGTATTCGTAATGGCCAGTAGCTAAAGTTTAGTACATGTACATGTCCTCTAAAAAAGTGGTATAAGTGCATACTCAGTAGAAACACTTAAAAAAAAAATTTTTTTTAGGGTGTAGTTTCTTTTGAATGCAGCAGACATCAATACAAAGGAGATCAAATGCACAGTGTGGATAATGATAATCCCCTTAAAGAGTGTGTTAGCGTATGGGGGGGTGGGGGGTGGTTGTTTCCTCACCTGTGGGGCTCTTTGCTCCGCCTGCCCCTTGGTCCCTGCACCCCCCAGCTGTGGCGGCCCCTGAGGTTGCCATGTTGGAGCTGGTCGTGGTGCTGCCTATGTACTTCTTGCTGCCACTGTACTCGCTGCTCTCATCGTCCCGAACTGTGGTGGCTCCTGATTGGATGCCGGAGTCAGAAGCATAGTAGGTCTGCTGCCACTCGGCCACCTTCACCACGCTGTCCGCCTCGCTCACTGCAAACAACCAACACATGCTCAAACTGTAATTTATGTGGCTGCAGGCGCTCGTGCTTCTTCGGCCTCGTGACCTGTTCTCACACACTGTGTCCTGTTTTTCTGTGTTTATCTGCACCGGATTCAAATAAAGTTTCTTATCAGGCCTCAGCCGGGTTTGATAAGAACCCATTCATTGTTGGAGCTGGAGGGCCAAAACTAATTGTATATCAACAAAAATGATCATTCCTTTGACATATCTTCTTGTATCTTGGGAACATTTGTAGTAATAAACTTTGTTCAGACTGTTAACTCATGGTAGCCATGTCTGAATACGTAGACGATAGAAAGGAATGATAGTAATTATAATGCGGGTTACAAAAGGGTTTACGTTGATCAAAAGTCATCAAATCTCACAGCATGTTCACACACTGTGTTCACACCCCCGTGGTGCCAGCACGACCCAGTCTCACTCTAAACTGTGTAAAACCTACTTTTGTCCACAGCTAGAAAAACAGTCTTTTCACAAAACTGCACAGAAAAAAAAGCAACACTTCCAAAATGTAACATGGGTATGTTTCATCTGCCTATTCTTTTCTGCGGGCAGACTTCAGGTCATGTGAAAAAGTGTACATGTGTTGCTCGAGAAGCTATCAAAATGAAGCTAAAGCCACAATCTATCTTGAAATCTAGAAATTTCTTTTTTTTCCCACCCTTGTTCTGTTCAGCAGCTTGGGCAGACACTATGATGCGATTAAGAACCTTCTGATGTCAGCACAGTTTTTGCTCTTGCAACAGGAAGAGACTAAGAGTCTCCACATGTTGCTGCTTTATTAGAAGTTGGCATGGCTGCCGCACACATCAGGGGGGAACGCTCAAAGAGAGAGAGCAGAGCGAAGATTGAGAGAGAGGTGGGGGGGGTAGGAGGTGGGTGGGGAACAACATACAATACCCTTGTTAGTGCTCCATATATTATTTACAGTTATGACACTGATTCAAATATTTTCTAACTGCTATGAGATTAAACCAGCCTCACCAGGTCTATCTAGACAACACCCACCCCGACAAGGCACTGCAAGAAGACCCGGGCAGGAAGTCCCCCCCCAGATAGCAAAAGGCATTGATTCAACGTTGGATTTTGGTCAGATTGGTTATTTTTGGTTGAGGTTGAAAAAGCGATGTTGTTTCAATATTTAATTACAGTTACTATTTCAACAATTGAAGAATTGTCGTTGATTGGACATTGTATAGATGTTGCATTTTCAATGTTGAATTTCCCTACGTTGATATGACATTGTTTAGATGTTGCATTTTCAATGTTGAATATCTCTACATTGATGTGACATGGTTTCAATGTGGGCTGCTGATACTTTTTATTATTGTTATTACTTATGGCTTAAAAGGCCGAGAAATGACACTGAGACAAATGGAGGGCAGATTCTGATGACTGTGACTCACCAGGTACAACTGACATGAATTTAATGTTCGGTCCAGAAGTGCCTTAAAATCAAGGTCAACTTTCACAAGGTTGAACTTTGATATGATACTTTTGCAAATCTTGCAATTATTCTACTCAAATTAGAGTATCATTATATTTTTGTATTGTGCATTGCATCATAGTCATAAGGAGCTGTATACTTCATCCGTATTTGATGAGATGTGTCAACACAACCGCATTGGAAAATCTATAGCGGTTTATGGCTTTGAGTGATACATTAATTTAATATAGACTGTATAATTAACATATTATGATATGCCATGTATTTGATCCATATTCCAGAAACAAAATGTGTGATTAGATATGGCCATATCTATTTTGAAGTTCGTCAGTATGTTCGGCCGGCTTAATAGAACATACTGACGAACTTCAAAATGTTTACTGTATACAATATTTTGTCTTCATGTCACATAGTGGGTTCGTATTTGACCAGATATGGTGCATATCAACAAAAATATGCTTTAGGGACGTCCATATTCTACACCGAATCCAAAAACAGATATTTAGGGATTCTGGATATTTTCACCCATACGGAACACCAAATCAAAATATTATTCATATCATTTTATAATATATTTTCTTCATGATGTGGTTTATATTTGACCAGGCTCCATTTGCTGGCAATGAAAATCTCATGAGATCAAGGCAGGAGCAGTTTTAGGCAGCTGCTCCACCTACTGAGGCGCCTGCACACCTCAGAGCATCTGGTATACGGCCTCCATGAGGACCACAAACTAGACATTTGGTGTCAAATCCTTTTTCCTGTAAAATTGTTCAGTTCAAAGATTTAACACACACACACACACACACACACACACACACACACACACACACACACACACACACACACACACACACACACACACACACACACACACACACACACACACACACACACACAGGTTCACATTGTGCTTCGCAGACGGCTGGAAACTGTCTGGAGATTGCAGCTTAATACGTGTCATGAGCGTATTTGCTTGCAAAGTTTTATTGCCCGGTTTCATTAAAAAAAAAAAAAAGGTAGTAGCGATGTGCTGTTAGCCAGTCAGCTAAACTCGCCCTCGTAACGTAAATCGTAGAAACTCAAACGTTATATGCGGTCGACAACTGTCCCAACTGCTAACGAACACTGTGGTCCCGGTGTCCGGAGAGTTCCGGTGGGAAAGTCGGGGGGGGGGGGGGGGGGGGCAACGCCATGGCCATGCAGACGAGCATTGCGGTGTGTTAAGCCACGTGGCTTGACACACCGCAATGCTGGTCTGCATGGCCATGGCGTAGGCCGCGGGTGGTTCATGATGGCCATGCTCCACTCTGGACTCACTTCGTTTCATAACATGAACGGAAATATCCCCACTTCTGTTGCCCAGTGTTCTCCACATTTCCTAAAGTAGTTTGGGTTTCATTGTAGGAGTTTAGCCGTCTGGGTATCTTTATTGGCTTTTAATTTGTGATTGTTCTGACGGGAAGACGGAGGATCCATGCGCAGTCGGCAGCTCAGGCCATGCGGCCCTACTTTGTTGGAGCACGTGGGAGGAAGGGTGTAGGGCCACACTTTGCACGGCCTAAAGTGCGGCCCTACTTTGTTAGTGCACGTGCAGCCAAATGTTTGACCGCATGGCCTGAGCTGCCGGCTGTGCATGGATCCTCCATCTTGAGCAATGCAAAGTGAGTCCAGAATGGGGCCATCAGCATGAACCACCCGCGACCTGCATGAAGTCAGCAGACGAGGCAGCGAATATGTTCAGGCTTTTAAGCTGCTCTGTCAGCAGTGTCATGTATATATACACATGGACATACAAATATAAAATATGTATATGTGTTCATATTTGTTTTCCTCTCTTTACAGTTTTACAAGAGGACTACTGTACATTAAACTTGGCCAAGTAATAGCAGCACCTTTCATACCATATTGTTCAAACCTGTTTTGTTATTATTTGCTTTACAAATAGTGAATGTATTTTTAGATTTATTCAGATTAGAACTTGTAGCTTTTAACATTAGGTGTTTGAAGTCATTTTTAGAAAAGATCAGCTCTAAATTGGTTAAGATGACCTCTTATTGGTCTAAAAGACGTAGAGTCATCAAAGCTGGAGGCAGAAATCCTTGAGGAATATGAGGAAGCTCTGAATAATCAAAGGGAAGATGTATACCCCTGTGTATTTACACAGGGGTATACATCTTCCGGGCACCTCCCATCACAATCTCACATGATACACCAACAACATCCCATATACCCTTGGAAAATTATATTGACGGCAGTGCAGTTGTCAATGATTTTGAACTGGATTATGTACACATGGAAATTGATCATACAGATGGCAGTGTAGCTGGAAAGAAAGTTGAACCAGATCGTATGCAAATGGAAGATTATCTTGCATATGATAGTAATGATGATGACTCTTCTGACTCTGACAGTGATGGTGAGCATCCGCCAAGTCCGGATCTGCTTATAAGGAGTCTAAGATATTGGGCAACATCCTACTCAATCAGTCTGGTTGCTTTGTCTGCTCTGCTGTCCATCTTAAAGTTATTTCACCCTAAGCTCTCTAAAGATGCAAGGACTCTGCTTCAAACACAATCTCATGTTGCAACCACTCAAATACAAGGTGGTATTTAATACTATCACTTTGGGTTAGTGCAAGGAATAATTTCACGATTGAAATGTCTGAGTTCACCAGTTAACCTCACAACTCTTACTTTGAAATTCAACATAGATGGCCTCCCCCTCTTTAGGAGTTCAAAAGTTAAATTCTGGCCTATTCTTGCAATCCTGAAATGTGATTACACTAAGTCCCCAATTATTGTAGGTATATTTAGTGGTCTAAGTAAGCCAAAGTGTGGAGTTGAGTATTTTCAGATATTTGTTAACGACCTTACAAATGCACTGGCTAATGGCATTGCATATAATGGTAAGCTATTGAGTGTACAGGTTTCCTCATTTGTATGTGATGCTCCTGCCATGGTTTCTTCATTCCCAATAGATTGTATGCTCCTCTGTTGTCTTGGGTTGACCAGAAAACTGTTGAATTTGTGGTTAAAGGGCAATCTAGCCTATAGGCTTCCTTCACAAACTTAACAGTATATCGAGCAAACTGCTGCTGTTACACTCCCACACCCCTTGTGAATTCAACCGCAGAGTTGAAGAGGTTTGAATGAGCTTGATCGTTAGAAAACTACTGAACTCTGTTCATTCATGTTGTATCCTGTTGTGCTGAAGGACTGCCTTCCCAGTGAGTTATATGACAACTTTAGGTTATTTTCAGTGGTCATGTATTTGTTGTTGTCTCCTGGACTTTCTGGCCAAATGGTTGAATTTGTACATAGATTGATGATTTCCTTTGTGGGACACTTTGGACAGTTGTATGGTAGGAATGAGATTGTGTTCAGTGTTCACCAGCTTATACATTTAGCTGATGAATACAAACAATTTGGACCGCTAGATAATGTTTCAGGATTCTCTTTTAAGAATGATCTTGGCCAAATAAAGCATCTTTTACGTAAGCCACACCAACCTCTAAAACAAGTTGTTAAAAGGCTGTCAGAAATGCCACATGTTGAGGTTCCAAGAGCAACAAATGAACCTGTCTTGCAGCACATTCATACTGATGGTCCACTTCCTCAACATTTCAGTTTTGCTCTACAGTTCTCAAAGGTGCCCAACAGTCGTTTGACCTTGTCTACAAAGAGGGGGGATAATTGTGTTGCAGTTGGAGACAGAATTGCTGTAGTGCAGAATATAGTCCAGGACAAAGATGATGTCTATGTGGTATACAGGAGGTTCAGGCACCAAGAATCATATTACACGTATCCCTGTGAGTCCTCAAGCATAGGAACATACAAGGTTGGAGAGTTGTGTGATGGTATTAGGGTTGGTAAACTTAGCTGTATCAAAAGTAACTGTGTTCTGTATCCAGAGTCAGAGGGAGATGGCCTCATAGCTATTCCGATAGCTCATATGTAGTAGTCATCTTATGATTCATGATTAGATTATTTTTTTTCCTTTTTATTTAATTTATGTTCTCATTTGATTCATTGTTCACAGAATGGAAAGGGAGGTGATGCATTGGGCCGTTGTACTTTTTCCAAATGGTGGAACTGGCATAGTTCATGCCAACTGGTTCAATCCAATGGAAAGTACATTGTTATGGCCCCCAAAACTGTAAATTATTCAAAGGCCCTGAAAGAAAATGTGAAACCCAACAAAGAATGGACCACATATGACAACGTCCGTCTTCTAATCACCTGTGGTAAGTAGTCAATGTGTCTTTATTGTTGTCTGATGTGAATTGGTTCTTATCTCGGCTTTTCAGTTCCATATGTGAGTGGCACATGTAGTTTCACGTGTTTTACGTGTGTTTTTATGGATTACAGTGTGATGCCATACATCAGTCACACATGGGAATAGTCACTTGGGTTCATCGATTGATTCATTAATACTTAGGCTATAGATTGTAACTAAACAGAATTCAGTATTTGAATAATAGTCTTGAGTGTTGGAGCTGCTCGGGCGATACACTGTTAAAGTACCAGCCCATCACGACAGAGGTTGTGGGTTTAACTTCACTGTGGTGCAACCAGCTATGTCGGGTGTCTATATTAACACAATTGGCCCGTGCACAAGTATGTGATGACTAGATGTGCAACCACTGACTTGGATTCCGAGGAGGAAGCACATGTACGTCGGAAGAGAAAAGCAAGGTACAGTTGGAATTCCTTTGTTTATTGGATTGTTAAATAATTAGCCTATACCTTGACACACTCCATTAATAGCTACATAAGAATTGGAGATCCCGGGTGTCATCAATATATGTCCATTTTCCTTTTATGCCCATATATGGAGATCCTTGATGTAGTCAATATTTAGTCCATATCTGGGAATGCCCACATATGGACATATTGTGTCTCATGTAGTCTTTGGCCCTCCACAGTTTGGAAGCCTGGCCCATACAGTCCTCTCCTTATTTGGGAAAATGGTTTGTTGTTTCTTCCAACTTAAACAACAAACCAGGTCTGTTTTTTTGGGGGTTCCGAGTTGATCTCATGCCAAAGCACGAGCTCTCGCCGAGCTGTCTGCCTGGTGGCTGAATGCACGCATCGATGTGGGCGAGGTCGCTTCCGGCCCTTAAGGCAGTACACTGTGTGTGTAATACATTACATTGATAAGTAATACATTGTGTCAATACATCAAACTGCCTCCTTCTACAGTACCAGGCTATGGGATTCTGACCTGTGAATGTCTCTCTCAAGGCTTGTTCACATAATTTAATGATCCTTAAAATGATTTTGATAGCTGGGAATTTTAACTGTTGCTTTTTTTGCTTGTATCTTCAAGGCCAAATCCTGTGTACGTGGACTCTGATGAGGAGCCAGCAACCAGCAGGGTCAAGAGAAGGTTTGCTCACCACCTGATGTTCATTTTCCAGGTAAATTTATGGATGCACCGAAATGAAAATTCTCATTTGCTGCTAGGATAATTTCCCGTGCATGCTGCTTTTTTTCCTTCTCCATGTGTAAGTAGTTATCTTTATATCATAGTTTAAATACAGTAGCGTGAAGTGCAGAGGATCCCAATCGATCTCAGTGAAACTTGTTTTGCCAGTGGGGGTGCGTGCTCATAACATCTTCAGAATTGCGATCGTGATGTTTTGATTGTGTTGAACGGAACTGAGATGCAGATACAGACGCCTCCCTTTGGCGTGCGTGGTTTGTATATTGCGACTGCCACCGTGGAGCCTCGGCACAGTCTTTCTGGTGACGTCATTACACCTTCCTGGTCTGGCAGAAACCTGAAAATGGCCAAAGGGATTTTAGGTGCATCCCTATTGAAATTGTCTTCTGTGATTACTGTAGCACTACACCTAATTGAAGTATTTCCATGTATAATTGCACTTATTTTTTTATTGGGTGCTTCCAGGATCCAGTCAGTACTCCTCCATACCGACCCCAAACACAGCGCTGCCAGAATCCAGTCAACCCTCAATATCAACTCCAAGCACAAGCAGTGGTAAAACCTTACTCATTACTTGTATTCAATACAAATGCAAACATATCAGTGATATGTTCAAAAGTTATAGCATCCACTATTCATGTTATGTTCCTTTTTTTAGCATCTGGAGGAAGCTGTTCTGAGGTTCATTTCAGTCAGACATTTGACCAGCTTGATGATGGGAAGTGATTTACTTTACTTCACATTACTACCTTGAGTGGACATATTCCAAATGTGTTTTTTATGATTTATAGCATCGTTCATGTTTTGTGTTCTCTCATTGTTTGCTTTTGTGAAGGTTACTTGGCAGCGTTTGAGTCAACGGACCCCTGTAATGATGGTAAATAGACTAACAAGCTTCATATTACTGTTTCATTGGATTTCTATTCTGCCTTACTGTTGAGTGTATACAGTAGCTTATTCATTATCTCACTATTTTGCAAGAAGCTGTTAATGTTGGCATGATATTATATGACAACAATGCATTTTATCGTGAATAATTACAGTTATTTGAATTCATTTCAGCAGGGTTCCACACTGGACAAGTAAGGAATGGTCCGTACCCTCCGCCCACCTCCTTTTTTAACTACCAGTACATGGAGCTAATGTAAACTTGCAATATGGTGCTTAATTGCCTTTTTTCAATATTTCTCTAGGAATGTCACCAATGTGTAATTCCAGCCCCAACCACAATGTGCCGTCGGAGCCAGCAAGGAATCGTATGTATTTGTTTTCCATTATATTTTTCTTCAGTAGGGTTCAGTGCAAACAATGATGTGTGTACTTCCTTTTAGATGTTGATGGCGACTACGCACATTGGTCAAGAGCAGCTCCCTTCCGATCGCCTGATCCCGGTAAAGAATCCTATTGTCCCATTTCCCTTTTTCTTCTCCTTCCAACACAGTCGTCTAATGTGTTGGGGACCCAATGTGTAATGCTGATGCCATGTTGTTGGTGACTTAGTTTCAGCTCCTGAACTGCCACGGAGAAGATTAAATGGAGGCCAGTCCAGTGAAATGTTGCAAGGCAAGTATCATTTTCTGATCAACAGCTTAAACCTGGTGCTCAGTGCAGGGACCTTGAGCCTTGGAGCGTTACATGGAAAATGACTCCTCTGACTCCTTCAAAGTTAAAGACATAATGGTTACTATAGTTCTGGGTGCAGCCATTTAAGCCATCAGTGACTTGCTTAGTGTCATTCTAAATTTAAAGTGGTTCATCTATCCTTGAAATTTAATGTAAACCCAATTGTTTTCCTTCTAGACATTGCTGCCAACAGAAACTCAAGGATGCTCACAGAGCTACTGATGGAGGTGAGACAAATGTTACGGGACATTCAGTTCATGAAGGCTGAAATGGCCAAGAACGCCTTGAATCCTCCTGGAGCTGGAGCTGGAGCTGGACCTGAATGGCAGAGGGAAGACCACTTCCCTGTGGTGCTGCCACTGACCACTGAGCAGCAGTTTGATGAGGCTGAAACTGCACTGAAGGAGGAAACAGTCCGGCAGAAGATGGTATTGTGTATTTTCTTATGTCTGAAATTGTAGGGAGTTTTTGGCAGAGAAATATTGGGCATCAAACACTTTACGGCCATAGTACAACCATGGTTTTCATCGTGCGGGCATTTCTGACAATTCCCACAATGGTGGTCATTTCCATAAATGTTATTTAGTTAGCAGTGTATTTGGCAATTACTTCAGAAAATGCATCGGCTTTTACCATGCCACAAAGCTTCTTATGCTTGTTATTAAATCTATTTCAATGCTGCCAAACATCAAATAAAAGATGTAGGCCTGTGTGTCCATTCTGCCCAACATTTTCCAACACGTAAAAAATAAAACGTCAAACGATGTAAAGCTTGCACAGCCAATGCATAATAGACATGATGCGATGACTGTTACGGTGCAACTTCGGAGGCTCAGGTGCAGATAAAGCAGCTGGAGACAGACGTATGCACTGGTGAGAGTTTATTTAACAAACGGAGAGAACAGAAAAGGAGCCAGTCCTCGCTGGGTCCGGATCTCCAGAGCTTGAGGTTCTGTCGGCTCCGGTGGCGGATGGCCGAGGCCGTGTGGAGCAGCGATTCAGCCAAAGTTTCACGTAATGATGAAACTAGACGATCACGCCTTTATGTCACTGCAGAAATGTACTAAATTTATACTTTAAAATGTGTTACTTCTCATTTGACATGGCACACTGTACACTTTAGCACTCAACATTTTCCCTCTGTTTTCAGATTACCCGCCTGGCGTTGGTTGGAGGGACCAGCCCAGAAAGTGTGATCAGGAGAGTGCTCTCCAGTATCATGACCAACGGTCTGGCCTGCAGGTTCAACTGGGGGGAAAGTCCCCAAGAGGCCTTCAAGGACACACTGATGCAGGACTGCATCTTCGGTGAGTCTAACAAATATTAGGTTTACTACTTTACAGATTTGGCTAATTGACATATTGAATCTAACACTTCTAGAATGGTTTTATTGCTGCTCAAACGTGTTTCATGTCAAGGACCCCCCAAGTTATAATTGACTGCCCACCCCATCTCCAAATAGGTTCTATGGACCCCCTGAAGCAAAGACTTGAGTTACAAATGTTTACCTTAAAAATACACACATTCAAAGTTTTTCACAAACTTTCAATAGTTTTCAAAAATAGCAGATCTACAAGCTCACAGCTTGGTACTCTGCTGTCTGTAAGTTCATATATCTGCTATTTTTCATACTTAAAGCATAAAATAATGTTCAACATGGTTAAAATGATGGTGACACAGAGAAGTTCGGTCTAAATGGGTCATGTTCCTCTGTCATGCTCAGTAAGTCTAGTCGTTCTGTATTTGATGGGATTTAATCGGTAATCAGGTTTCTGAACTGTCCAATGCTCTCGAGACACATTAGACAGAAATGGTGGCATTTTTTGTACGAGCATTAGTGTGGATATATTATATGAAGATGAGTTCCAAAACTGTTGAGGTGGTCCTTTAAAGTTTCCTGAAAATCAGTAGCACATAAAAGGTCACTGGACATTTGTCACTTTTGAATGGAGCGTGACCACTGCTGCTTTTATAACAAGTACCATGTTTCCTTCTTTCTTTTTCACAGCGGCTGCTCGTCAGTTTGACAGGAGGCAATGCAGAAGTGGCTGCGCTATGTAGCTGAGAGGAGTGGTGGCGTGCCAAGAAATGAGAGGCCACAGAGCTGACGTGTTCCACGGGGACTACAAGCTGATGTTCGCCCCCTTGTCTCCCCTGGCCCATGTTGAGTTGTCCTTTTTTTCATAACTGTGGATTTTTGGCTTTAATAAAACTCTCATTTTACTGATATCCTCTGCACCTGAGTCCTGCTTCCAGTCCCAGCCTGATGGCAAGTAAAGCAACTGTTCTCAACCTTGGTTTCCTTAAAAAAAGAAAAAGCCATCTGCAAGCGCTCTACTTGTTTTCGAATATTTACCTTTTAATGGCGTAATTATAATCAATTTTGGAGTATGTACATTGAAGTCTGTATAAACTGTTTGAGAGCCACTGCAGTATGCATACTTAATGAACCACTTCAGAATGTTTCACCCTTCCCCTGTATTTTATGATTGTAAGAAATAATCACGTGATTCTATTTGGTTTTAAAGTTCTGCAGTTGCTCCAAACTTGGTTTTCCAGCAGTGACATCGCTTCCCTTCAGTGCAGTGATGTCACTACTGGATGACTTTGGCATGACCCCTGTGGAACGTCACTAAATAGAGATTAAAGTGATTATTTCGGCTTTATTTGACACATTAAAAAATAAAGGAATGTTAGAAGTGCTGAAATGGCCTTTTAATAGTCATTTATCAATGTTGATAACATGGTTGAATCAAGGTTGATTCATCATCTGAGTTCATTGAAAATTCAACATTATTTCAATGTTGATCACAGCGAGCAAACTCAATGTTACTTCAATGTTCTGACATCAACGTTGATCTCACTCTTCAGCCTGACGGAATTTCAATGTTGATTCAATAACTGTTTGCTATCTGGGCCCCACCCCACCCAATGGCTGAAGAGCAGATTATAAGACCCGCATGGCCCAGCATGAGCCCGGCTGGAAGCCAGCAGTGAGGGAACGCCTCCCCCCACACACCCTTGCATACTCATGCAAGACAACGGACACTCATACTTATACATAAAACACACGCACGCACGCACGCACGCGCACACACGCACACACACACACACACACACACACACACACACACCGGACCATCTCCCATATTTACGGCCCTGGGGCCAACCCACCCCAGCGGGGAGAGGAAGGCAGAGGGAGGACCCACCCCCGGTGCCGCAGCGGGAACCCCCACCAGAAAGAGGAGGGAACCCAGCCCCCCAGGCCAGGCCGCCACCTCCCCAAGATAGACGCAGGAACCCCCACCAAACCGCAGAGCTGCCAACTACCAAAGCCACGACACCCTAGCCACAGATGGCCCCAAGAGCCCCAGAGTGTACACACTCAAACTGTGTGCAGACAGGTGTCAGGGAGATCACAGTGTAGACAGGTATCAAGGAGATCACAGTGTAGATAGGTATCAAGGAGATCACAGTGTAGACAGGTATCAGGGAGATCACAATGTAGATAGGTATCAAGGAGATCACAGTGTAGACAGGTATCAGGGAGATCACAGTGTAGACAGGTATCAAGGAGATCACAGTGTAGACAGGTATCAGGGAGATCACAGTGTAGACAGGTATCAGGGAGATCACAGTGTAGACAGGTATCAAGGAGATCACAGTGTAGACAGGTACCAGGGAGATCACAGTGTAGACAGGTATCAGGGAGATCACAGTGTAGACAGGTATCGGGGAGATCACAGTGTAGGTGGGTATCAAGGAGATCAGCTGTGCAGTTTGAACATATGTTAGAGGAAGTGAGAGCATCTTGAACATCTTTGTCCTGTAATGAACTAGTGTAGGATCTTGTATTGTCTGAGCTGTATATTGGTGTTTCTGCTCATTGTGAATGTGTTTCTACAGATTAGTGACCAAAGCGTTGGGTCTGTATTAATGCTTAGATCTTCTTCCGATTTGGAGCTTGAAGGGATATTGTGGTTTTGGAACATGACAGGATTAAAGGATTTTAGAAAGTGGTTTTGGTGCTGAGACCTTCAGGAGGTTTGTCACTGTCTGAGGTCAGTTTAGGTTCATCTCTTCTAGTTTGAACTTTGTTTGTATTATTGACTGGAGCTGGAGATATTCCAGATAGTTATTTTGACTGATACCATACGTTTCTATTAGATCTTTAAATGGAATAAAAGAGTTATTGAAGAGAAGGTGTTCCAAGGTTCTTCTTCCCTTGTTCTGCCATCTTGTGAAGTTTCTTGGTTTCTTCCTTTGCAGGATGTCAGGATTGTTCCAGAAGGTGTGAGTTTGCAGGGAATGAGTGACGATCCATTCATTTGAAGAAATTCCCACCAAGCTGTCAGAGATTGTTTATATTGATGTTTTTAAAGCAGTTGTGTTTTTTGATGACAGGACTGAAGAAAGGAAGGTCTCTGATGTGGAGATCTTCACAGAAGGTTTTTTCAATGTCCAGCCAGCCTTCATCTAAGTTTCTGATTAATCCATTTTACAACATAAAGTCATTTATTGGAAGATAATAATTATAAAAGTTTGGAAGTTCTAAGCCACCTTGGTCCTTGGTGTTCTGCAGTGTTTTTAAACGTATACCTGATGGTTTGTTTTTCCAAAACAATTTTAAGATATGGGAATCCAGCGTGTTAAACCAGGTTTTTGCTGGTTTTGTGGGGATCATTGAAAAGATGTAGTTAATTTTAGGCAGGACCATCATTTTAATTGTTGCTACTCTCCCAATAAGTGATATAGGAAGTGTGATCCAAAGAGTGAGGTCCTCTTCTATTGTTTTAATTAGGGGGTGTTGGGATCTCACAAGACCACAGAAAGTTTGTTAATTTCTAGGGAAAGACAATTTTCATTTGTCATGATACACAGTCATGACATACGAATTCGGACCCAGGAACGTGATTGACCTTCACACCCAGTGGGGGGGGGGGGGGGGGGGGGGGGGGGTGCTTTTGCCACTGCAGACCCATGCAAATCCTCCCGCACTTTCTGCTCAAAAGACACTTCGACCATGCACTCAGCCAGTCACTGACTGGCTGAAGCTCTCAGGATTTCACACCTTGAATCCCCAACCTTCACCAAAAGCCTTTGGAAGAAACTCCTCAAGAGGTCTTGCCCCGAATCTTCGCCGGTGAACACCAGGGAGGAGCTGCGTCCGAGCAGCTCCACTCACAAAATGCTTTTGCTCCTGTTCTTCAATGGAAGAGGCGGTTGCTGGAGGATGCTCCCCCAGCATTAGCAGACAGATAACACCAGAGGCCTACAACCAGGGGCCTTCACTCCTCAACTCATCTGCTGACCCACCACGAGGGTCAGACCTTCCCCTGATCCAGAGACCAGCACCCAGAGTCTGATCTCCCATCAACCAGGAAAACCAACCAGTTCCTCCAGGACGGAGCAGGGGAAACGACGCCTCACAGAACTTCTTTGTGTTTTCCTCAACCAGCAGGAAAACCATCACAGACCTGAGCGACAGCTCCTCAGTCTGGACAAAAGGATCAACCAGGAGCTGCAAAGAAGGACTCCTGAAACATCAACTTCATCTTCTTCTCCTCAGCCTGCAGAACCAGCAACCACAGTTAGCAGGAGGTGCTAACTACAGGAGAAGACACCAGCTTCCCTCCAGCAGGACAACAACTGAACTCCTTCAAGGAAGTGCTAACAACAACTGGGCTTTACCTGAGATTAGTTAAACCTGATGCTATGATAGAACTGTTTAACTTTATGAAGATGTGTTGATTCTGTTACAGTGATTGAGTTCTATAGATAATGATATTAGGAGCAGTTATCAACCTGTAAACCAACGTTAGCTCTGCCACAGACACAGGGTCTGCATGCTAATCTTTGCTTTACTAGCTAGTTAACTCACAATCCTACACATATTACATCAAAGACAACATCACACAGTAACTGAACACTGTTGGGGCCAACTCAAACCTCATGGAAGGGGGGAGGGGGGACCACGTTTTGAGAACAAAGGAGACCACATGCCTACAACTGAAAAAGTCTCATTGGTCATGTGATCCCCCCGGGACACCCCCACCCTTCAAGGTGCAATACTGGAGGCCAACGGCAGGGGGCGCACGAGAGCTCCCCCTCACCAGCTGGAAGGTCCAGGGCGGGCCTCCGTCAGGATTGGTCCACATGACCCAGAGCCCACCGGAAACCCGACACCAAAACAACCGGTATAAAAAACCCCCGCGGGGGGTGATTTCTTCCTCTCCAATGTGAAACCTGCGTAAAGACGGACGCATCCGTTTCACACGGAGACGAAGTGCCACGTGTGCCCGCTGACCGGCCCGGAGTTCCACACCGGGCCGGTCGAGCCGAGAACCACCGTGGAACTACTTCTACTTTTCCTTTTTCCCTTTTTTTCTTCTTCACCGGAGTCCGAGTGTGCAGCTGGCAGCGCACCGTCCTCCTGCATGCAGACCTGAAGCCGCTTCTTCTCCCCCCTGCCTCAAAAGAAGCGCTTGATCCTCCTCGGATCATCCTGTGGACTTTTCCTTGTCCACAGACCATTTGAGCTTGTTTACCTGGGACGCCAGAGAAAAACAAACTCGCAGCCAGGAAATCAACGGATTTTCCCCGCCGCAGCACGTTCACCCCTCGTCAACCTGAGTAAGGCTTAGAGTCTGGGCAGGCAATGAGAATACGTGACTGTAATATTGCTGTGTGTTTTATTATTGTGTTGAAGTCAGGGACGCCGATCCGTGTTTCCAACCCATCTGTGTCTGCGCGTCGGATTTACATCAGCGCGAACCTCCGCACTGTGTAGCCCGCTCGCTCTCTCTCTCTCTCTCTCTCTCTCTCTCTCTCTCTCTCTCTCTCTCTCTCTCTCTCTCTCTCTCTCTCTCTCTCTCTCTCTCTCTCTCTCTCTCTCTCTCTCTCTCTCTCTCTCTCTCTCCTCTCTCTCTCTCCTCTCTCTCTCTCTCTCCTTTTGCATAGATCATTTCTAGACTACTGTGTAGTCCAAGACAGTGTGCAGAGCTGAACATATTCTGTCCACTGCCCTTCTCCCTCCCTCCTTTTCTTTTCTTCTCTCCGCTCCACTAACCGCGGCGCAAACTCAGCAAACAGCTGTTCCTGTGCGCCGCTCCACCCGCTTCTGTGACCGTGTGTAGTTCACTGTCCCTTGGATTTCTCAGCCACGAGCCCCCAGGCGCGCTCCAAGCAGGCTCACGAGCCGTGCACGAGCACAGTGACGTCACGCCGTCCAGAAAGAGTGCGCCAAGCGCCTCTGGTGGCCGCGTTGGTGATTGCAATCTCTTGAAAGGTCGCCACTCGGTGGACAAGTCGAGTCATTGCATTCTCCCTCCGTGCGCCGCCGCGCCCATAGTGGTTGTTCCGGTTACTACCTCGAACTAGACGCCTGCCGCCATCTAGTGTCCGTTCGAGGTCATTACACCCACACACACTGACCCTCCAACGCCTGCCGCCACCTGGTGGACGTTCGTGGTCATTACATCCCCACTCAGGCTTCCACACACACACACACACACACACACACCCCCTCTTTCTTTGTACATAGTGTTCGCTGTTTAATAGATTAGATATTCGTGTTTGATTGTTTATTGCTCAATTGTGTTGTTTTAATAAATAATTTATGAATTATTTTTGAATAAATACTTTTTGTTAATAAACGCATTTTAACTGAATTGATCGATTCTTGGTTATCATTGTGTATTATTGTTGACAATTCACTGGTTTGTAACAGTCTGTGCTGGAATCTCACACCTTCCTTGTTATTTAATATTGTTATATTTACACAGAAATATTAACTTTACTTAAATAACCCTTTTTGACAAACGAGACTGAAACTTGGTATTAGCTATTTCCAGCTTAGCTGGTGGTGCCCCGATTCAATTATTATTTGATAAATAATCAATTTATTAAAATTTAAATTTTTTCATTAATAAATTATTTTTGATAGTTTAACTTTTGAGTAATTACTCGATTACTCTAGGAGTTGCTGATGAGTAACTAACCGTTTACTTCATTAGTGATTCCAATTTTTCCTAAATTACTTTCAGTAATCTATTACTTTCAGTAATCCATTACTTACAGTAATTATTTATGCTAATTACCAACCATAAATCCCAACAATACCATCTGACGACTCCTGACGTTTTACAAAACAAGTCTCATTCACATCAAGTCATTCTAGAAATGGTCCTTTAGCAGAGACACACAGGAAGCAGACGCTAAAGACTAGCTTCCATGTTCCATTGTTCTCCAGCACATGGTGGAGACCCAGGACAGACTTCCTGCTCTCTGATAACCTCCATTTAAAATGTGGTTTCTTGTGACCCGCCATCTTGTTTTGTAGTTCCATCACATGTCACACACACACACACACACACACACACACACACACACACACACACACACACACACACACACACACACACACACACACACACACACACACACACACACACACACACACACACACACACACAGCTGTATATAGGTAGTTAGAATCTGTGTTTATTTGTTTTCATTGTAAAGAAATCAAATTTTTGGAATCATACTTGCTGTTTTATTAATGAGCACAAAGGTGAATGAAATGTCGACCTCTTCTGTGTCAAGAACTCCAAAATCCTTCAATCTTTACTGTTAATTCTGGTAATTGTAATTAATTTAACTATTAATTCAAATCCCTGATTAACTGTTTAGTATATCTTATGAGACTGATAGAACTGAATTGACTATCATTTCCTGTTAAGACATGTGGTGCTCCGAGGTATCTGATACACATCAGATTATAATTTCAATAACATAATTAATAACTATCTTCCATAATTATCTATCATTATCAATAGCCAAACACAACATAAATGATTCCTGGTGGTCCTTATGAGGCAAGAAATCCCTGATATGGATGTAGTTTAAATGCACCAAGTCTGACAGCTTGGCTGAGATATTAATGCCGAGGTATTTGATGTTCCCTGTTTTAGTGGAGTATTTGGTGTGTGCTCAAAAATAGAGTTAATAGGCAAGACAACTGATTTATTCCAATTTCTGAAATTGCAGAGAATCTGCCCATTAACTCTATTGTGTCTGGAAGAGAGGTCTGTGCGTTTTGCAGGAAAAGTAATACATCATCTGCATAAAGGCATATTTAATGGGTTACATTTGCTGTTCGTATTCCTTTTATGTTATTGTTCTGTCTAATGGCTGCTGCTAATGGTTCAATAAAAATTGCAAAGAGTGAGAGTGGACACCCCTGCCTGGTACCTCTCTCGAGATTGAACCTTGAGGAGGTTTGATCATTTGTTTTAACACAGGCACTGGGTGAAGTGTACAATGTTTTAATCCAGGAGAGGTAATTTTGTCTAAATCCAAATTTCCGTAGTGTAGCAAGTAGAAATTTCCAATTTACCCATCA
This sequence comes from Blennius ocellaris, assembly GCF_963422515.1. NCBI lineage: Eukaryota > Metazoa > Chordata > Actinopteri > Blenniiformes > Blenniidae > Blennius > Blennius ocellaris. The sequence goes on along the minus strand of NC_137665.1, from coordinate 25,922,707 downwards.
AAAGCTTTTTCTGCATCTCAGGAGGTGATAATGGCCTTTTGTTTATTGTGGTGGCAGTGGTCTATAAAATTAATTAATCTGTGTGTGTTGTTAGTGGAGTGGTCTATAAGATTAATTAATCTGTGTGTGTTGTTAGTGGAGTGGTCTATAAGATTAATTAATCTGTGTGTGTTGTTAGTGGAGTGGTCTATAAGATTAATTAATCTGCGTGTGTTGTTAGTGGAGTGGTCTATAAGATTAATTAATCTGTGTGTGTTGTTAGTGGAGTGGTCTATAAGATTAATTAATCTGTGTGTGTTGTTAGTGGAGTGGTCTATAAGATTAATTCATCTGTGTGTGTTGTTAGTGGAGTGGTCTATAAGATTAATTAATCTGTGTGTGTTGTTAGTGGAGTGGTCTATAAGATTAATAAACCTGTGTGTGTTGTTAGTGGAGTGGTCTATAAGATTAATTAATCTGTGTGTGTTGTTAGTGGAGTGGTCTATAAGATTAATTAATCTGTGTGTGTTGTTAGTGGAGTGGTCTATAAGATTAATTAATCTGTGTGTGTTGTTAGTGGAGTGTCGTCCTTTAATGAACCTGTTTGATCAGGGTGTATTATGTGGGGTGTCATTTTTTCTGTTCTGCTTGCTAATGTTTTACTGATTATTTTAAGGTCTACATTGATTAGTGATATTGGGCGATAGCTAGATGGTAGTGTAGGATCTTTATCTGGTTTTAGAAGAAGACTGTTATTTGCACAGGGTTAGGGTTATATATATATATATATATATATATATATATATATATATATATATATATATATATATATATATATATATATATATATATATATATATATATATATATATATATAGTGAAGATCCTGTGGGACTTCCAGATACAGACAGACAGAATGGTAATGGAGAACCAACCAGACATTGTGGTGGTTGATAAAGGGCAGAGGAAAGCCGTGGTGGTGGATGTAGCAATACCAAGTGATGGTAACATCAGAAAGAAGGAACATGAGAAACTTGAGAAATACCAAGGGCTCAGAGAGGAGCTGGAGAGGCTTGGAAGGTGAAGGTGACAGTAGTGCCCTCGGGGCAGTAACCCCCAAACTGGAGGAGTGGCTACAGAAGATCCCTGGAACAACCTCGGACATCTCAGTCCAGAAAAGTGCAGTACTTGGAACAGCAAAGATACTGAGCAGGACCCTCAAGCTCCCAGGCCTCTGGTAGAGGACCAGGACCCTCAAGCTCCCAGGCCTCTGGTAGAGGACCGGGACCCTCAAGCTCCCAGGCCTCTGGTAGAGGACCGGGACCCTCAAGCTCCCAGGCCTCTGGTAGAGGACCGGGACCCTCAAGCTCCCAGGCCTCTGGTAGAGGACCGGGACCCTCAAGCTCCCAGGCCTCTGGTAGAGGACCGGGACCCTCAAGCTCCCAGGCCTCTGGTAGAGGACCGGGACCCTCAAGCTCCCAGGCCTCTGGTAGAGGACCGGGACCCTCAAGCTCCCAGGCCTCTGGTAGAGGACCAGGACCCTCAAGCTCCCAGGCCTCTGGTAGAGGACCAGGACCCTCAAGCTCCCAGGCCTCTGGTAGAGGACCCGAGCTTGGAATAGAAAAACAGGTGACCGCCCGCGGAGGGCGAGAGCGGAATTAATATATATATATATATATATATATATATATATATATATATATATATATATATATATATATATATATATATATATATATAGTATATATATATATATATATATATATATATATATATATATATATATATATATATATATATATATATATATATATATATATATATATATATAGTACTGCTGTACTACTACCACTAATGCTTTTATTATCATAAATATAAGTTGTCTTCATTACAGCTACAAGAGATTTAGTAAAGGTATGTTGAAAAAAGCCTGCCTGTCTGAACAGTAGTAAAGAGAATACTTGGACTGTTATTCAGAGCTTGTAAAAAGAAAGAAAACATGAATCATCACTTAGCAAAACTAATGTTGGTACGAATCAGACTTGTGTTTTTGGAGCTTAAATCAACACACTTCTTCTCGTACCATTGAAACTGCTGCCTCGGTCACATTGAATTATTAAAGCAGCTATTAATATTACACGTGAGCAGCTAATCCCATCTGTTTGAGCCGGCCTGATAAGACATTCAATCCTTTCACATATATTTCTAAAATTATTGGGGTTTCTTCCTTAGATTTCACATTTAGCTCCACATGTGTCGGCACGAATGAGTGTATGCAGAGGGAGATCAGGAAAACATACTTTGCATGGACATCATCTCGGTCCACCGGTCCCTCTGCCTTCACTGACCTCTGACCTGCAGAGAACCAGAGGAACCAGAGGTTAGGACTGCAAGCAGGAAGACAAACATTCTTTCAAGGAGGATTGTGCTTTTTGATAGAACTGTGAGAAGAAGGACGGCTTTCACGTCACATCACATTGATATGATCAACACTGCAGATTCTCTTTACTTTGTACTGTTTCAGTAGAATGTGAACATTAGTAGAATTTCTGATTGAAGGATATAAGCCACTGTGAGACATTAAAATGCCATAACATTTGGAAAAAAAGAAAGAAAATTTCTAAAATATTTATGATTCACATTGAAAGCACAGCTCAGACAAACAATATAGCCACTAAACAATTATACAATGGCTTTACCTTGAGATATCAAAGAGGTAATTGGGCCACACATGCTCCGCCCACACATTCCCATCTTGGGATGAGGAGGAAGTATTTCCTCTCATGGTGCAATGTGCCAGAGCAGAGCTGCCTAATTGTGGAAGGAGTAAAAGGGAGGAGCCTACCTTGATTGGGATTTGCTGAACCCCCAATGACTCTATATAGGGATTGATTTCAGAATGGAGTTGGATCAACACACTTTTTTAAAAACTGAAACAAGCAGGGAGAGAGGACACATTTTCTTCACTTCTGGGGCATCGTTCCAGGTATTAGTGCTGCTGAAAAACCTTTAGAAAGTGAATTTTGAATAATACGGCCCCTTTAAAATCTATCGGATTCAAGCATCAGCCATTTACATGAACGCTCAATAAAATAATCAGAATATTGAGCCATTTTGTATGTGAATTTCAGTGGATCAATCCCATAATGCTTTATACTGTGACGTTAATGGTCTATAATATGCAAACAGAATCCCACAACCGGCTTTAACTGGAAGTTTGCCACAATCGAAACTGGAGTTAATCAGTTATTGTGCTTTTGGTGCTTCTGTTTCCATGATTTTTGAAACTGCAACAACAAAGATTCCTTCTCTTGGTCAAAGTATATTCAGGTCGAGAGGGCTGTTTTGTGTGATGTGGCATGAATTGTGCTGCTGCCTGTAAACAAACACAGATGTGTGTGTGTGGTCACGTCATGACGTTTGGGGGACTGACGTCACAGACAAAGCTCCCACTGTAGGAAACAACCACACAAGGTGGACAGGAATGGAGTGAAGACGCAGACAAACATGTCCAAAAGGAACAGAGAAGATTGTGTACCCTGCCCAGATGATGGTCACCAGGACACGCCTCTGGAGCCAGGCCTTCACCGGTGAGCGCCTGGTGAGTGGCTAGCCCTTGTGTACCGGTCTGCCATAGCTCGACAAACAACATGGGAGGGCTACGTGGGTCCACCACCCACGAAGTCAAACATGGGGAGCAAACCATTGCTTATGCTGTGAAAGAGAGCGGGGAGTCATGTGGCGTCGTAGACCCCTGCTGCGGAAACTGGCTCTCACAGGGGAGAAGGAACCAAAGCTGGTGTGGGAGGTTGAGAGGTACCGACTAGATAAAGTTGGGCTCACCTCCACACACAGCATTGGCTCTGGAACCATACTCCTTGATAAGGAAGGGTGTCTTTCCTACTTAGGCATTGCACGGGGTGAGAGGCTGTGTGGGGATAATCACAAACCCTCAGCTGGTGTTCGCATGTTGGAGTTTGTCCCAGTGGATGAGAGGGTCGCCTCCCTGCAACTTAAAGTGGCGGGGAGGAAACCTGGCTGTTGCCTGTGCTCATGCACCTAACAGAAGCTCAGAGTCTATAGCCTTCTTGGAGCAAGTAGCTGAGCTCTTAGAAAGGGCACCAAAGACCGACTCCATAGTCTAACTGGGCAACTTCAAAGGTCACGTTGGCAATGACAGGGTAACCTGGAGGGGGATGATCGGGAGGAATGGCTTGCTCGACCTGAATCACAGTGGTGAGTTGTTATGGGACTTCTTTGCTCATCAGGGATTGTCCATAACAAACATAGTGTTTGAACACAAGGATGCTTTTAAGTGTACCGAAGACCCCTCACAGGTACTGCAGAAATCCTCACGGGCCCCCCATCAACATCACCGTAGACGCTCGACTCTCTCACTGCCACCGAAGACCTTCCCACAGGCAGTAAGGCCCCCCCGAGAACCCCCACCAACACAACTGGTAACAGGAAGTTTCAGGATATTTAGGTGCAGTAGATATTTTTACATTCCAGCAAAACACATCACTCAAACTGAAAATAACCACATCTCATCAGGATGGAGGGAAAAACACACACACACACACACACACACACACACACACACACACACACACACACACACACACACACACACACACACACACACACACCTGACCATTACCTATGTACTGAGGGTTGCCATGGTGATAGTTTCCTCCAGCCAAAGTGAAATGGACATTGGGATAATTTCCAACAGTCATGCTGTGTTTTTGTTTCTAATAAAAGAAAGTCTGTTTTTTCTGTCTGAGAAATATGCTGCAAATATAAATAATTCAACAGATAAATTCAATTCAATTTGGAATTTGGAATCTTCTTCCAGCTCTCAGCGAAGGCGGACGCTTCTCTCTTCTCTCTCTCCCGCTCGCCCTCCCTGCTTGCTGCTTCGTCCTGTACTGTCTTGTGTCTGATCTATCAAGATAATCTCTTCAGACCCGCATCCGAATTTAACCGGAACCATGGAATTGATCAACTGGTTTCTCAATGCGATCGACCAAATTTTCTCGATATGACGATCAGGCAAAGGAGAGCCCGCATGTCCCGATGGGACGGTTGCAGCCGGATACATGCTGGATTCCTGGGGTTCCTGGAGGTTCCTGGGGTTCCTGGAGGTTCCTGGGGATCCTGGAGGTCCTTGTGTTTAGCCATTCTTTCCATCAAGGATGTGGAGGACCTCTACATGTTGGGATTCATGATAGCAGGTATGCTGCTGATTGGAGCTGGCGGCTTTCTGATCTATCACAAAGTGTAGAAGACGCTAGCAGCTGCATTGGGAAGGCTGCTTATCGTCACTGAAGGACTGTGTCGAGCTTTGAATGCTCAGACTCAGATGATAAACAAACTCAAGAGTACGACTCTTGAATGTTTACGCGAAATTAGATCGATCTTGGAGGATATTCGAACTCGGTTGGGAAGCTAAAACCTTTCCACAATTGGAGCAGCATTGGAGACCAGAGACACTCGAGGTCGACAGATAAAGCTGAAGCGCCTGAACGAAAACAAAGATAATCAACATTTGGCTCCCAGACACCCAGTCGCCAAGGCTGTGTTTTGTCTTCAACTCTCCTGGATGTGAGTGTGGAATGAAGGCTCTGCAGAAGAAACTGCAGAACCAGGCTCAGAGATGGAGGCTTTCTGCTGTTCCAGTTGGGGTGAGAGGATAGACGGAGAGAAAGGAGAGGACTTGTGTGTTTCTGATTAGAGTTATGCATTTGCAATGTCAGTTGTGTGTTTCTGATTAGGGGCCACCCGGCTTTTTCTTTTAACACAGCACAGCTCATCGAGTTCTTGCCTCAGTGGGTTGGAGCTGCTTGTTTTTTTGTTTGTTTGCTTAGAAACAAGCATTTGCTCCAAAATACCCAACAAAAGGCAGTGTCACTAAGCTAATTATGAATGACTGCTGGAGCTAAATCTGATGATGCAAATTGCTACTTTAATTTGAATTAGTGGAGAAGAACTACACATTTTTCTTCATTACTGAAACAAAAAAAAAAAATTCCCTTTGAAGTGATTTTACTGTCTTGCATCGTGACTAAAAATAAAACAATTATTCCCACCCCAGAATAGAACGCTGCAGGGATTACAAAGGGCTGCAAGGCGGTACAGTCGTTTGCACTCTTATACCACAGGACGTTCAGGTTTCAAGTCCGGGTCACAGAGTCTACGATACGCTGGGTTACATTTGGTTACATCCTAGACAAGTCATCAGTCCATCAAGAAAAAAAGCAGGCTGGCTTTCAATCTTGGTTGTCAGTATAAGCCCCACTTCTCTCCCTGTCTATACATCTTCAGCCAGATACCGAACCCCAAGTGTCCGTGTTGCTGCATGTGCGTGCGTGTGTGTGTGTGTGTGTGTGTGTGTGTGTGTGTGTGTGTGTGTGTGTGTGTGTGTGTGTGTGTGTGTGTGTGTGTGTGTGTGTGTGTGTGTGTGTGTGTGTGTGCCAGCACATGTGTGAGAGTACATTAGTTCAGTGTTTTTCAACCACTGCTCCGCGGCACACTGGTGTTCCATGAGATATCATCAGGTGAGCCGTGGGAAAGTATCCAATTTCAAATTTTTTTCTAAAAAACATTTGCTCTCACAGCCGCTGTCAGCTGTGAGAGCAGTGTGTTGAAGAGTAATCAAGTATAAATACTCTTCACCACTAGAGGGCAGCACAGAACTTTGCCGGTGAAATGTAAAGTGACAGACGTCAGTGTGGTTCATCTCCACCTCCTGCTACCATCTTGTATCAAAGTACTGTGTCAGTGACAGTGATGGAGAAGTTTTTGAAAAGGAAGAATGTGAACCAGGATCTCAGCTCTTCATCCATCAGGTCCAGGTTTCACACTGAGGGAGGCACTATTTTTAGCTCATAACCTGCCAGTAACCTGCCAATACCAACTAGTTTTATTAGCTCATAACCTGCCAGTAACATGCCAATACCAACTAGTTTTATTAGCTCATAACCTGCCAGTAACCTGCCAATACCAACTAGTTTTATTAGATCATAACCTGCCAGTAACCTGCCAATACCAACTAGTTTTATTAGCTCATAACCTGTCAGTAACCTGCCAATACCAACTCGTTTTATTAGCTCATAACCTGTCAGTAACCTGCCAATACCAACTAGTTTTATTAGCTCATAACCTGCGAGTAACCTGCCAATACCAACTAGTTTTATTAGCTCATAACCTGCCAGTAACCTACCAATACCAACTAGTTTTATTAGCTCATAACCTGTCAGTAACCTGCCAATACCAACTAGTTTTATTAGCTCAAAACCTGTCAGTAACCTGCCAATACCAACTAGTTTTATTAGCTCATAACCTGCGAGTAACCTGCCAATACCAACTAGTTTTATTAGCTCCTAACCTGCCAGTAACCTGCCAATACCAACTAGTTTTATTAGCTCATAACCTGCCAGTAACCTGCCAATACCAACTAGTTTAATTAGCTCATAACCTGCCAGTAACCTGCCAATACCAACTCGTTTTATTTGCTCACAACCTGCCAGTAAGCTGCCAATACCAACTAGTTTTATTAGCTCATAACCTGTCAGTAGCCTGCCAATACCAACTAGTTTTATTAGCTCAGAACCTGCCAATACCAACTAGTTTTGTCAGCTCATAACCTGCCAATACTAACTAGTTTTTTTTAGATCATAACCTGTCAGCAACCTGCCAATACCAACTAGTTGTATTAGCTCATAACCTGCCAATACCAACTAGTTTTATGAGCTTATAACCTGCCAGTAACCTGCCAATACCAACTAGTTTTATTAGCTCATAACCTGCCAGTAACCTGCCAATACCAACTAGTTTTATTAGCTCATAACCTGCCAGTAACCTGCCAATACTAACTAGTATTATTAGCTCATAACTTGCCAATAACCTGCCAATACCAACTAGTTTTATTAGCTCCTAACCTGCCAGTAACCTGCCAATACCAACTAGTTTTATTAGCTCCTAACCTGCCAGTAACCTGCCAATACCAACTAGTTTTATTAGCTCATAACCTGCCAGTAACCTGCCAATACCAACTAGTTTTATTAGCTCATAACCTGTCAGAAACCTGCCAATACCAACTAGTTTTATTAGCTCATAACCTGCCAGTAACCTGCCAATACCAACTAGTTTTATTAGCTCATAACCTGCCAGTAACCTGCCAATGCCAACTAGTTTTATTAGCTCATAACCTGCCAATACCAACTAGTTTTATTAGCTCATAACCTGCCAATACCAACTAGTTTTGTTAGCTCATAACCTGCCAATACTAACTAGTTTTTTTTAGATCATTAACCTGTCAGCAACCTGCCAATACCAACTAGTTGTATTAGCTCATAACCTGCCAATACCAACTAGTTTTATGAGCTTATAACCTGCCAGTAACCTGCCAATACCAACTAGTTTTATTAGCTCATAACCTGCCAGTAACCTGCCAATACCAACTAGTTTTATTAGCTCATAACCTGCCAGTAACCTGCCAACACCAACTAGTTTTATTAGCTCATAACCTGCCAGTAACCTGCCAATACCAACTAGTTTTATTAGCTCAAAACCTGCCAGTAACCTGCCAATACCAACTAGTTTTATTTGCTCACAACCTGACAGTAAGCTGCCAATACCAACTAGTTTTATTAACTCATAACCTGCCAGTAACCTGCCAATACCAACTAGTTTTATTAGCTCAAAACCTGCCAGTAACCTGCCAATACCAACTAGTTTTATTTGCTCACAACCTGACAGTAAGCTGCCAATACCAACTAGTTTTATTAACTCATAACCTGCCAGTAACCTGCCAATACCAACTAGTTTTATTAGCTCACAACCTGTCAAGAACCTGCCAATACCAACTAGTTTTATTAGCTCATAACCTGTCAGTAACCTGCCAATACCAACTAGTTTTATTAGCTCCTAACCTACCAGTAACCTGCCAATACCAACTAGTTTTATTAGCTCAGAACCTGCCAGTAACCTGCCAATACCAACTAGTTTTATTAGCTCAGAACCTGCCAGTAACCTGTCCATACCAACTAGTTTTATTAACTCATAACCTGCCAGTAACCTGCCAAAACCAACTAGTTTTATTAGCTCAGAACCTGCCAGTAACCTGCCAATACCAACTAAATGTATTAGCTCATAACCTGCCAGATACCTGCCAATACCAACTAGTTTTATTAGCTCATAACCTGTCAGTAACCTGCCAAAACCAACTAGTTTTATTAGCTCATAACCTGTCAGTAACCTGCCAATACCAACTAAATGTATTAGCTCAGAACCTGCCAGTAACCTGCCAATACCAACTAGTTTTATTTGCTCACAACCTGTCAGTAACCTGCCAATACCAACTAGTTTTATTAGCTCCTAACCTGCCAGTAACCCGCCAATACCAACTAGTTTTATTAACTCATAACCTGTCAGTAACCTGCCAATACCAACTAGTTTTATTAGCTCAGAACCTGCCAGTAACCTGCCAATACCAACTAGTTTTATTAGCTCCTAACCTGCCAGTAACCTGCCAATACCAACTAGTTTTATTAGCTCATAGCCTGCCAGTAACCTGCCAATACCAACTAGTTTTATTAGCTCATAACCTGCCAGTAACCTGCCAATACCAACTAGTTTTATTAGCTCCTAACCTGCCAGTAACATGCCAACACCAACTAGTTTTATTAGCTCATAACCTGCCAGGAACCTGCCAATACCAACTAGTATTATTAGCTCATAACCTGCCAGTAACTTGCTAATACCATCTAGTTTTATTAGCTCATAACCTGTTAGTAATCTGCCAATACCAACTAGTTTTAGTAGCTCATAACCTGCCAATACCAACTAGTTTTATTAGCTCATAATCTGCCAATACCAACTAGTTTTATTAGCTCATAACCTGCCAATACCAACTAGTTTTATTAGCTCATAACCTGTCAGTAACCTGTCAATACCAATTTGTTTTATTAGCTCATAACCTGCCAGTAACCTGCCAATACCAACTAGTTTTATTAGCTCATAACCAATCATTGACCTGCCAATACCAACTAGTTTTATTAGCTAATAACGTGTCAGTGACCTGCTAATACCAACTAGTTTTATTAGCTCATAACCTGTCAGTAACCTGCCAATACCAACTAGTTTTATTAGCTCATAACCTGCCAGTAACCTGCCAATACCAACTAGTTTTATTAGCTCATAACCTGCCAGTAACCTGCCAATACCAACTAGTTTTATTAGCTCATAACCTGCCAGTAACCTGTCAATACCAACTAGTTTTATTAGCTCATAATCTGCCAGTAACAACTAGTTTTATTGGCTCATAACCAGTCAGTAACCTGCCAATACCAACTAGTTTTATTAGCTCCTAACCTGCCAGTAACCTGCCAATACCAACTAGTTTTATTAGCTCATAACCAATCAGTAACCTGCCAATACCAACTAGTTTTATTAGCTCATAGCCTGTCAGTAACCTGCCAATACCAACTAGTTTTATTAGCTCATAACCTGCCAGTAACAACTAGTTTTATTGGCTCATAACCAGTCAGTAACCTGCCAATACCAACTAGTTTTATTAGCTCCTAACCTCCCAGTAACCTGCCAATACCAACTAGTTTTATTAGCTCCTAACCTCCCAGTAACCTGCCAATACCAACTAGTTTTATTAGCTCATAACCTGTCAGTAACCTGCCAATACTAACTAGTTTTATTAGCTCATAACCTGTCAGTAACCTGCCAATACCAACTAGTTTTATTAGCTCATAACCTGCCAGTAACCTGCCAATACCAACTAGTTTTATTAGCTCATAACCTGTCAGTAACCTGCCAATACCAACTAGTTTTATTAGCTCAGAACCTGCCAGTAACCTGCCAATACCAACTAGTTTTATTAGCTCAGAACCTGCCAGTAACCTGCCAATACCAACTAGTTTTATTAGCTCAGAACCTGCCAGTAACCTGCCAATACCAACTAGTTTTATTAGCTCAGAACCTGCCAGTAACCTGCCAATACCAACTAAATGTATTAGCTCATAACCTGCCAGATACCTGCCAATACCAACTTGTTTTATTAGCTCATAACCTGCCAGTAACCTGCCAATACCAACTAGTTTTATTAGCTCCTAACCTGCCAGTAACATGCCAACACCAACTAGTTTTATTAGCTCATAACCTGCCAGGAACCTGCCAATACCAACTAGTATTATTAGCTCATAACCTGCCAGTAACTTGCTAATACCATCTAGTTTTATTAGCTCATAACCTGTTAGTAATCTGCCAATACCAACTAGTTTTATTAGCTCATAACCTGCCAATACCAACTAGTTTTATTAGCTCATAATCTGCCAATACCAACTAGTTTTATTAGCTCATAACCTGCCAATACCAACTAGTTTTATTAGCTCATAACATGTCAGTAACCTGCCAATACCAATTAGTTTTATTAGCTCATAACCTGCCAGTAACCTGCCAATACCAACTAGTTTTATTAGCTCATAACCAATCAGTGACCTGCCAATACCAAATAGTTTTATTAGCTCATAACCTGCCAGTAACCTGCCAATACCAACTAGTTTTATTAGCTCATAACCAATCAGTGACCTGCCAATACCAACTAGTTTTATTAGCTAATAACGTGTCAGTGACCTGCCAATACCAACTAGTTTTATTAGCTCATAACCTGTCAGTAAGCTGCCAATACCAACTAGTTTTATTAGCTCATAACCAATCAGTAACCTGCCAATACCAACTAGTTTTATTAGCCCATAACCTGCCAGTAACCTGCCAATACCAACTAGTTTTATTAGCTCATAACCTGCCAGTAACCTGCCAATACCAACTAGTTTTATTAGCTCATAACCTGCCAGTAACCTGTCAATACCAACTAGTTTTATTAGCTCATAACCTGTCAGTAAGCTGCCAATACCAACTAGTTTTATTAGCTCATAACCAATCACTAACCTGCCAATACCAACTAGTTTTATTAGCTCCTAACCTCCCAGTAACCTGCCAATACCAACTAGTTTTATTAGCTCATAACCTGCCAGTAACAACTAGTTTTATTGGCTCATAACCAGTCAGTAACCTGCCAATACCAACTAGTTTTATTAGCTCCTAACCTCCCAGTAACCTGTCAATACCAACTAGTTTTATTAGCTCATAACCTGCCAGTAACCTGCCAGTACCAACTAGTTTTATTAGCTCATAACCTGCCAGTAACCTGCCAATACCAACTAAATGTATTAGCTCAGAACCTGCCAGTAACCTGCCAATACCAACTAAATGTATTAGCTCAGAACCTGCCAGTAACCTGCCAATACCAACTAAATGTATTAGCTCAGAACCTGCCAGTAACCTGCCAATACCAACTAAATGTATTAGCTCAGAACCTGCCAGTAACCTGCCAATACCAACTAGTTTTATTAGCTCCTAACCTGCCAGTAACCTGCCAATACCAACTAGTTTTATTAGTTCAGAACCTGCCAGTAACCTGCCAATACCAACTAGTTTTATTAGCTCAGAACCTGCCAGTAACCTGCCAATACCAACTAGTTTTATTAGCTCATAACCTGCCAGGAACCTGCCAATACCAACTAGTATTATTAGCTCATAACCTGCCAGTAACTTGCTAATACCATCTAGTTTTATTAGCTCATAACCTGTTAGTAATCTGCCAATACCAACTAGTTTTATTAGCTCATAACCTGCCAATACCAACTAGTTTTATTAGCTCATAATCTGCCAATACCAACTAGTTTTATTAGCTCATAACCTGCCAATACCAACTAGTTTTATTAGCTCATAACCTGTCAGTAACCTGCCAATACCAATTAGTTTTATTAGCTCATAGCCTGCCAGTAACCTGCCAATACCAACTAGTTTTATTAGCTCATAACCAATCAGTGACCTGCCAATACCAACTAGTTTTATTAGCTCATAACCTGTCAGTAACCTGCCAATACCAACTAGTTTTATTAGCTCATAACCTGTCAGTAACCTGCCAATACCAACTAGTTTTATTAGCTCATAATCTGCCAATACCAACTAGTTTTATTAGCTCATAACCTGCCAATACCAACTAGTTTTATTAGCTCATAACCTGCCAGTAACCTGCCAATACCAACTAGTTTTATTAGCTCATAACCTGCCAGTAACCTGCCAATACCAACTAAATGTATTAGCTCATAACCTGCCAGTTACCTGCCAATACCAACTAGTTTTTTTAGCTCAGAACCTGCCAGTAACCTGCCAATACCAACTAAATGTATTAGCTCATAACCTGCCAGTTACCTGCCAATACCAACTAGTTTTATTAGCTCAGAACCTGCCAGTAACCTGCCAATACCAACTAAATGTATTAGCTCATAACCTGCCAGTTACCTGCCAATACCAACTAGTTTTATTAGCTCATAACCTGCCAGTAACCTGCCAATACCAACTAGTTTTATTAGCTCATAACCTGTCAGTAACCTGCCAATACCAACTAGTTTTATTAGCTCATAACCTGCCAGTAACCTGCCAATACCAACTAAATGTATTAGCTCATAACCTGCCAGTTACCTGCCAATACCAACTAGTTTTATTAGCTCATAACCTGCCAGTAACCTGCCAATACCAACTAGTTTTATTAGCTCATAACCTGTCAGTAACCTGCCAATACCAACTAGTTTTATTAGCTCATAACCTGCCAGTAACCTGCCAATACCAACTAGTTTTATTAGCTCATAACCTGCCAGTAACCTGCCAATACCAACTAGTTTTATTAGCTCAGAACCTGCCAGTAACCTGCCAATACCAACTAAATGTATTAGCTCATAACCTGCCAGTTACCTGCCAATACCAACTAGTTTTATTAGCTCATAACCTGCCAGTAACCTGCCAATACCAACTAGTTTTATTAGCTCATAACCTGCCAGTAACCTGCCAATACAAACTAGTTTTATTAGCTCATAACCTGCCAGTAACCTGCCAATACCAACTAGTTTTATTAGCTCATAACCTGCCAGTAACCTGCCAATACCAACTACTTTTATTAGCTCATAACCTGCCAGTAACCTGCCAATACCAACTAGTATTGTTAGCTCATAACCTGTCAGTAACCTGCCAATACCAACTACTTTTATTAGCTCATAACCTGCCAGTAACCTGCCAAAACCAACTAGTTTTATTAGCTCATAACCTGCCAGTAACCTGCCAAAACCAACTAGTTTTATTAGCTCATAACCTGCCAGTATCCTGCCAATACCAACTAGTTTTATTAGCTCATAACCTGCCAGTAACCTGCCAATACCAACTAGTTTTATTAGCTCATAACCTGCCAGTAACCTGCCAATACCAACTAAATGTATTAGCTCATAACCTGCCAGTTACCTGCCAATACCAACTAGTTTTATTAGCTCATAACCTGCCAGTAACCTGCCAATACCAACTAGTTTTATTAGCTCATAACCTGCCAGTAACCTGCCAATACCAACTAGTTTTATTAGCTCATAACCTGTCAGTAACCTGCCAATACCAACTAGTTTTATTAGCTCATAACCTGCCAGTAACCTGCCAAAACCAACTAGTTTTATTAGATCATAACCTGTCAGTAACCTGCCAATACCAACTAGTTTTATTAGCTCATAACCTGCCAGTAACCTGCCAATACAAACTAGTTTTATTAGCTCATAACCTGCCAGTAACCTGCCAATACCAACTACTTTTATTAGCTCATAACCTGCCAGTAACCTGCCAATACCAACTAGTATTGTTAGCTCATAACCTGTCAGTAACCTGCCAATACCAACTACTTTTATTAGCTCATAACCTGCCAGTAACCTGCCAAAACCAACTAGTTTTATTAGCTCATAACCTGCCAGTAACCTGCCAAAACCAACTAGTTTTATTAGCTCATAACCTGCCAGTATCCTGCCAATACCAACTAGTTTTATTAGCTCATAACCTGCCAGTAACCTGCCAATACCAACTAGTTTTATTAGCTCATAACCTGCCAGTAACCTGCCAATACCAACTAAATGTATTAGCTCATAACCTGCCAGTTACCTGCCAATACCAACTAGTTTTATTAGCTCATAACCTGTCAGTAACCTGCCAATACCAACTAGTTTTATTAGCTCAGAACCTGCCAGTAACCTGCCAATACCAACTAAATGTATTAGCTCATAACCTGCCAGTTACCTGCCAATACCAACTAGTTTTATTAGCTCATAACCTGCCAGTAACCTGCCAATACCAACTAGTTTTATTAGCTCATAACCTGCCAGTAACCTGCCAATACCAACTAGTTTTATTAGCTCATAACCTGCCAGTAACCTGCCAATACCAACTAGTTTTATTAGCTCATAACCTGCCAGTAACCTGCCAATACCAACTACTTTTATTAGCTCATAACCTGCCAGTAACCTGCCAATACCAACTAGTATTGTTAGCTCATAACCTGTCAGTAACCTGCCAATACCAACTACTTTTATTAGCTCATAACCTGCCAGTAACCTGCCAAAACCAACTAGTTTTATTAGCTCATAACCTGCCAGTAACCTGCCAAAACCAACTAGTTTTATTAGCTCATAACCTGCCAGTATCCTGCCAATACCAACTAGTTTTATTAGCTCATAACCTGCCGGTAACCTGCCAATACCAACTAGTTTTATTAGCTCATAACCTGCCAGTAACCTGCCAATACCAACTAGTTTTATTAGCTCACAACCTGCCAGTAACCTGCCAATACCAACTAGTTTTATTAGCTCATAACCTGTCAGTAACCTGCCAATACCAACTAGTTTTATTAGCTCATAACCAGTCAGTAACCTGCCAATACCAACTAGTTTTATTAGCTCACAACCTGCCAGTAAGCTGCCAATACCAACTAGTTTTATTAGCTCATAACCTGCCAGTAACCTGCCAATACCAACTAGTTTTATTAGCTCATAACCTGCCAGTAACCTGCCAATACCAACTAGTTTTATTAGCTCACAACCTGCCAGTACCCTGCCAATACCAACTAGTTTTATTAGCTCATAACCTGCCAGTAACCTACCAATACCAACTAGTTTTATTAGCTCATAACCTGCCAGTAACCTGCCAGTACCAACTAGTTTTATTAGCTCATAACCTGCCAGTATCCTGCCAATACCAGTACTGGTACTGATGGTAGGAAGACGTTCTCAATACCTTTAGAGGATTTCATGTTTTAGGGATTCATTGGGGCCACACCTGTCATAAATCTTTTTTTTTTTAAGTCTCCTCGTTGACTGAGTTGTTCAGTTATTATCAATAAGTGATTCATGCTGCCAGATACAACCTATCAAACCTATCAAACATTCATATTTAGTCCGGAAAATAAACAACAACAACATTAAAACCAACGACGAAATGGGAAGCGAGAGAGAGTTGTGAAAGAGATGAGCACATTTTCTTAAATTGAAATAGTTCTGGGGACTAACACTTGAATACATAAAAACCTGTATCGTGGTTTTGATTCTTTAAACAAAAAAATCAGTGTTGGACACCTGATTGGTTACTGAGTTTTCATAGTTGAACACCTGTTCTGTTCAGTGCAATTTGTATCTGCTGTGTATAAGACGTGTCGACACACTGAGCAGACGACACATTCTATTGTTTCTTGTCTTTATTTTGCATGTTTGCTGGTGAAGTCATCCAAAAGTAACTAAAAGTACTCTGGTACATTACTTTTTTATTTTAGTACTTAGTGTAAGTTACTGATTCCATTTTTTGACAAGTGACTTGTAATTGTAACAGTTTTCAAGTAACCTTCTCAACCCTGGTCCTCCTCCACGCTAAACTCCCTGAAAATAGTCCAAATCAGTTTCGTTGCATTAGAGCTGGAAACACTGTAGTTTGTGCTGCATTGCTGAAGACTTTCTCCAGGGATTAATTAAGTGATTCTGAGATTTTAAAGACAGAACTAGCTTATTATAAGATGATGACGTCACGCAGACCCCCACATTGTCCAAAGTAAACAAAATAGTTCGTACTGCTTCTTTTTCTGACCTTATACTAGCCTCAGGTTGTCTTTTGAGAGAATTCATGCATACATTTGTACACTTCATACTTTATTGTAGAGAGGAGTTTATTACGGCCTCATATAAAGTCAACAACAATGATAATAATAATATTAAAGCAAACACAGCTCTGGTATCACTTGAACGTTCATGAATTGTGTTTCCAAAACTTGTTTTCAAAATATTTTAGTGACAACAAACTGCACACATTTTGTCAGTTTGTGTTCTACATTGTTAGACTGTCATGCATCAAATTTGTGTCTTTTTATTAGAGCTTTTCCTGCTCTCTCCTCTTTTCTCTCTCTTTCACTAACCTGACCTCACGGACGCGCACCCCGTGCATGCCCACCGTCTGCTCGTCGTATCTAATCTCAATTAGATAAACACACACATAGCCACATTTAGCAACCGAACCGCTAACTTGTGCTGCTAAATCACCTCTAACTGAATGTTCCAACATCCGGCTAAAACTCCGACTCCGAACCAGACTGGACACAGTGTTGCCAGATTGGATTGACAGTTTCCAGCCCAATCACATCTTAGAACCCGCCCATTCCAATAAAACCAGCCCAAAGCACGAATTTGTATGTATCATGAACCAGCCCAATGTAGTTTTTTCCCACCTGACGTAAACAAAAATAGCCCAATTTGGCGGAAAACCGCCCAATCTGGCAACACTGACTGGACAACGCCGTTTGTTCATCACGTGACCTCAGAGAGCGTCTGTGGTCGCCTCAGTAACCCGAGGGAAACTGAGCCACCATTGTGGTTGGTTGTAAACAACACCAGATCCACCATATTGGATGAGGACCCAACTCACTCATCACCCAGTGGACCTTTAAGTCACTACTCCCACTTTCACTGACCCTCCAAGGTCTGCCGCCACCTGTTGGACACTCAAGGTCATTACACCCACACTCAGACACACCCACACACACACACACACACACACGCACACACACACACACACACACACACCCTCTTTCTTTGTACATAGTGTTGCTGTTTAGTAGAGTAGATCTCCGTGTTAGATGATGTTTGCTACTTGATTGTGTTGGTTTATATAATAATAATAATTTTTGAATTATTTATGAATTAAAGCATTTGTGTAAATAAATGCCTGTTAGCTGAATTGATGGATTCCTGGTAACTATTGTGTATTTATTGTTGATAATTCACTGGTTTGTAACAGTCTGTGCTCGAATCTCACACCTTCCTTGTTATTTAAGATTGTTATATTTTACACAGGAATATTAACTAACTTAAATAACACTTTTTAGAAACGAGACTGGTATTTGGGTATTAGCTATTTCCAGTTTAGCTGGTGGTGCCCCGATTCCCTTATTATTTGATAAATAAACAATTTATTCAAATTAATAATTTTTCATTAATAAATTATTTTTGACAATTTATTAACTTTTAAGTAATTACTCTAAGAGTTGTTAATTATTAAATGGCAGTTTACTTCCATTAATAATTTATATTTTTCATAAAATACTTCCAGTGATTTATTACTTTCAGTAATCTATTACTTACAGTAATTTTAATGCCAATAACCAACCATAAATCCCAACATAATGGTGCCCCATGTGAGGACTTAACAGTGCTGCTAAATATGAGCATATATTAATGTAGTATGAACAAGAATGTTTTAATGTAGACAGAATCATCATACGAGTGTGATTGCATGCTGATTCCAGGTTATGGCAAAACATCGCGCTATTTATCATGTATCATGATATGGCCTAAAAATATTGAGATATTGATCAAACGTCATATCGCCCAGCCCGAGCTTGAGTCCATAATTACAGATAGATTTATGCTTGATTTTGTTGTTTTGAGTATCTTGTGAAAGCATGAACAGGCAGACTCTTCTACATTTTTTGGGGAAGCTGAAGCTTTAATGTTTGATGTCTTTGCCAGCGGTGACAGTGTGGGAGGCAAATACAAAGAGCGTGGGCATTAGACAGGAGGATCACGTCACAGTGAGGCTGATAATGTGGTGAAAAGCCAGACAACCCCAGCCTCACATGTTGTGTATTACACGGAGTGTGTGTGAAACCTCAGACGAGCCCGCGAGGCAGAGAAAGTCTCTCAGGTCTCCATTTACTGACTTGGTAAGAGAGTTTCACACTCAGCTGCCTCTGGCAGGACAAACATGGCAGAAAATGAGATGTAAGAGTTTTCTTTGTGTGCCGACATGCCAATGAAATTAACATCGACCTCCTCCATCATCTGACGGCTTTGCTGGATGATCAATGGGTGGCCTGCAGGAGGCACAGCTGATGGCTGCACCTCTATTGACGACTGATTGTTAGAATCACCTTACCTCAGAGTGGGATGAACCCATTTCACTTCAGAACACTGACAACATCTGAACGTGCTCTCTTGTGTCATGGCATTAAGAATAATAAAGGACAGACCATCATTTGGTTCTATTTGCATTTGGAGAGTGGATGAAACCACGACCACACTTCCTCACTACTTCTTCTTCAATACTTCTTTCTCACTACTTCTTCCTCACTACTTCTTCTTCAATACTTCTTTCCTCATTAGTTCTTTCTCACTACTTCTTTCTCACATCTTCTTTCCTTCCTACGTCTTTCCTCACTACCTCTTCCTCAGGACATCTTTTTCAGTACTTCATCCTCAATACTTCATCCTCACTCACTTCTTCCTCACTACCTCTTTCTTCACTAGTTCTTTTCTCACCACTGCTTTCTCACTACTTCTTTTTTCATCCCTTCTTCCTCACTACCTCTTTCTTCACTAGTTCTTTTCTCACCACTGCTTTCTCACTACTTCTTTTTTCATCCCTTCTTCCTCACTAGTTCTTTCTTCACTAGTTCTTTTCTCACCACTGCTTTCTCACTACTTCTTTTTTCATCCCTTCTTCCTCACTACCTCTTTCTTCACTAGTTCTTTTCTCACCACTGCTTTCTCACTACTTCTTTTTTCATCCCTTCTTCCTCACTAGTTCTTTCTTCATCCCTTCTTCTTCACTCAGTCTCCCTCACTACTTCTTCCTAACTACTTCTTTCTTCATCCCTTCATCACTCATTCTTCCTCACTACCTATTTCTTCATCCCTTCTTATTCACTCACTTCTTCCTCACTACTTCTTCCTCACTCCTTCTTCCTCACTACTCCTTCCTCACCACCTCTTTTTTCACTACTTCTCTCCTACATACTTCTTCCTCACTACCTCTTTCTTCACTACTTCTTTCCTCACTGCTTCTTTCCTTACGACTTCTTCCTCACTACCTCTTTCTTCATCCCTTCTTCCTCACTCACTTCTTCCTCACTACCTCTTTCTTCATCCCTTCTTCCTCACTACTTCTTCCTCACTACCTCTTTCTTCATCCCTTCTTCCTCACTCACTTCTTCCTCACTACCTCTTTCTTCATCCCTTCTTCCTCACTACTTCTTCCTCACTACCTCTTTCTTCATCCCTTCTTCCTCACTACTTCTTCCTCACTACCTCTTTCTTCATCCCTTCTTCCTCACTCACTTCTTCCTCACTACATCTTTCTTCATCCCTTCTTCCTCACTACTTCTTTCTCACTACTTCTTCCTCACCACCTTTCTTCATCCCTTCTTCCTCACGACCTCTTTCTTCACTACTTCTTCCTCACTATTCGACA
This sequence comes from Blennius ocellaris, assembly GCF_963422515.1. Taxonomy (NCBI): domain Eukaryota; kingdom Metazoa; phylum Chordata; class Actinopteri; order Blenniiformes; family Blenniidae; genus Blennius; species Blennius ocellaris. Next base: position 25,902,058 of record NC_137665.1, on the reverse strand, counting down.
TCTCCTGGCAAGATATTTAAAAAAAAACATTTCTCTCTGCATCTGCTTCTACTGATTCAGCCTTTTTTGTTCATAAATCAAAATGCATTGCGTTCCACATCACATCCTCTTACCCCGCAGCTGTACGTTTGCACGACAACCGAGACGGACATTTTCAAGTGACTAGAGTTCCCTTCCTAGATCCGTACAAGAGCTCAAGAGAATGTTCAAAGACACACAAAAGAGCCCTCTGGTCTAGATCAAACAGGGAAATGTGAACGCGTCCTAAGATACACTAAAATAAGCAGTGGTAAAGTAAGTTAAGCAAAATTAGTCTCCTACATAAACACAATCATTTCAGTTGGCGAGAGATTTTTCTTAAAGTGTCCAATGTCATTCCGTACCATTTCCATCCTCAAAACTCAAACATCAGATGAAATCATGCAGACAAGTAATGGTCCACTAGTGGTTTCCCATCGTAGGACCTGAAATGCTTTTCCAACAACATGTTTCCACTGCTGGTTTCAGCTCTCATGTTTGATTGGTTGAGAAATCACTGCATCTTCATTAGAGCAGCCCACAGGAATACAAAGAGCTTTCAAAGCAACCTATTCTGAAGGCACCAACTGCTCCTGGGCTTCAAACAGATTTTCCAATGAAATATCAAAATTCAATGAAAAGGTGCTCTGACCCAATACTTCTATACAAAAATGGACAAGTATACACTATATATCACAATGATCATAACACTATCATCAACTTAGCAGAGCTACTTAACAGTATCCTACAGATTACTTCTGTCTCCAGGAGTGACTGAGACTTTAGAACAGCAGCTTTACATACTGGAAAACCCTGTTTGGTTATGAAGGTACAAAGTGTACATGGAGCCAGGATCAGCATGAAGCCAAGGCTTCATCATTGCCATGACAATAACTCCAGTGAAGAGTGAACAACATCTCCTGCTTCAACAACAAACTGTTCACCACATACAGCACTTTACTAACAATAAAGATTCCTTCTTTTCCCTCTGAGAAAACATCCTCCTAGTTCTGGAAAACAGGCCATAGTTCAGCTTAAACCAGGTATGTTTCATACAGGATGTGACAAATACACTTTTTTTTGCCACCTTCAATACCAGTTGAAAGGAAGAGGTCATGTTGCAGAGCCATCCAATAACCTTCTGACTGCATTTCTTCATTTTCACCAGAGTTGGTTATTTCTATAGACTTCATGTCAAAATGAGGACAATTTGCTTTTGCATCCTTCAAACTAGATCCATCATTTTGTCAGCTTCACAGGTTTAGTGCAGTGCACAGGTTGTTTCATTGACATGTTCTTGAAGGTTTTAGAGTTCAGTTTTAAGAATAAGTCTGAACTGAGGAATGGCATGGTGGCATAGTGGTCAGCATGCTTGCTTTCTAGTGTTCAGCCTGTAAACCAACTTCACTTAGAGCTCAACTAGTTGCAACACATTCACCCATTCATGCACACACCAGTGGTGATGGTGCTCACATAAGGTCTTAGAGCACTATGGTGGCAACTTGAAGCTTTGTGCTCAAGGGCAATTCAAACCAAAGGGCAGTTGTGAGTTTAGAGAAGTGGGACGGGCTCATTACCTGTGCAGGATTAGTGACCTGTACATGACTAGTGACCTGTATTGGACCAGTGACCTGTACATGACTAGTGACCTGTGCAGGTCTAGTGACCTGTATTGGACTAGTGACCTTTGGAGGACTAGTAACCTGTACAGGACGAGTGACCTATATTGGACTAGTGACCTGCATAGCACTAGTGACCTGTACATGAATAGTGGCCTGTATTGGATTTGTGACCAGTACAGGGCTGGCGATCTGTATTGGACTAGTGACCTGCACAGAGCTAGGGATCTGTATTGGACCATTGACCTGTATTGGACTAGTGACCTTTAGAAGACTAGTAACCTGTACAGGGCTTGTGACCTGTATTGGAATAGTGACCTTTAGAGGACTAGTGACCTGTATTGCACAAGTGATGTTTACAGGGCTAGTGTCCTGTCCAGGACTAGTGACCTATCCAGAGCTAGTGTCCTGTCCAGGACTAGTGACCTATCCAGGGCTAGTGTCCAGTCCAGGACTAGTGACCTATCCAGGGCTAGTGTCCAGTCCAGGACTAGTGACCTATCCAGGGCTAGTGTCGTGTCCAGGACCTGCCCTCTGAGATCAATCCCCCGTGATGGATGAACGAATGGATGGGTTCCATTGAGTGACTGTCTCCTCCCTGCTTCCTCTCAGATCCCAGCATTATGTTTGTTCAGGTGATAAACTCACACATCTGTTTGAGGGGAATGGAACTTGACTTTCACAATTCTGACTCTTCTTATGCCTCTTCCTTTGGGAAATCTTTTGGAATATCCTGTGCTTCCATATGTTAGCTGGAGTCCCTGCCTAATTAAAACTGAGCAGGCTTGCTCGGATATACGTGGTGCTAAAATGTGGTGCAAAGCTTTGTCACTGGAAGTTGGAGCGGTGATCAGAGGACGTTTAAGTGCTGCCAAGCACACAGAGAAAAGAGGAGGCTGAGGAGGTGGCGAATGGAAGAGGAGCAAAGGTGAGCAGAGAAAAGATAGCTGGATGGAGAAGAAACAGGAGCGGTAAAGAGACAGCTAATGGAGTGGTCAGATAATAAGGCCACTGGTTTGGGTGTAACTGGGGTTGAGGATGAATGTGTGGAGCAGAAATCTGATGTAAAGCTGCATTTCTCCACCGACAGCGGCAGAAACAATACTTGTGAAGTTCTGACAACGTAAGCTGACGGCAAAATGCTGTGCTGACCTAAGTTCTAAAACAATTAAAACGCTCAGGAAACAACATTTAGAAGAATTTACAATAAAGAAACATTGTCACTAAAATATATTATTGGAAAGCTTTAATCACTTTATCATTTGGCATTCCTGCACCGTGTTCAGACCCTTTCAGAAACTCCCTGAAGCCTTTAAAGATTCCAAAAGTGAAGTGAAGCAAATCTATGAAATCATTGTGGTGATATGACGATCGAATATTGCAGAATTGGAGAAGGGGCAGGATTTAATAGGTTTTACTTCTTTCTTCCACTTTTCCGGCATGCTATATATGAGGTCCATAAGCATGCATGGGTAAATTTAAATACAAATGATGGAATTGTCTAAATATACTTTTATAAACTACAATCTATTAATTTATATCATCATCAAAAGGTGATAATATACATGGATAGGTATATATGTATATGTGTATACAGGTATAGCTACATTGGTGTGCATCTGTGATTGCACACGTTTGGAATGTCACGTCTGAAATGATAAACTAGAGCTACACTTAGAGCACTTCGAACTATATGTAGAGCTCAGACTTCTACCAATGCCACACTTGCGGAACCGAGTTAGCATCGCTAGCATGTTAGCCATTCGCGCATATCGATGCTAGCGTGTCAGGTAGCAACATCACTTATGAAACACTGCGCAGGGAGCAGCTCCATGAACGTAAAAACAGCGCTGTGAGCTTGTCTGTAGCTCGCTACTCGTACTGCTCTTTTCTCTGTGGGATTCTTTTTCAGAGTGAACTTCAGATCGACTTTAAACCAATATATGGTGGTTGTCTTGTGTCCCATCTGTACAGGTATGTGTTGTTGAAATGTATGTTAATATGAGATGTGTATGTTTAAGTTGATGAACAGTGTTCATTATTTTATTGAAAATAGCAGCACGCACCCCGCCTCAGCCAATTTTTCCAGACTTCTCGGAAACCAGAGTGCAAAGAAAAAGAAAAAAGAAACCGGAGTGCTGCTTTCCGCACTTTTGATTGTCCAAAACGTCCCGTCCCGTGAGTACATGGTGAAAACGCAGCAATATTTTGCTGTGCATTCTATTTTCAGAAATGGTAAGCAGTGATGCAGTTGTGGATACTCTTGCCTCAGAAACACTTTGCGGGTTCTTCTTGTGCGTGTGCAGGTTTTCTGTGGGGCGGAACACTGGGTTTGACTCCAGCATGACAGCAAGGATGAACAGAGGTCAAAACAAGGTGAGCATGCTGGATTCGCAGTTAGAAACAGTGTCTCAGATTTTATGTCAACAGAAATTAAGGGCCTTTACAAACGAGAACGCCATTTCATGTAGATGCATCGTTTCGAGCAAATCATCCACACGACGCAGCATTTTTAGAGCCTTGAAAAGTGGTTTTTTTATTTATTTTTTTTAACACGGGTTCCAGAGTGGGGAAATTCCAAAAAGGTTCAGCTTTGGGTTTTGTAAGGTGAAAGACATACGTCTGCGGAACATGAGGATGTTGTCTCCCTCGACTCCCAATGGCCGACCACATCCTCCAGGTCGAGCTGCAGAAGCTCCTCATGCTTGCCGGTTTAACGAGGCCAGATGTTGGATTTCTTGAGTACGAGGAAGAGCAGGAGTATTCTCTTCTTCTTCTGTGTTTTTGGTGTATTTGGTGGGTCACAGCACCCGCTAAAGGCCTGACATGTACTACATGGTGTTGAGAAGGATTCATAGTGACGTCAAGGAGAAAAAACATCGTTTTGGCTCATATGACGAGGACTAAGTCACTTAACTTAAGTCAGTAATGGTGAACTGGCTTGTAACTTCAGGTAACATCCAGATTATAGAGCATCTTCCTCCCCCTGGATATTTTGATATTACTCATCAATACTAGTCATAGACTATAAAGAAAAGTGTGACATAGGCCAGAAAATATGGTAATAATGTTGGGATGATAATTAATGTTATTGGAAGTCATTACCTCATTAGTTGCTGGTGTAATTAGATACACACTTTAATAAATGGGCAAAACCCTGCTGTTGATATCTATTTTATAACATCTATTTTAGTCAATGAGTTCATTTCTGAGCCAGACTCCTTTCAGTGAATGCTGTGTTGGAGATCAGTGGGCCGCTGCAGCTATTCAAAGCTCTTCATTGTTTTCCAAACTGCACCAGAGTCTGTTTTTATGTAGAGAAACCACCACAGTTCCACAGCGCCGTGACTCACATACAAGCCTGAGATGGAGAAGCACAGATGCAACAGAACAGTAGACGTAATTACCTGCCTCCCAAAATAAACTCTCGCTTCACCGACACACGTATCATCAGCCTTTTGTAAACCTGTTTCCAGCTGTCAAGGCTGCTTCTTCATCTTTCCTTTTTGTTTTGTTCAACTTAAAACTTCTGCATCTCAGCTCTTTCAATCACGCACACACACACACACACACACACACACACACACACACACACACACACACACACACACACACACACACACACACACACACACACACACACACACACACACACACACACACACACACACACACACACACACACACACACACACACACACACACACACACACAAGCTGAGCAACGGCCAATGTTATCAGACAGGAGACACAGCAGAGGGAGCACACAGTGAAAAATTTGACTTGTCACATGTCGCTGATCTTGTCAGGTCCACTGTGACGAGACACAACACCTATTGTCTGTTTGTTTGTGTATGAGACTGTGTGTGTGTGTGCATGTTTGTGTGTGTGTGTGTGTGTGTGTGTGTGTGTGTGCGTGTGCGAATGATGCTTGTCCATGTGCTGCTGAACCTCCCGCGGTGAATCTGATGACATTGTAACTCCCACTGATTATATGTGGTAAGCACACGCGCACACACACACACACACACGCACGCACATACACACATACACGCACACACACACACACCCACCCTTGGGACCACCTCCAATATTTCTGGCCCTGGAGGTCACCCTCAGTCAGCTGTCCATCCAAAACCGAGGAGCCCCACCGGAAAAGAGAAGGCCCCAGGCGCCGATCCCCGGAACCCCCCCCCCCCCCCAGACCAGGAAGAGGAAAAGAGGAAAGGCCCAGTCGGGCCGGCTGGAGGACAGCCACCATCCCCACCCCCAGGAGCCCCATATCCGACCCACCCATGGCGCCCACCCCCTGATTTTGATTGGTATACACCCATATCCATATCCCCCAACACTTAAACACACACACACACACACGGGGGGGAGTGGGATGCTTCCCACCCCCCTAGGCTGCCAGCCAGGTCCCCACCAGGCCACTACAAGAACCCACCCCCCACCAATCCAACCACGAATGGAGAGGGAGAACCACAATCCAGCCCCCCCGAGAGTGCCATGCCTGTGCCCCGCCCATGTTGGATGCATGTAGGGGTGTATTTGTGTTTTGAAGAGGTGGATGTAATATGTATATCTAAGGTGCGGTGTAAAATTGAGGGGTAGCGGGGGCCCGGGCGTTCTACCCCTGCCATGTGGCAGAACCCCGAAAGCCAGCTGATCCCCTCAAGACCCTGCATCGTGACTAAGTGTAGTTAAAATTGTGAGTGGTGCAAAGTCAGGGGAGGAGCCAGCCTCGACCCCCCCCCCCCCCACACACACACACACACACACACACAGACACACACACACACACACACCCCACCCGAGGCACCACCCCACTGGTCTCTTTTGATGAGTAAGGTATGGTGAGGTAAGTTGGGGTGGTCGCTAGGAACCTAGCCCAGCTGGCCCCCGCGCTGCTCCACCGCACTCCTGAGCAGCTGGCCAAGAACAGAGGGACCAACACCCACCCCGATAAGGCACCGCAGGAGGACCTGGGTAGGGTCTGTGTTGATGTTGACATCTTCTTCCCATTTGGAGCTTGAAGGGATATTGTGGTATTGGAACATGACAGGATTAAAGGATTTTAGAAAGTGGTTTTGGAGCTGAGATCTTCAGGAGGTTTGTCACTGTCTGAGGTCAGTTTAGGTTCATCTCTTCTAGTTTGAACTTTGTTTGTATTATTGACTGGAGCTGAAGATGTTCCAGATAGTTATTTTGACTGATACCATACGTTTCTATTAGATCTTTAAATGGAATAAAAGAGTTATTGAAGAGAAGGTGTTCCAAGGTTCTTCTTCCCTTGTTCTGCCATCTTGTGAAGTTTATTGGTTTCTTCCTTTACAGGATGTCAGGATTGTTCCAGAAGGTGTGAGTTTGCAGGGAATGGGCGGTGCCCCATTTAATTATTAATTGGTAAATAACCAATTTATTCAAATTAATAGTTTTTCATTAATAAATAATTTTTGATAATTTATTAACTTTTAAGTAATTAGTCAATTACATTAGGAGTTGTTAATGAGTAAATGACAGTTTACTTCCATTAATAATTTAAATTTTTCATGAATTACTTTCAATGATTTATCACTTTCAGTAATGACAGGAATTTTAACGCTTATAACCAACCATAAATCCTAACATTCAACACTTAATTCAGATGAAATATGGCCTAAAAAAATAACAAAAATGGGTAAAAATAGCAACAACCACCATAAATGTAGAAAAATGCTATAAGCTTAATTATTTAAAACTTAAAATCATCAGTAAAAAATTAGGAAATCAGGTCTATAACCAGCTGAAAATGTAATGAAATGGTTTCTTCTGAACTTATAATGGCAACTTCATCAATGCTAAGTTTTGTACGTATGTCAAAACTATGCATGCAACTATTTTAAGCTGTGTTTTAGTTTCCTTTTAAAGGTAAACATGCCTTGTGGCTCAACTTAAGTTTGATTTGGTGGAAAGTGACAAAAAAGGCTTTTTTGGTTGTAAAGGCTGCAGACCCCTGTGGTAAGAATATAACTAAAATGGCCTTTAGTTCTTGAACTTAGTGTACAATTGTTTATCTTTCTTCATTTTAGCATTATTCACCATTACTGTTCAATTTTTGATCAGATTAGGAGTCGCGCCCTCTGCTGGATTGAATGCAAAATGCAAATTCAAGCACATAGAAGACAGAGTTAAAGGTATAGTAGAGGATTTTCTTCTTCCGGGTGGATCATCAAAATAACTGGTCCTCCCAATTGTCAATCATTCTGGTGATATATGACGTAAGGCCGTCGTACGTGCTCGTCCCTGCAGCTCACTCCACACGGTTCTCATCATGCCGGTGGCCGACCCCACGCATTATTCTCCCACATTTTTACACCGTTTCACCCCCTCTGGTGCAAATCTTCTTGTAAAGTGAGCTTATGTGAGCGATGCCGACTTGTGACTTGTAAACAGAGCGTGCACGAGGAGAACTGGGCTCGTGCACGTCTCTCGCACACGTTTTAGTAGGCGTTCCGTCTCGGGAGCAGGTACAGCGTTGCGCATGCGCACTTTTTTCAAACGGTGGAGAGGGCGGTTCTTTCCTAAAATTCATGAAAATCCTCCTGTATACCTTTAATTATATTTAATAAAAAAAAAATGTGGACTTTATTTCACAATGTGAACATTATCATATTTTGTTGTGTAATTATATAACTCAGTATTACACCTTACATCCCCCATCACACCCTGGGTATAAATGAAAAACACTTCTTTTCATGGTTGTTTTTCAGAACAGCTCCACCTGCAGTAACATTTCAGTTTGTGGATTTGAGTCCAGAATCTGATGGAGGACAGAAGTCACTGGCAGCATGGAAGAGCCAGGCAGCTGGCATCACGTCTGAGAAGCAGGGATGTGACAAGGATCCAGAAAATGACAGTGTTTTTCAGTTAAGGACCCTCTGGCAGGGTGGCGTGTCTTTTGAGTATGAAACCTGTAGCAGTTTGAGGACACGGGGCGGCAGTTCCCAGCCCACGGCCAGACTCTTTAATGTTCCATCAGGAGAAAACAAGCTTCCAGCCAAGATACTGCATTTGACTGACAGATGAAAACAACTTGTAATCATTTCTTCCTCATAAGCTGAAATATTAAGGGCAGCCAAATATCAGGCTGATTCAGTGGTGGCGTGATCCATGAGTGAGCAGGCAGGGTGGAAAGAGAGGAGACAGAATGAGAGACCGAACAACTAAATACCATTGAAAAAGACAAATCTTAAATACAAAGTGAGGCTACTGCTTTTAAAACTCTGCTGCTGGGTTCCAGGACACCAACAGCCAAAGATCATTCTCTTTAATCTACAATCCAACCATGATGGACTCTGCTGAAGCTCCTTTCTGTGTGTCGAACTGCTTTCAAGTGATCCAATCACACAATAATGAGGCAAACAAAATCTCGTTTTCAAAATGTGCCTAGAAATTTGTAGGAAAAAAGTCAACTCTGGTATGAACGTCTGGAAGTCTGCTAAGAAAATACAAACTAATCTAAGAATAAGAAGTTAACATGAGATTAAGCAAAGTTAATCATACAAATCCAAACAGAAATGCTATAAACTGCAAAGCTCAGGTGAGAAAATCAGCAGCTATGATATGAAGAGCTAACAACGGCTAGGCTGAGGAAGCAAAGTTAATAAAAGCTGACCTAACAAAATAAGCTGATGAATATAAAATGTGCCTTTGTGAGGCAAAAAAAAAGTGTAGTATACATAGTAAGATGGCAGATTAAAGTTGGTTCATGTGGTTGTTCATTGCTCCAGTGGAGTGATGACACATGATTCTACATGCTGTTTGGTCTTCATTTACTTGGTAGTGCCAACTAGTGGTGGTGCAGGAGCATGACAGCTAAGCAATGCTCGCCTACCTTTGGTCTTAATTAGTATGGTGGAATCCTAATAACCCCCGCAGCCAGGCCTGAGTCTCGACTGACACATGGCCCAGAAAATATAGATTTTTTTTATTGATGGATAAAAGTTTGAATAATCAAAAGTATGTTGACTGAAAATATAGGAAATAGTGGAATAAGCACAGCACAGACAAACAGTTCACGGCTGAAGTTCTCTTTCATTTTGTCTCTCCCTGAAGCTTTTTCTTTCCTCGCCGTCCCATCAGCCTTTGTTCCTCATCCGAACACTGGTTTCCTCTGCCGAACCAAACAGTGACGAGACAATGTGCACCAGCACTGTCATCACAGCACGTTAAACACAGGCATTTTCACATCATTTACCGGGGAAATGACACAGCGTTTGTCAACGGCACATCACTGCTGTCAGGAAAAGTGCATTTTGGGCTTCTGTAAAACAATGAAGTCTTTACATGAGCATCTCATCGACACACAGGTAGAAGATCAGGCAGGCTTGAAGGAAGTGGAAAAATTTAAGTTGAAAGGATGATTCTTTTACAACTGTGATACTGTCCTGAATGGAGATTTCCTCGAGGTAAACGCTCAGTTTATAAAAGACCTCTTAAGGAAAAAAAAATCTTCTAGCAGCTCTAGAGGTTTGCTTTCATTGATGCAATGCTTGAATGCAATAAAGCATCTGCATCAACCAGTGAGGCAGAAAAACTACAGTGTATTCCCTCGCTTCCGTCAGTCTGCCCCCGGGCAGCTGTAGTTCACCACCATCCAGTATGGAATGAATGAATAATGCAGTGTAAAGCATCTTTGAGTGCCAAGAAAAGCGCTATATAAAACCAATGCATTATTATACTTATTAATAAGTCATTCCCTGAAGTTAATAATTCGAGGGAACGAGATAATTTAATCTGATCTTGAAGCCGTGGCTCTAATTGAACTGTGCAGAGCTCCTGCTGTCAGCTGCGTTGGATATCTCATTTAGAAGTGTTTTCTAAATGATAGAAAATAACAATGGTTTTCCATTGTGGTTTTTTCACGTTTTTCTTGGGAACATCAATGTAATTAACTTCACTTTCATGTCTTGTATGGCTTTATGACTACAGGCAGAGGTCTGCAGGCTGCGTTGTGCTATGATTCGCCCCAATATTATTTTTCTACCCACAGAACTTATTTACAATGAAGTCATACTTTTGTTTTGTCAGCAACTAAATACAAATGACATACGTAAATGAAAGCTTGGATTTTTTTAGCCATAAAATGTGTCTTTTAATGGCTTCATGTGAAAGACAACTTTTATTGTTGATCAACATAGCTCTCCATTATAACTGTCTGTAGAGCTGTGTTCTATCATTCAACACCTCCAATCCTCCTGACATAGAGGAATTTGATTCAGACACGTCCAGAAATAAAGTGAAAGGAGCAGAAATGTATTATGTAATGGCCAAATGTTGAAAAATAAGCTCCAAGCTCATTAATGTTATTAGAATTATAATTTATTTTCCTCTCTTTCCTCTGTGTGTGTGTGAGAGAGAGAGAGAGAGAGAGAGAGAGAGAGAGAGAGAGAGAGAGAGAGAGAGAGAGAGAGAGAGAGAGAGAGAGAGAGAGAGAGAGAGAGCAGCCAGGGGCGATGAGGAAAGCCGTGCGAAGGAGGCGGGGCTTAGTAGTGATCTGACAGTTACTGATTAACACCAGAGTGACTGACATGAAATGAAATTAATTAGCGTCATTTCATGTTCAAGACTTGGAGCTTTTAAATCACCCCGGGCCAGACGTGCTCAGTGATTGGCTTAAAGTCTGTCTTGGTTTGTTCTGGCATGTTTCTACCAGCTGTTGAGATGAAGACAACAAGTGGCGAGTCTCTGATTATCAACTCGGTCACATACCTTCTAATTTACTGTTTGAAAGAAGAACTTTGGCAGAAAAGCTGCAGGTCAGATTCAACTTCCTCTATTATAGTTATTTTTAAATTCACACAAGCAAAAATGTGTTCAGAATTATTGTGTCCAGGTTTGTCAATGTTTATAAATGTATAGATGTGCTCATATTTATTAATGACTGAAAATCAAAGAGCTTAAAGAGGCAGTTTATTTTGCACTACTTTTTTGTTTTCTTTCAAATAATTCTAAAATGCTTTCAAAGATGAATTGATGTGTTGTTTGAAAATATACCTGATATTCCTTTTGTTTTCCCTAAACTCAGACTAACTATCATTTCAAGTAAACCAGCGACAAAAAGGCACTAATGAAGCATCTGCTTGTATTTGTTTACAAGTATGTTCATTAAACAATCTCTCAATCTAAAAAAAAGGCAAGATTGTTGTTATGGGGTTTATAAACACACTTACTTAAAGGAAGTTCGCTGAACATTGGTTGAAATCGAATAATGTTGAAGAGCCCCACCAAAGAAATGCATCACCAGCCACTGTATCTCATATATCACATACTCATGAAGGACAAAGTGCTAAATCAATCCATTCAGGCATTTAGTCAGACAAAATCCTCCATGCTCATCAGCTTTTACAATATAAATATATATACACACACACACACATACAATATTGTGTATGTAGACATCTTCATTTATACAAACTTTAGTGTACAACAAGGCTTCTACTGCTCAAACTTGTTGTCACTTTTCAGACCTCCATTCCCTCCTTTACAGCGTGTCAACACGTGTGCTCCTTGGTTTCATGTGACATTCTTCTGTGTAGTGAGTCGGCCTTCCTGGACTTTCTGACAGTCAGAAAATGATTGCAGCAGTTGTTTGGTTGTGACATCGCCCGTCCATGAGCCTTTTTGTTTGCACTGGTCACTATGGAGTGTGTAGCCGCATTTAGTGTGTATGATATTATATATGACATAGCAGGTGAGCATTCTGTCTTCAAAGTTCATGTTAGAAGCAGAAACAGGGGCAAGTTTGACCTGATTTAATTGATGATGATGTCTGGATGACTGAGTATGAGGGAACGTTTCAAATGCAAACGCATTGTTCTTGTGTTTTCATGTCAGAAAGTTTTTCTGTTTATACGCCATTTTGAAAATGATGTCCATTTCCACGGACATGGCAAAAATACTAAAAACAATGTATTTAGCATGTTGGGCCACGAGTTGGTGGTGTTATAAACATTAAAGGTCCTACATTATGTAAACTTCACTTTCTAATGGTTTTCTAATAATAATATGTGTCCACATAGTCTGTGTGTGAGGCTCTAGAAGTGAAGGACTGTCATCCCACTCACAAGCTTGCTCCACTTTTTAGCAAATGCAGGAGAATCAGAAATGTTGTCTTCATGACATCATGTGGGGAAATAACCCCTCCCTCTGGTAGTGGATACTCATTTTGAATAGTCATGAACCATATAGAACACGGCCAAAGGAATGCATGAAGAGTCAGAGCTGAAAGAGGATGTCTGGTGGATGAAGGTTTGTTAAGAAAAGCAAAGGCAAAAGAGTTCTCTGTGTATGTGTAATGAATACTTCAGAGAACGTTACTCCAATATGTATTAATTTCACAAATACTGAACAAACCATGACCCTTTGGTCAAATTAATCTCACAGATATCAAATCAAGCCTTCAGGAGATAATCTATTTATCTCTGTCCACACAACATAATCAAATAAACTAATTGAGCTAAAGTGGTGCGTATCGGCTCACACTGTGTGTGTATGTTTATGTGTGATAAGAAATGAGTTCAGTATTACTCAAACACATGAAGCAGCTCCTACATGCGGCACTGCACACACACGAATGGCCGATATGCCACTCCGTATGTTTGTGTGGGAGCGTCTGAAAGCCGAGAGTCTCAGATGGTAATGACGCGGCGGAGCGATGGCAGAAGGAACGACCATTGCCCACGTTGGTAAGACTGTAAACATGAAAACCCTCCTCCGACAGCCCAAAACTCTGGACAGCATTCCTTCCTCAATAACACGCTGCTCCACTGCTCTTAGAGGGAAACACCGATTATATACACTCAGATTATGGATTAACTGGTGAACACAAGCAGAAAATAATGATCTGAGCCACGACGTGAACGGATGGAAGTGACAGCAGACCTGCAGGATCGGGTAACAACGACCATGAGTAACGATGAAATATCAATTCCTCATGATGAGCACCGACTACAGCCACTCATCTTTGTTTTAGGATGAGGAGGACAGTCATACACCCACAGACTGTGATGGAAGGGATTGTCAATGTGTGTACACAGAACAGAAATCATAATCACAAATATTGACCAATGTTAACATTTGAGGCACTGTATGACAAAAGAATTCCCAAGATCAAAAGGGAGCAGAAAACACCATGACAGTTAAGGGCTACACAATGCCTACAATTATATATACAGTATATATAGAACATTAAACATAGAAATCCTGAGCTAGAATTAGAAGTTAAAAAAATAACTCAGATTATCAAGAGTTGCAAGAAGGGCTATTATAGGGGACTGCTAGACAATAAAGATAATATAAACGGTATTTAGAATGTGCTAAATAATATAACAAGAAATTGACCCAACCATACAAGTTATGCTGACTAATTAATTGATGATAATAAGACTAAATAATACGGAGAAAATAGTCACTGATTGTTATGAATGCTTTGTAAATGTTGGACCTAAACTGGCAGACGACACTTTGCAGCAAGATGCAACAGAAGAGAAGGTTGGGCATAAAACAGTCCCTATTTGTTTCAATGATTTATACATACATTCCTCTGGTGTTCTTGTCAATGAGATACTGTTCTGCTCACTGTTTTAATTACACTCATAACGATCAGGCACATGAGACATGTCCAAACTGTTTGATTTGCAATGTCGTGATCACTTGAACCCATCCTGTTCCTTGAAGAAATCCCCAGCTCGAAGGTAATCGGAACAACTTGCCATTACTTCTAAAATGTCAACGGTTCAATCTCCATCACCAGGCTTCATCATCGCACTGAAGTCTGGCGCCATCAGTACTTTGAGGCTTTGTGTATTGCAGTGATTCCCAACCTTTTTCTTATTTGTTTATCGAGTTAGCAACTGTACAATCTTTGCTAACTCAGTTTACTAATCTATAAGCGGTTAGTCGTCTTTGGCATACAACACATTTAAAAGTTGATGAACCTACTGTTGATCTTTTAATATCTCAGATTTTTTAAACTAAAAACGCAGATTTAAACTCCGCTGGTTATTTGGCTGACATATTGATGTTTGACACTTTTGACAGGACTGAGGTCAAATTTTAAAAAGCCTTTTGAAACTAAGGAAATGCTGAAGTTGAAGCTGTAAAGAAAGTAAATATGCAGTTTTCTTTGCTGGCAACAGTGATTTCCGTCTTGCATGAAGTGTCTGCAGCAGGAAATAAGGAAGCAGAATGTGACCGTTGTCTCCAGCAGACTCTGAAGAGTAAACTCTAAAAGGTAATCTTCAGCTTTGGAAGTAAGGCAGGGGAGTGGATAATGGTGCAGCCTTCAGCAAAGCCAGAAGGATTTCTCTAACGCTTCTGGAGGATTTAATAAGTGTAGCATATGCTTTTATCACCCATGCCTCCAAATCCTCTGGACCACCTGTGTTGAGGTGGAAGTGTGTAAATGTGAGAGAAGAGCAGCTGAGAGGAAACTGCTCGGTCACTGAACCCGGCGAATCCCTCTGGATTGGATGACTGACGACCTTGTGGATCCATCCTCTCCTCTGAAACATCCCTGACAGCTTCTCTCTATGCTGAGCCACTTAATCAATACCAGCAGCCAGCAAGGGGGAGGAACTTCATTATTAGTAATGATGATGTTTGAAGACGCTCTAACGAGAATTCATGAGATGTGCTCATGCATTTTTCTTTGTGAAAATGTCGACTGCCTCCTGACTGGAACAGTTAAAAGTTTGCTGCATCATTAGATGTACATTTCTGGTTGTTGTGATTACTGACAAGGTAAAAATGTGATATTGTGTTCTAAATATTTAGAGGACTTCAAAGTGGAGATTACATTAAATGGATCTGTTCTAATTGAATATAATGCTCATTATAATAAGTTATATTGATTAAAATGTTGATCTTTCAGGTGATGATCCTCATATTTTACCCGCTGCAAAGCATTTTGTGCACAATACGATACAATAAATTGATCTCCTTTCACTTCTTTCAGAGTTTCAATAAAGTAAAACTTGTAGCTTTGTAACTACATATCTAATTTAGATGGTACAGAAATAGAATATCAAGGCCTTGTTTGCACAGTGTTTCAAGTAAAAGCAGATAGATTTTGTGTTTTTGTTTCAGGAGAGTTTCGCATTTACATGGCAACGACTTGAAGACAGTGTCCGTTTCCAGGGAACAGCAGAAACATTAAAAACAATGTAGTTGTTTTGTAATGAAACCACACCCACATGCAGTAGAGAACAATAGCTCTAAACATTAACAATAGGAAAACACAGACATTCTGGTGGACAGACAACCAAGTTGGATTGTTATCATGGTGACTGTCAAAATAAAAGTACCAAGTCCCAGGAGACTCTGGACTGAGAGTCATGACACTCTGGAGGAGACATTGTCCTTTTTGTCCATCTACTGAGCATGTGCAGAAGAACTATTGAATACAGCTGTGGTGTGCATGCACAATAGCAGCGTCTCCACCGTCATCACAGAAAGAGAGTCAAAGTTCCACCGTTTCAAAACCTTGTGTTTTTAGTGACTCTGAACATCTTGGTCGTGTAAACACACCCTCAAAACAAGTTTTCAGTTTTCACTTAAAAATGTTCCCTATTGTACTTCATTCGTCATATTTTTACAAAATAAGTCACACACAAGCAACCACATTGTTGTGTTTTTTAGATTTCTTTTCAAATGTACAACTCTCCTGTGGTGTCTGTTCAGCAGTAGTGAACATGAAGCTCAGCCGGAACAAATAAGCCGTGTGTATTTGACTGAAAAAAAAAAATGTAACAACTGATCTAATGGTCCAGTTGAGACTTTCCAAATGTAAACATGACAAAGATGCTGCTTTCAATAAAAGTGACTCCATTTTGTAATTTGTTTCCCAAGGGAAACACTGTTTTAATATAAGAAGAGGTCAAAACAAAAACTGCCAGTGGCAGCAAAGCTGTTAGTGAAAGTGAAAGCGAGTTACCTTATTGCTACAGAATTAGCACAAGCTTCCATGCTATAGGCCATCAGGGTAAATTTACGTGAATATGGATGCTTATAGATGCAGAAATTGCTTTTGCCTTCATGAGATGGAGGAAACACGGTGGTCGGTTTTACTTTGCAAAATCATTTTGATTTGAAAGAAAAAAAACTGCATTAAAGTTCCCTTTATTTCATTGTATATACATGTACAATTAAATAATTATCAATAGTAAATAAAAAGCAAAAAATAACAAAAACAGTGAGGCTTTAAACTTTAAGTAAAACACACATGCAGAATAATGATATACATCAGATAATATGGAGAATACCATGACTTAGGTGCAGTGTGTTCAGCCTGGCTGATCCATTAAACTAAACTAAAATGGGTTTGACACTCCTGATTTGAAAATAATGTGCATCAGACAGAAGAATGAACCTTCTGTGGTTTAAAGCCAGCGAAGACAAATTAAGTACAAAGGTTTTGATCCAGTCATCAACCAACTGAACGTCAACATGAGCAGAGGTCCGTTTCACGAAGCAGGTTTAAGAAGCCATGAGCTTAACACCGAGCTCTGAGTTGAGTTACACTGAGACAGAAAACGCGGAGTTTTCGGTTTCACGACGCCGGATTTTGATCAGTTTGATGAACTCAGAGTAGTTTCACCTGGAGTCAAGCGCGTGCACCACGACTCTAAAAAGACCGCATCAATGGAGCCCCGATTCAACGTCACCATGACAACTGAGACGCGGAGGGCGGAGTTTTTGACGCCAGTGGAGCAGGAAGTATTAATCCCATCATATGGCCAATATGAACATATTTAAAAAAAAAAAAATGCAACAGTGCAGCGGCTGCTAAAGAGAGGGAGGCGGCGTGGAAGAAGATTGCTGCTCAAGTGAATGCGTAAGTTCAAACGTCTTTGTCATCGCAACATTATTGCAAGGGAATACTGCTTGATGGTAGCTTATTAATTTAATTCTTTTGGGTGCAATTCCGCGGGGGAGAAGCCTCTTGGCAGCAGCTGAAAGTGAAATATAAAAACATTGTCCAATCGGGTAAGACCACTGCCAATTTAATTGTTAATCAATACATTTTGATCAGACCCCGAAGTGATGATGTCATATGGTGTCTCTGACAGCTCTGCCATTTGCGAGGAAACGCAGCACAACACACAATATCTGCTATGACGTCAGGGCAAGGCTCAGCTGGTGATGTTGCTAATGTACAGAGCGATTAAACTGTGGATGTACATAATGGTCTCTGCAGTAAAACGTACCGCTCAAAAAGGAAGGTGTCTGCAAATGCCAGTACATCTATGGTCTGATGATGCGAATACTATCTGCGAATATTAAATTCTCGGCGAAGTAATGCTGCGCCTTCATCAATCGGATCATTATCAAAAGCACATTCCATATTGAGGAAATAAAGTTCACGTCTAATTTGCCTCTGGAATAAGGCACTGCAGAACTGTTTCACCAAAACTCCCCCGCTGAATGAGGAAATGAAATCCCGTGTCCGTCTGAAAGGGGGCGGAGCCAGAGCAAAACTCCAGGTTCACTGACAAAAACCTGCTCCCGACCAGGTTAGTTCTAGAGCGTCTGTTGCCATGGTAACTGACCGGGAGTTGACGTTACACCGCTTCGTGAAACAGGCTTGAGTTACCCCGCTTCCTCTGGTTGGAGTTACCTCCCATCGTGAAACGGAAAATCCCGCATTTCCCTCAACTCGGGGTTAATTAACCTGGGGTAATCGATAAACCTGCTTCGTGAAACGGATCTCAGGTCATCTTCTAATCCCAAGGTTGGCAGTTTGAGCCCCACTGTACCCTCTCCACATGTTCAAGTATCCTTTAGCATGACCGTGAGCCACATATTGCCCTCATGGTAAAATATCAGTAGAACATATAATACATTCACTTTAACCAGAATGACAATCCAAATACAACCGAGAGAATATTTGTTCTCTAAAGCCCCGTTTCCACCGCACAAAAAGTGCAGGGATAGACCAGTATAGTCTGTTATGGTTTGCATTTCCACTGCAGGAATGCAGAAACAACCGCTCCAAAGCCGGCTGCTTTTCCGCTCCCCTTCGTTGGGGTACCAGGACCATGGAAGTGGTCTGAGTTTGAGGAGTCGTCTGCTGATTGGTCAGTAATTTACTACACGCCCTCAATATTTTAATGTGTCGGCTGGATGAATCCTCTTCCGTTAGCGTGGTCAGCTTTGCACTGGTTGTTTTTTTTGGGTTTTTTTTTCCTTTTCTTTTCTTTGCTGCTCAACTTTAGCGTTGTCGTGGGGCTTGGGACTTTGCATCACGTTGGAGCTTTCTGTTTGCAGCATAGTGTCAGCCGCGGGTGCGCTGCGCGCCGTGGGTGCACCGCACCCAGCTCCGAGCTTCTTTGCATCGCGTCCGCGGTCCATGGGTGCGCCACGCGCCGTGCGCACCGGCGCGGCTCTGTGCCACAGCCGGCCGGGGCGCGCTCGGGTGTGGGACAAGTCGCCGGAGCGTTCGCTCTCTCAGAACCAACACGGAAGTTGCGGCTGCAGCTCTGCAGCTGCAAAAAATGACAGTTAACTAAACAACAAGTGCAAAGTGGAGGATGTAAATAACAACAGAGGTCTAATCTAAGGTCTAGATCTTCCGCCAGGCTGAGACGACTGTTGTAATGTCACATAGCTGTGGAGCTCTTAAGCCCTGCCCACTTTTTAAGCTCCCTTCTGCGGTGGAAACGGGTTCCGGATTTGGCTCCGATTACACTTTGCCGTACCGCTCCGTAACGCACCGTTCCGTCCCCGCACTTTTGTGTGGTGGAAACGGGGCTTAAGTGGCAGAAATCTGCCTCTTCAGAAAAGAGTGCTGCTGCTGGAGTCCAGAAAGATTATCATTTCAGCTAATGGTAAAGTAATCAGCAGACACGTTCTTTTAATTATCAGATAAATGTAATTACAATGAATCATGAAACCTATTTATTCAAGCACATTACTGTGAATATTCATGGAGCCAAAATTTCCCATTTCTTCCAATACATCCCCATTGAATCGCCTATTAACCAGCAACACAGCCATCACGCTGCCACACAATCACATTAAACACATCTGATGTTGTAATAGCACCATTCACAGAGCCTATAATGACTGGGAGTTAAGAAAAACTAATTGATGAGCCTCAGGAGAAGCAACTGTTTAAAATATACAAAAGTCTTCCAGTGATAGCCATTAATGTTTGCTTCCAGTGGAAATATTCCTTAATTAAAAGCTACCGATTAGGCCACTTAATCAATATCAGCAGCCAGATGAAAAGAGGAAAGAAATCAATCATTAGCTGATGATGAGGAGCTGACTGCAACTCTGATAACTGACAAAGGTTTCAGGAGGAACAAGAAGGCAGGAGAGGCGGGGTCAGGGGTTTGTTGACGCAAAACTAAAGAACTTCTGATGACGATTAGGGGATTGACACACACACACACACACACACACACACACACACACACACACACACACACACACACACACACCACAAAGTCCAGGAGGAAACTGGAATGCGTTGCAGCTGGATATTGTGTCACGATACAATCATTCGGTGGATAAATGGCTGCACACCAAAGTACTGGTGGAACATTGGCGGCACAACTAATGTACATGTCCACAGAGAAGAGACAATATTATGATACTGTGGTGTGCACCTGGATTGAGGCTCTCACACCCAGAATGGACTGGGTGTGTCGATGATGTGTGGGGGTGTGTTGGTGACGGGGAGGTGTTAAAAGAGGAAGTATGGTGACACACGGGGAATGTTTTAAGAGATGAACTGTCATGCTGTTGGAGGCAATAAAGAAAAAAACAACTTGACTCCTACATCTGTCTCCACATTGTCTACCTCCACATTGGTGACCCTGAGATTTGAACATGTCTGTCGAATCCAGCAATGGTACAATCACTGGTGGCGTGGGAGCCGGAGCTCCCGTGGTGTATGCCGCTGCTGTCAAACTGTCAGAGTTTTGGCATCACGGTCCAGAGCCATGGCTCCAACACATCGAAGCTCAGTTCCATCTCCAAGGGGTTATGGCAGACGACACGAAATACTTCCGTGTCGTCACAGCGCTGGATTCTTGCGCCGGCTGCAATCAGCTGTGCTTTTTCCATCGGCATTTCGGGAGCAGAGCCAGAGAAAGAGCCACACACGCTGCCCTGCTCTTTCTCTGGGTCGGGAACGCTCGATAGCAGCTGTGAGCGCCGGGAACACAGAGAAGCTGTTTCCTCGTGGATACCGGAGCACAGAAAAGCATCATCCCCGCCTCCTTCACCAACATCGCAAGCAGGGGAAAAAGGGCTGCCTCTGGATGCCACTTACGGGACTCCCATCCACACCTTTGGCACCAGGTTCGTGACTGTGGGTTTCAATGGCTGTCAGTCTGGATGGGATTTCGTCATGGCGGCTATTTCCATGCCCATCCTGGTAGCTGATTTTCTGTGTGCTCACGGACTATTAGTGGACTTGACGAATCACCGCCTGGTGGACGCCATCTCATTCTCCTCTTACACGTTGGGGAAAGGGGGGGCTTATCTTGGCCACGGGGGATGTCTACCAGTGGCTTCTGGCTGAATTCTCTGAACTGACTGTCCCTGCCTTCTCAGCCTCCATCGTCAAACATAGGGTGGAACATTATAAACCCACAACTGGGCCGCCGTGTTTTGCACGCCCTCGCAGGCTGGATGTCGCGAAGCTGGCAATTGCTAAGGAGGAGTTTGCCAATATGGAGAGGCTTAGTATCGTGCGGTGCTCTGTTTCTGTTCTCTCTTTGCACATGGTCCTGAAATCCGATGGAAGATGGGAGGCCTTGTGGGGATTTCCGGCGCCTCAATAATGTCACTGCACATGATCGGTACCCCGTTCCACACATCCAAGACTTTTCCATCCACTTGCAGGAAAGATGATTTTTTTCCAAGGTGGATCTGGTGAGAGGCTACCACCAGGTACCGGCCCATCTGCAGGACATGGCCAAGACAGCAGTGATCACGCCCTTTGGACTTTTTGAGTTTCTGCCTATGCCATTTGGTCTGAAAGGTGCAGCACAAACATTCCAGCACTTGGACTCTGTGTTAAGGGGCTTTCCCTTCCTGTTCGTATATTTGGATGACAACTTGGTGGCCAGCGCCTCACCAGAGGAGCACCTGCTACACCTGTGGCAACACTTTGAGAGACTCAATGAAGACAGGTTGTTCGTGAACCCAGCTAAGTGCTGCTTTGGGCTGTCAGAAATTGAATTTCTGGGCCACCATGTATCCTCACGGGGAGTTGTGCCCTTACCAGCTAAGGTGGAAGCAATTGTCCACACCCACAGGCCATAAAGTCACTGCAGGAGTTCCTGGGCATGGTGAACTTTTACAACCGCTTCATCACACACGCAGCTCACCTGATGCGCCCCCTGTATGAAGCCTTGAGGGGCAGAAAGGCCAAGCAGATCTTGGCTTTTGAGAAAACCAAGGTTGCGCTCTCCAACACTGCCATGCTGGCCCACCCATCTCCAACAGCAGCGCTAGTGCCCACTACCGATGCCTCGGACTACGCAGTGGGGGCGGTATGTGAACTCCTTTGTCCGTCTCATCATTCTCTGCTTCCACAATACACATCTTTTATCACACGTATCAGTGGATGCTTCAAGCATTTGAAATAATCATGGCAATGCTTTTCAGTAGGAAGACGTACAAACAAACGTACAACAGACTCAAGGGTCTTTCAAGGTCAAGCAAGTACATTCTATATCTCTTCATTGATTGAGATGGCCTGGAAATCAATACATTGAATCCATGGGAGCCATCTCCATTGAGTTTGTGAATGTGACTGATCATGTAGAACACTTAGAATTGATGAACCCTTATAATAAGAACGCCTGAGGCACAGTTTGAGCACAGCTCAACAATATGATCAAGCAGCTGATCAAGATAAATGCATGTATGTTTCAATTTTATCTACATTGAAATCAATATTTAAAAGTAAGTATATTGCAGAAATGTTGAAAAGTTCTGCCACTGACGACTCAGAGATATTTGTGATTCGTCTTTTTTGAAGAAACATCCTCTGAAAAGCGTAGTATCCAAACCAAACTTCCCCTGCACATTTATGGTAGAATTGTACTTGGAGAGAACAGAGTGGGTGCACTTATCAGACGTGTTTACCATCATTAGCGTGTGATGGTGTAGATGAAATTGAAGGAATGTGCAAAGCATTTTGAGACCATGAAGGACTGAAAACCTGTTTGAAAACTTGAGCCACTGTTAGGGCTGAAGCTGAGGGATATTTTGGTAATGGAGTATTCCATCGATTGCTCGCGTGATTGGATTAAACAATTTTGCTTAATTAAAGTCAGATTACCAGAAATAAGACAGATTACTTAATAACAACCAATTTATTTCCTTCTTAAGAAAAATAAAAACATTTTTGCATGTATTCTAGACAAAATAATAAATAGTTTATCACAATTTCCAATAAAAATATATAAAGGACTAGAACTAATACATTTCAACAGAAATACTTGGCTATGGACTGAACAAGAGTCTTACATGCTGGGGACCAGCAAAAACATTTTACAAAGCTTGTTTAAGAGTTATCTCTGTGAAAGAGTTCACTGCACTCATTTTCATTGTTTTCTGGTCATCTGACATACTGCAGCTAAACTGCACACATGCCTGACCAAAAGACTGCTTCTGTGTTCTCCTGCTTGGCAGGGGATGCACAGCCTATGATGTCAGCACGTTGTGTCACATTAAAAAGAGTCCGTGTAAAACGTGAGCTATAAAATTAATTATACGAGCCTTCAAGGCAGAGGAAATAAGGCCATCATTATTTGTAATTCCGGTACCCAAATTACTCCAGGAATAGTTGCAAACCCAGCTTTGGTTGAACAGATTTCACCATGATACACACTGATACACACTGATAATCACCATGATAGACACTGATACACACTGATAATCACCATGATAGACACTGAAACTTTGAGTTCATCAAATCGCACGTCACTCGTCCAGAATGAAAACCAACAGTCAGGGTTCTGGACAGGGGATCTGCCACGTCTGGGTTAGCTGATGAAGACCTCAGAGAGTGAGACAAGGTGTGGAATGTTCTGCTCAATCAACAATCAATTAAAATAAGTAAATCAGTGAAACCTGAAACTACAATCAAAATACTAAAAGATGTACTGCTCTGTCATCTGAGCATGTGACTTTCATGTGACTGAGGCCCTCGCACCTTATTTTCAAGAGAAAACCAGAAACTTTCACTGCATTTTTATTTTATTCTATTCACACAACCACAGTTCCCAGAGTCACGGAAAATCCAACGTTTTGAAAAAGCTCTGAATCCATGTCAATAAAGATGGAGCAAATACAACTTTTAAATTTCTGCCTGCCTTGCCAATTTTCCACATGATCCTATTTCTTTTTTGAGAACTTTTTATTTACGTTTGTTTTTTCAACATAGAACACAAACTGAGACACGATCAGTGATCCTATTTCTAAGATGTAGTGGGCAGGGCGCTCCGGGGAGCTGATGAGGGTCAAAAGTTGCGCTCAGGGACCCACAGTATTTACCTGTCCATTCTGTTAATCCAATTTGCAAACTCCGGATCTCTGGTCCACTACTCTAATCCCCAGCCACCACGTTTCCATATGAAAATGTGGAAAAATGTATCTTTGGATTATTACTTCATCATTTTAAATGCTAAACCCATATTTCTATGTCAAAATCCTTACTGCTATTCGCTTTATTTATAATAAAGCCAATATAGTGCAAATGTCCATTACAGTGGAGGAGGTTTTTCATGATTAAAATGATAGAAGAATTATGCTGATCAGAGTGCGCTCACGGCACTAACAGACCAACTGTATTGGTTGGGACCTCACACCCTGGGCTCTGGCCCGTCAGGTGGGCCCAATCATGGCCTTTGGCCCCTTAAAATACTGATCAAATATCAATTTTGAAGGTTTTAACCTAAAATCACTTTTATTTTGAAAAATATGGGGTCAAAAGTGGGTGCGACCCAGCAAAGTAGCTCGTGATTTGTAACCCTAGCATCCCCATAAGGCCACCCACCAAATATCAACTCAATTGAACCAACTTTGTTACCATGCTAACTAGCATGCAAGGCTGCGACCTACCCGATTTACCTGAAAATCACCGAGGTTACTAACCAGGTGTCCCTGACCCGGAATCTGGTCCTATCTCATATGCTAATATGCAAAGCTAACTATCTTAGCATTAGCATTGTAAAGCATTGAACGCATTAACATTATGTGAGTGCACATGAGCTGGTTATCTGGTCCACAAAGCACACATTAGCCTGTTCGCTTGTTAATATCACAGTTTCCATTAGCATATTAGCTAGTCCACACACTGCATGTTAGCTAGTCCTTAAACAACATATTAGCATGTTTGCTCATCCACAAAGCACACATGAGTACACATGTTTATGTAGCTAATATGCTAATATCTGCAGCAGCAGAGAACGCGTAGCATCAGAGAACACATGGGAAAAGCAATAACCTGAAGGAGGATGTTTGCCGGCTTAAAGTGGAGTTGGAGGCCAAATCGACACTGCTGACAGCCTGCATGGACATCGCCCATGAACAATCACAGAAGATCACGTCCCTGACGGCAGTCCTCCAGGACACGGTCCCCTGGGATGGCGTTACAAATCCACGACCGCCGTCCAGTTCAACACCAAACCCACTCCCGGCGTCATCCCCATCGGCCCCCAGTGGAGTCGCCCGGGTCCAGTTAAAACATCGGGCACACAACTTCCATCCCAGACATCAGCATCCTGGTGGCGACTCCTGAAGGAAGCAGTGCTGAGCCTCTAGGTGGACCCCCGGCCCTGACTATGTGAAAGACTGGCAGTGGCCCTGCAACTACATCACCGCAGTGCCTTCAGGTGGACCAGTGGCGTTTTCCGGCGAGGAGTCGGCACTCTCTGGCGAGGAGTCGCCACTCCCTGACAGTGCGGTGGAGCCCACCCCCTCGTCCACTCTTCTAACCGACCACACTGATAGTGGGTGATTCTATGGTGAGGAATATCTGCTTCAACTCAATCACGTGCTGTTTTCCTGCAGCCAAAATGTTTACTATTTAAAATAAACTCCCTGATCTTCTGGAAAATCTCCCATCCTCAGTGCATCATTGTGCATGTGGGAACCAACGACTTGGCCAGAGGTCACTCTGAGGTGACCAAAACAGATTTTAATTAACTTTTCTCTTTTTTTTTAAAACTGTGGTATGTCCATTTTTATCATCGTCCTAATCCCCACATTCGGCCATGGAGATGTGCGTTTCAGCAGACTTGTATACCTCCACTACTGGCTCCAGGCAGTGTGTCGCTCACAGGACTTTGTTTCTATCGATCATTTTAACCTATTTTTGAAGCGGCCCTCCCTGTACCGACCGACAGACTCCACCTCAGCTACCAGGGCTGCATGGCGCTCTCCAGGAACTTCCAATACGCGGCTCGGTACTGGAGACACGACTGACCAGAGCCTCCTGGTGCACGCCCCCACCTGTCTTCCTCACTCACCACACCACAACATGGATCTGTTGGTAAGAGCGCCCCCTACTGCTCTCTCCATCACCCCTCCACCTCTCACAACAACACATCCACAACCCGGCCTCTGCAATTCCTGTCGTCACCACAATCCACCACAACATGCCCACACACAACATCAACCTCCTCCACCTCCCCTCAGCTCCACCGTCACTAAACACAAACATACACAAATCATCAACATGGCTCTTTATAACGTTCGAGCTCTCGCCAGCAAAACTTTTATTATAAATGATCTTGTTTTCGATAATAAACTCGACTGCCCGTTTTTAACAGAAACTTGGCTCAGCACTGATGCTCCAGCTGTTCTCACAGAGGCTCCCCACAAAATTGTAACTTTCTATTTTCAGTGAGGGGGGGAGAAAAGGTGGTGGGACTGCTTACCTGTAACACACTTTTAAAAAAGGACATCTCTTTGGGCAGTTTGGCCACCTTTGAACACCACGGCTTGGTTTTTAACAGCCCTCAGATTCTATGTGTTACAATTTACAGGCCTCCCAAATATGCATCTTCCTTTATCAGTGAATTTTCAGACTTGTTAACAATCATCAATGAAAACATAATAATATTTTAATAACTGGTGATTTTAACTTACACATAAATAACGAGT
Source organism: Blennius ocellaris (assembly GCF_963422515.1). Taxonomy (NCBI): domain Eukaryota; kingdom Metazoa; phylum Chordata; class Actinopteri; order Blenniiformes; family Blenniidae; genus Blennius; species Blennius ocellaris. The sequence goes on along the minus strand of NC_137665.1, from coordinate 25,875,246 downwards.
CTGAACGTGCTGCCAGTGAGTTTATGAATCTTTTAAACAGCATGGATTTTAAACAACACGTCACAACAGAGTACACACCCTGGACCTGGTCTCCTCTGGCCTGACCACTGCTGTGTCCTCTGGTGTGGACTTGGTGTGTCCTCTGGTGTTGACCTGGATGTGTCCTCTGGTGTTGACCTGGATGTGTCCTCTGGTGTTGACCTGACTGTGTCCTCTGGTGTTGACCTGACTGTGTCCTCTGGTGTTGACCTGGTGTGTCCTCTGGTGTTGACCTAGTGTGTCCTCTGGTGTTGACCTGGTGTGTCCTCTGGTGTTGACCTAGTGTGTCCTCTGGTGTTGACCTGGATGTGTCCTCTGGTGTTGACCTAGTGTGTCCTCTGGTGTTGACCTGGATGTGTCCTCTGGTGTTGACCTGGTGTGTCCTCTGGTGTTGACCTGGTGTTGACCTGACTGTGTCCTCTGGTGTTGACATGACTGTGTCCTCTGGTGTTGACCTGGTGTGTCCTCTGGTGTTGACCTGACTGTGTCCTCTGGTGTTGACCTGGTGTGTCCTCTGGTGTTGACCTGACTGTGTCCTCTGGTGTTGACCTGGTCTCCTATGGCCTGACCACTGCTGTGTCCTCTGGTGTTGACCTGGTGTGTCCTCTGGTGTTGACCTGACTGTGTCCTCTGGTGTTGACCTGGTGTGTCCTCTAGTGTTGACCTGACTGTGTCCTCTGGTGTTGACCTGACTGTGTCCTCTGGTGTTGACCTGACTGTGTCCTCTGGTGTTGACCTGGTGTGTCCTCTGGTGTGGACCTTACTGTGTCCTCTGGTGTTGACCTGACTGTGTCCTCTGGTGTTGACCTGACTGTGTCCTCTGGTGTTGACCTGGTGTGTCCTCTGATGTTGACCTGGTGTGTCCTCTGGTGTGGACCTGACTGTGTCCTCTGGTGTTGACCTGGTGTGTCCTCTGGTGTTGACCTGACTGTGTCCTCTGGTGTTGACCTGGTGTGTCCTCTGGTGTTGACCTGGTGTGTCCTCTGGTGTTGACCTGACTGTGTCCTCTGGTGTTGACCTGGTGTGTCCTCTGGTGTTGACCTGACTGTGTCCTCTGGTGTTGACCTGGTGTGTCCTCTGGTGTTGACCAGACTGTGTCCTCTGGTGTTGACCAGACTGTGTCCTCTGGTGTTGACCTGGTGTGTCCTCTGGTGATGACCTGGTGTGTCCTCTGGTGTTGACCTGACTGTGTCCTCTGGTGTTGACCTGACTGTGTCCTCTGGTGTTGACCTGGTCTCCTATGGCCTGACCACTGCTGTGTCCTCTGGTGTTGACCTGGTGTGTCCTCTGGTGTGGACCTGGTGTGTCCTCTGGTGTTGACCAGACTGTGTCCTCTGGTGTTGACCTGACTGTGTCCTCTGGTGTTGACCTGGTCTCCTATGGCCTGACCACTGCTGTGTCCTCTGGTGTTGACCTGGTGTGTCCTCTGGTGTGGACCTGGTGTGTCCTCTGGTGTTGACCAGACTGTGTCCTCCGGTGTTGACCTGGTGTGTCCTCTGGTGTTGACCAGACTGTGTCCTCTGGTGTTGACCTGGTGTGTCCTCTAGTGTTGACCTGACTGTGTCCTCTGGTGTTGACCTGACTGTGTCCTCTGGTGTTGACCTGACTGTGTCCTCTGGTGTTGACCTGGTGTGTCCTCTGGTGTGGACCTTACTGTGTCCTCTGGTGTTGACCTGACTGTGTCCTCTGGTGTTGACCTGACTGTGTCCTCTGGTGTTGACCTGACTGTGTCCTCTGGTGTTGACCTGGTGTGTCCTCTGATGTTGACCTGGTGTGTCCTCTGGTGTGGACCTGACTGTGTCCTCTGGTGTTGACCTGGTGTGTCCTCTGGTGTTGACCTGACTGTGTCCTCTGGTGTTGACCTGGTGTGTCCTCTGGTGTTGACCTGGTGTGTCCTCTGGTGTTGACCTGACTGTGTCCTCTGGTGTTGACCTGGTGTGTCCTCTGGTGTTGACCTGACTGTGTCCTCTGGTGTTGACCTGGTGTGTCCTCTGGTGTTGACCAGACTGTGTCCTCTGGTGTTGACCTGGTGTGTCCTCTGGTGTTGACCTGACTGTGTCCTCTGGTGTTGACCTGGTGTGTCCTCTGGTGTTGACCTGGTGTGTCCTCTGGTGTTGACCTGGTGTGTCCTCTGATATTGACCTGGCTATGTCCTCTGGTGTGGACCTGGTGTGTCCTCTGGTGTTGACTGACTGTGTCCTCTGGTGTGGACCTGGTGTGTCCTCTGGTGTTGACCTGACTGTGTCCTCTGGTGTTGACCTGGTGTGTCCTCTGGTGATGACCTGACTGTGTCCTCTGGTGTTGACCTGGTGTGTCCTCTGGTGTTGACCTGGTGTGTCCTCTGGTGTTGACCTGACTGTGTCCTCTGGTGTTGACCTGGTGTGTCCTCTGGTGTTGACCTGGTGTGTCCTCTGGTGTTGACCTGACTGTGTCCTCTGGTGTTGACCTGGTGTGTCCTCTGGTGTTGACCTGACTGTGTCCTCTGGTGTTGACCTGGTGTGTCCTCTGGTGTTGACCAGACTGTGTCCTCTGGAGTTGACCTGGTGTGTCCTCTGGTGTTGACCTGACTGTGTCCTCTGGTGTTGACCTGGTGTGTCCTCTGGTGTTGACCTGGTGTGTCCTCTGGTGTTGACCTGGTGTGTCCTCTGATATTGACCTGGCTATGTCCTCTGGTGTGGACCTGGTGTGTCCTCTGGTGTTGACTGACTGTGTCCTCTGGTGTGGACCTGGTGTGTCCTCTGGTGTTGACCTGACTGTGTCCTCTGGTGTTGACCTGGTGTGTCCTCTGGTGATGACCTGACTGTGTCCTCTGGTGTTGACCTGGTGTGTCCTCTGGTGTTGACCTGGTGTGTCCTCTGGTGTTGACCTGGTGTGTCCTCTGCTGTTGACCTGACTGCGTCCTCTGGCATTGACCTGACTGTGTCCTCTGGTGTTGACCTGGTGTGTCCTCTGGTGTTGACCTGGTGAGTCCTCTGATATTGACCTGGCTATGTCCTCTGGTGTGGACCTGGTGTGTCCTCTGGTGTTGACCTGACTGTGTCCTCTGGTGTTGACCTGGTGTGTCCTCTGGTGTTGACCTGGTGTGTCCTCTGGTGTTGACCTGACTGTGTCCTCTGGTGTTGACCTGGTGTGTCCTCTGGTGTTGACCTGACTGTGTCCTCTGGTGTTGACCTGGTCTCCTATGGCCTGACCACTGCTGTGTCCTCTGGTGTTGACCTGGTGTGTCCTCTGGTGTTGACCAGACTGTGTCCTCCGGTGTTGACCTGGTGTGTCCTCTGGTGTTGACCAGACTGTGTCCTCTGGTGTTGACCTGGTGTGTCCTCTGGTGTTGACCTGACTGTGTCCTCTAGTGTTGACCTGACTGTGTCCTCTGGTGTTGACCTGGTGTGTCCTCTGGTGTTGACCTGACTGTGTACTCTAGTGTTGACCTGACTGTGTCCTCTGGTGTTGACCTGGTGTGTCCTCTGGTGTTGACCTGACTGTGTCCTCTGGTGTTGACCTGACTGTGTCCTCTGGTGTTGACCTGGTGTGTCCTCTGGTGTTGACCTGACTGTGTCCTCTGGTGTTGACCTGGTGTGTCCTCTGATGTTGACCTGGTGTGTCCTCTGATGTTGACCTGGTGTGTCCTCTGATGTTGACCTGGTGTGTCCTCTGGTGTGGACCTGACTGTGTCCTCTGGTGTTGACCTGGTGTGTCCTCTGGTGTTGACCTGACTGTGTCCTCTGGTGTTGACCTGGTGTGTCCTCTGGTGTTGACCTGGTGTGTCCTCTGGTGTTGACCTGACTGTGTCCTCTGGTGTTGACCTGACTGTGTCCTCTGGTGTTGACCTGGTGTGTCCTCTGGTGTTGACCTAGTGTGTCCTCTGGTGTTGACCTGGTGTGTCCTCTGGTGTTGACCTAGTGTGTCCTCTGGTGTTGACCTGGATGTGTCCTCTGGTGTTGACCTAGTGTGTCCTCTGGTGTTGACCTGGATGTGTCCTCTGGTGTTGACCTGGTGTGTCCTCTGGTGTTGACCTGGTGTTGACCTGACTGTGTCCTCTGGTGTTGACATGACTGTGTCCTCTGGTGTTGACCTGGTGTGTCCTCTGGTGTTGACCTGACTGTGTCCTCTGGTGTTGACCTGGTGTGTCCTCTGGTGTTGACCTGACTGTGTCCTCTGGTGTTGACCTGGTCTCCTATGGCCTGACCACTGCTGTGTCCTCTGGTGTTGACCTGGTGTGTCCTCTGGTGTTGACCTGACTGTGTCCTCTGGTGTTGACCTGGTGTGTCCTCTAGTGTTGACCTGACTGTGTCCTCTGGTGTTGACCTGACTGTGTCCTCTGGTGTTGACCTGACTGTGTCCTCTGGTGTTGACCTGGTGTGTCCTCTGGTGTGGACCTTACTGTGTCCTCTGGTGTTGACCTGACTGTGTCCTCTGGTGTTGACCTGACTGTGTCCTCTGGTGTTGACCTGGTGTGTCCTCTGATGTTGACCTGGTGTGTCCTCTGGTGTGGACCTGACTGTGTCCTCTGGTGTTGACCTGGTGTGTCCTCTGGTGTTGACCTGACTGTGTCCTCTGGTGTTGACCTGGTGTGTCCTCTGGTGTTGACCTGGTGTGTCCTCTGGTGTTGACCTGACTGTGTCCTCTGGTGTTGACCTGGTGTGTCCTCTGGTGTTGACCTGACTGTGTCCTCTGGTGTTGACCTGGTGTGTCCTCTGGTGTTGACCAGACTGTGTCCTCTGGTGTTGACCAGACTGTGTCCTCTGGTGTTGACCTGGTGTGTCCTCTGGTGATGACCTGGTGTGTCCTCTGGTGTTGACCTGACTGTGTCCTCTGGTGTTGACCTGACTGTGTCCTCTGGTGTTGACCTGGTCTCCTATGGCCTGACCACTGCTGTGTCCTCTGGTGTTGACCTGGTGTGTCCTCTGGTGTGGACCTGGTGTGTCCTCTGGTGTTGACCAGACTGTGTCCTCTGGTGTTGACCTGACTGTGTCCTCTGGTGTTGACCTGGTCTCCTATGGCCTGACCACTGCTGTGTCCTCTGGTGTTGACCTGGTGTGTCCTCTGGTGTGGACCTGGTGTGTCCTCTGGTGTTGACCAGACTGTGTCCTCCGGTGTTGACCTGGTGTGTCCTCTGGTGTTGACCAGACTGTGTCCTCTGGTGTTGACCTGGTGTGTCCTCTAGTGTTGACCTGACTGTGTCCTCTGGTGTTGACCTGACTGTGTCCTCTGGTGTTGACCTGACTGTGTCCTCTGGTGTTGACCTGGTGTGTCCTCTGGTGTGGACCTTACTGTGTCCTCTGGTGTTGACCTGACTGTGTCCTCTGGTGTTGACCTGACTGTGTCCTCTGGTGTTGACCTGACTGTGTCCTCTGGTGTTGACCTGGTGTGTCCTCTGATGTTGACCTGGTGTGTCCTCTGGTGTGGACCTGACTGTGTCCTCTGGTGTTGACCTGGTGTGTCCTCTGGTGTTGACCTGACTGTGTCCTCTGGTGTTGACCTGGTGTGTCCTCTGGTGTTGACCTGGTGTGTCCTCTGGTGTTGACCTGACTGTGTCCTCTGGTGTTGACCTGGTGTGTCCTCTGGTGTTGACCTGACTGTGTCCTCTGGTGTTGACCTGGTGTGTCCTCTGGTGTTGACCAGACTGTGTCCTCTGGTGTTGACCTGGTGTGTCCTCTGGTGTTGACCTGACTGTGTCCTCTGGTGTTGACCTGGTGTGTCCTCTGGTGTTGACCTGGTGTGTCCTCTGGTGTTGACCTGGTGTGTCCTCTGATATTGACCTGGCTATGTCCTCTGGTGTGGACCTGGTGTGTCCTCTGGTGTTGACTGACTGTGTCCTCTGGTGTGGACCTGGTGTGTCCTCTGGTGTTGACCTGACTGTGTCCTCTGGTGTTGACCTGGTGTGTCCTCTGGTGATGACCTGACTGTGTCCTCTGGTGTTGACCTGGTGTGTCCTCTGGTGTTGACCTGGTGTGTCCTCTGGTGTTGACCTGACTGTGTCCTCTGGTGTTGACCTGGTGTGTCCTCTGGTGTTGACCTGGTGTGTCCTCTGGTGTTGACCTGACTGTGTCCTCTGGTGTTGACCTGGTGTGTCCTCTGGTGTTGACCTGACTGTGTCCTCTGGTGTTGACCTGGTGTGTCCTCTGGTGTTGACCAGACTGTGTCCTCTGGAGTTGACCTGGTGTGTCCTCTGGTGTTGACCTGACTGTGTCCTCTGGTGTTGACCTGGTGTGTCCTCTGGTGTTGACCTGGTGTGTCCTCTGGTGTTGACCTGGTGTGTCCTCTGATATTGACCTGGCTATGTCCTCTGGTGTGGACCTGGTGTGTCCTCTGGTGTTGACTGACTGTGTCCTCTGGTGTGGACCTGGTGTGTCCTCTGGTGTTGACCTGACTGTGTCCTCTGGTGTTGACCTGGTGTGTCCTCTGGTGATGACCTGACTGTGTCCTCTGGTGTTGACCTGGTGTGTCCTCTGGTGTTGACCTGGTGTGTCCTCTGGTGTTGACCTGGTGTGTCCTCTGCTGTTGACCTGACTGCGTCCTCTGGCATTGACCTGACTGTGTCCTCTGGTGTTGACCTGGTGTGTCCTCTGGTGTTGACCTGGTGAGTCCTCTGATATTGACCTGGCTATGTCCTCTGGTGTGGACCTGGTGTGTCCTCTGGTGTTGACCTGACTGTGTCCTCTGGTGTTGACCTGGTGTGTCCTCTGGTGTTGACCTGGTGTGTCCTCTGGTGTTGACCTGACTGTGTCCTCTGGTGTTGACCTGGTGTGTCCTCTGGTGTTGACCTGACTGTGTCCTCTGGTGTTGACCTGGTCTCCTATGGCCTGACCACTGCTGTGTCCTCTGGTGTTGACCTGGTGTGTCCTCTGGTGTTGACCAGACTGTGTCCTCCGGTGTTGACCTGGTGTGTCCTCTGGTGTTGACCAGACTGTGTCCTCTGGTGTTGACCTGGTGTGTCCTCTGGTGTTGACCTGACTGTGTCCTCTAGTGTTGACCTGACTGTGTCCTCTGGTGTTGACCTGGTGTGTCCTCTGGTGTTGACCTGACTGTGTACTCTAGTGTTGACCTGACTGTGTCCTCTGGTGTTGACCTGGTGTGTCCTCTGGTGTTGACCTGACTGTGTCCTCTGGTGTTGACCTGACTGTGTCCTCTGGTGTTGACCTGGTGTGTCCTCTGGTGTTGACCTGACTGTGTCCTCTGGTGTTGACCTGGTGTGTCCTCTGATGTTGACCTGGTGTGTCCTCTGATGTTGACCTGGTGTGTCCTCTGATGTTGACCTGGTGTGTCCTCTGGTGTGGACCTGACTGTGTCCTCTGGTGTTGACCTGGTGTGTCCTCTGGTGTTGACCTGACTGTGTCCTCTGGTGTTGACCTGGTGTGTCCTCTGGTGTTGACCTGGTGTGTCCTCTGGTGTTGACCTGACTGTGTCCTCTGGTGTTGACCTGGTGTGTCCTCTGGTGTTGACCTGGTGTGTCCTCTGGTGTTGACCTGACTGTGTCCTCTGGTGTTGACCTGGTGTGTCCTCTGGTGTTGACCAGACTGTGTCCTCTGGTGTTGACCTGGTGTGTCCTCTGGTGTTGACCTGGTGTGTCCTCTGGTGTTGACCTGACTGTGTCCTCTGGTGTTGACCTGGTGTGTCCTCTGGTGTTGACCTGGTGTGTCCTCTGGTGTTGACCTGGTGTGTCCTCTGATATTGACCTGGCTATGTCCTCTGGTGTGGACCTGGTGTGTCCTCTGGTGTGGACCTGGTGTGTCCTCTGGTGTTGACTGACTGTGTCCTCTGGTGTGGACCTGGTGTGTCCTCTGGTGTTGACCTGACTGTGTCCTCTGGTGTTGACCTGGTGTGTCCTCTGGTGATGACCTGGTGTGTCCTCTGGTGTTGACCTGACTGTGTCCTCTGGTGTTGACCTGGTCTCCTATGGCCTGACCACTGCTGTGTCCTCTGGTGTTGACCTGGTGTGTCCTCTGGTGTGGACCTGGTGTGTCCTCTGGTGTTGACCAGACTGTGTCCTCCGGTGTTGACCTGGTGTGTCCTCTGGTGTTGACCAGACTGTGTCCTCTGGTGTTGACCTGGTGTGTCCTCTGGTGTTGACCTGGTGTGTCCTCTGGTGTTGACCTGACTGTGTCCTCTGGTGTTGACCTGGTGTGTCCTCTGGTGTTGACCTGACTGTGTCCTCTGGTGTTGACCTGACTGTGTCCTCTGATGTTGACCTGGTGTGTCCTCTGGTGTTGACCTGACTGTGTCCTCTGGTGTTGACCTGGTGTGTCCTCTGGTGTTGACCTGACTGTGTCCTCTGGTGTTGACCTGACTGTGTCCTCTGGTGTTGACCTGGTGTGTCCTCTGGTGTTGACCTGACTGTGTCCTCTGGTGTTGACCTTGTGTGTCCTCTGATGTTGACCTGGTGTGTCCTCTGGTGTTGACCTGGTGTGTCCTCTGGTGTTGACCTGGTGTGTCCTCTGATATTGACCTGGCTATGTCCTCTGATATTGACCTGGCTATGTCCTCTGGTGTGGACCTGGTGTGTCCTCTGGTGTGGACCTGGTGTGTCCTCTGGTGTTGACCTGACTGTGTCCTCTGGTGTGGACCTGGTGTGTCCTCTGGTGTTGACCTGACTGTGTCCTCTGGTGTTGACCTGGTGTGTCCTCTGGTGTTGACCTGGTGTGTCCTCTGGTGTTGACCTGACTGTGTCCTCTGGTGTTGACCTGGTGTGTCCTCTGGTGTTGACCTGGTGTGTCCTCTGGTGTTGACCTGACTGTGTCCTCTGGTGTTGACCTGGTGTGTCCTCTGGTGTTGACCAGACTGTGTCCTCTGGTGTTGACCTGGTGTGTCCTCTGGTGTTGACCTGACTGTGTCCTCTGGTGTTGACCTGGTGTGTCCTCTGGTGTTGACCTGGTGTGTCCTCTGATATTGACCTGGCTATGTCCTCTGGTGTGGACCTGGTGTGTCCTCTGGTGTGGACCTGGTGTGTCCTCTGGTGTTGACTGACTGTGTCCTCTGGTGTGGACCTGGTGTGTCCTCTGGTGTTGACCTGACTGTGTCCTCTGGTGTTGACCTGGTGTGTCCTCTGGTGATGACCTGGTGTGTCCTCTGGTGTTGACCTGACTGTGTCCTCTGGTGTTGACCTGGTCTCCTATGGCCTGACCACTGCTGTGTCCTCTGGTGTTGACCTGGTGTGTCCTCTGGTGTGGACCTGGTGTGTCCTCTGGTGTTGACCAGACTGTGTCCTCCGGTGTTGACCTGGTGTGTCCTCTGGTGTTGACCAGACTGTGTCCTCTGGTGTTGACCTGGTGTGTCCTCTGGTGTTGACCTGGTGTGTCCTCTGGTGTTGACCTGACTGTGTCCTCTGGTGTTGACCTGGTGTGTCCTCTGGTGTGGACCTGGTGTGTCCTCTGGTGTTGACCTGACTGTGTCCTCTGGTGTTGACCTGGTGTGTCCTCTGGTGTTGACCTGACTGTGTCCTCTGGTGTTGACCTGACTGTGTCCTCTGATGTTGACCTGGTGTGTCCTCTGGTGTTGACCTGACTGTGTCCTCTGGTGTTGACCTGGTGTGTCCTCTGGTGTTGACCTGACTGTGTCCTCTGGTGTTGACCTGACTGTGTCCTCTGGTGTTGACCTGGTGTGTCCTCTGGTGTTGACCTGACTGTGTCCTCTGGTGTTGACCTGGTGTGTCCTCTGATGTTGACCTGGTGTGTCCTCTGGTGTTGACCTGGTGTGTCCTCTGGTGTTGACCTGGTGTGTCCTCTGATATTGACCTGGCTATGTCCTCTGGTGTGGACCTGGTGTGTCCTCTGGTGTGGACCTGGTGTGTCCTCTGGTGTTGACCTGACTGTGTCCTCTGGTGTGGACCTGGTGTGTCCTCTGGTGTTGACCTGGTGTGTCCTCTGGTGTGGACCTGACTGTGTCCTCTGGTGTTGACCTGGTGTGTCCTCTGGTGTTGACCTGACTGTGTCCTCTGGTGTTGACCTGACTGTGTCCTCTGGTGTTGACCTGACTGTGTCCTCTGGTGTTGACCTGGTGTGTCCTCTGGTGTTGACCTGACTGTGTCCTCTGGTGTTGACCTGGTGTGTCCTCTGGTGTTGACCTGACTGTGTCTGACCACCACTGTCTTTTTTAACATTACTAGTTTTAGTCAACGTGAGGTCCTGTCAGAACGGTGAGGAAACGTTATCTTACTTCTGAAGTGGCTACAAATATTATGCAAATTTTAAACCGCACTCCTGCTGACATTTTACCTGCATCTTGTGATTTATTTTAAATAATTTTAACAGTAAACTCACGACAATCCTAAACTTTGTGGCTCCACTAAAAACAAAAACCATTAAAAACAAATCTCTACCTCCGTGGAGGAGCGAGGAAATAAAAAAATTCAAGAGGCAATGCAGGCGTGCAGAAAGAAAATGTAGAAAAACTAAATTAACTGTTCGTCATCAAATCTTCTGTCATCAACTCAAAATCTACAACAAAAAATCAAACAATCAAGAAAATCTCATTTTTCAAAACTCATTTCAGATAATAAAAACAACCCAAGATTCCTCTTTTCCACCATTGACCTTTTAACTAATACAGATTTTAATAAGTCCTCCAGGATTTTAACAGACGTTTTATGTGAGGACTTTGCAGAAACTTCAGAAGTAAAATTGCTGCTATAAGAACTGATCTTTTATCTTAACAAGCTACTTGAAGGCTTCTGAAGTTTTGCTTTTACCTGAGGAGACACTGGACAGTTTGTCCTTGTTGACGCCGAGACACTTGGCCCAGTTTTCTCCCAAATTAACCCACAACCTGCCTTTCAGACCCGATTCCCACACGGTTTTTTAAAACATTCTATGATTCTTTGAGTTTGAGATTCTTGATATCATGAATTACTCTCTTCAGACGGGTGTGTTCCCTGATGCCTTTAACACGGCGGTGGTGAAGAAGAGTCATTAGACCCAGACACTCTTGATAACTACTGACCAGCATCCAACTTACCTTTTGTAAGCAAAGTTTTAGAAAAACTGGTTTTAATCCAACTCAATGACTTTCTAAATAGAATTGAGATTTTAGAGAGAAATCAGTCTGGTTTTAGGATGAACCACGGTACCGAGACAGTCCTGGTGAAGATTGTTAATGACCTCAGGGGGAACATGGACACTCAGAAACTATCCGTCCTGGTCCTACTGGATCTCAGCTCCTGGTCTTACTGGATCTCAGCTCCTGGTGCTACTGGATCTCAGCTCCTGGTGCTACTGGATCTCAGCTCCTGGTGCTACTGGATCTCAGCTCCTGGTGCTACTGGATCTCAGCTCCTGGTGCTGCTGGATCTCAGCTCCTGGTGCTACTGGATCTCAGCTCCTGGTACTACTGGATCTCAGCTCCTGATGCTACTGGATCTCAGCTCCTGGTACTACTGGATCTCAGCTCCTGGTGCTACTGGATCTCAGCGCCTGGTGCTACTGGATCTCAGCTCCTGGTACTACTGGATCTCAGCTCCTGGTGCTACTGGATCTCAGCTCCTGGTGCTACTGGATCTCCGCTCCTGGTCCTACTGGATCTCAGCTCCTGGTGCTACTGGATCTCAGCTCCTGGTGCTACTGGATCTCAGCTCCTGGTGCTACTGGATCTCAGCTCCTGGTCCTACTGGATCTCAGCTCCTGGTGCTACTGGATCTCAGCTCCTGGTACTACTGGATCTCAGCTCCTGGTCCTACTGGATCTCAGCTTCTGGTGCTACTGGATCTCAGCTCCTGGTGCTACTGGATCTCAGCTCCTGGTCCTACTAGATCTCAGCGCCTGGTGCTACTGGAGCTCAGCTTCTGGTGCTACTGGATCTCAGCTCCTGGTCCTACTAGATCTCAGCGCCTGGTGCTACTGGATCTCAGCTTCTGGTGCTACTGGATCTCAGCTCCTGGTGCTACTGGATCTCAGCTCCTGGTGCTACTGGATCTCAGCTCCTGGTGCTACTGGATCTCAGCTCCTGGTGCTACTGGATCTCAGCTCCTGGTGCTACTGGATCTCAGCTCCTGGTGCTACTGGATCTCAGCTCCTGGTGCTACTGGATCTCAGCTCCTGGTACTACTGGATCTCAGCTCCTGGTCCTACTGGATCTCAGCTTCTGGTGCTACTGGATCTCAGCTCCTGGTGCTACTGGATCTCAGCTCCTGGTCCTACTAGATCTCAGCGCCTGGTGCTACTGGATCTCAGCTTCTGGTGCTACTGGATCTCAGCTCCTGGTCCTACTAGATCTCAGCGCCTGGTGCTACTGGATCTCAGCTTCTGGTGCTACTGGATCTCAGCTCCTGGTGCTACTGGATCTCAGCTCCTGGTGCTACTGGATCTCAGCTCCTGGTGCTACTGGATCTCAGCTCCTGGTGCTACTGGATCTCAGCTCCTGGTGCTACTGGATCTCAGCTCCTGGTGCTACTGGATCTCAGCTCCTGGTGCTACTGGATCTCAGCGCTGCCTTTGACACAGTAGATCACCACATCTTGTTAAACAGACTTGAAACCCTGGTAGGACTCTCCGGCACTGATCTTAACTGGTTCACCTCCATTCTCTCAGATCGTCAATTTCATGTAAGTATGGATACTTGCTCCTCAAGAGCCCATAGAATCAAGTGTGGAGTTCCCCAAGGTTCAGTTTTAGGTCCAACCCTTTTTAATCTTTGTATGTTGCTGCTTGGGGACGTCACCAGGAGACATGGCATCAGGAGACATGTCACCAGGAGACATGGCACCAGGAGACATGGTATCAGGAGACATGGCATCAGGAGACATGTCACCAGGAGACATGGCATCAGGAGACATGTCACCAGGAGACATGGCATCAGGAGACATGTCACCAGGAGACATGGCATCAGGAGACATGTCATCAGGAGACATGTCATCAGGAGACATGTCACCAGCTTTCACAGCTATGCTGATGATACACAGCTGTACATTGCCGTGTCCTCTGAGGACACAGGGCCATTAGATGCCCTTTTCAACTGTATTTTAGATTTAAAGTCATGGATGGCAGAGAACTTCCTCCAGCTCAACAAGGACAAAACTGAGGTTTTAGTTCTGGGTCCTGAAGGCCAGAGAGAGACGCTTTTACCATCACTGCAGGACTGGAAAACCTGGCAGTGAGTTAAAAACCTGGCCCTTCTTGTTGACTCTGAGCTGGATTTTATTCCCCATATTAAGAACATAACAAAAATAGGATTTTACCACCTGAAGAATATAGCCAGGGTCCGCCCATTTCTCTCTCTGGCCAGCAGGAGGTGCTGATGCATGCCTTCATCTCGAGTCACTTAGACCAGTGTTTTTCAACCTTTTTGAGCCAAGGCACAATTTTTTGTTTGGAAAAGTCTCGAGGCACACCACCACCAGAAAATGTTAAAATGTTCAACTCTGTATCTTATATTAACAATATAAAGTCTTTCTCATCAAAGTTTTATCAACAGGAATCAAATAAATACAGAAAAATGTATTTCCCAATGTCTTTTTTTAATAGTGCCTCCCTCAGTGTGAAACCTGGACCTGATGGATGAAGAGCTGAGATCCTGGTTTTCAAAAACTTCTCCATCACTGTCACTGACACAGTACTTTGATACAAGATGGTAGCAGGAGGTGGAGATGAACCACACTGACGTCTGTCACTTTACATTTCACTGGCAAAGTTCTGTGCTGCCCTCTAGTGGTGAAGAGTATTTATACATGATTACTCTGCAACACACTGCTCTCTCAGCTGACAGCGGCTGTGAGACCAAATGTTTTTTTAGAAAAAAATGTGAAATTGGATACTTTCCCACAGCACACCTGATGATATCTCGCAGAACACCAGTGTGCCGCGGCACAGTGGTTGAAAAACACTGACTTAGACTACTGTAATGCCTTGCTTTCTGGTCTTCCCCAAAAAGCTACCAGCAGCCTTCAGTTGCTCCAGGATTCTGCAGCACGAGTGACGAAGACCAGAAGACGGGACGTTGCACCTGTTTTAGAATCATTGCATTGGCTCCCTGTGCATTTCAGGATTGATTTTAAGATTTTAGTATTAGTTTTTAAATGTCTTAATGGTCTTGGGCCTTCTTATCTTTCAGACCTGTTTTTACAATATGAGCCCTCACGGCCCCTGAGGTCCTCTGGCACCGGCCTGTTATGGTTCCTAGTGTCAGGACCAGGACCGCTGGTGAGACCAGGTTCTGTCACTATGGCCCACGTTTGTGGAGCAGCCTGCCAGAGGGCCTCAGGGCCACACAGACTGTCAGTGTTTGTAAAAACAGCCTTAAAACCCACTTTTATCATTTAGCATTGAATTAGTTGACAATTGTACTTGTTCTTTTTTTCTAATTGTAGTTAATGTTTTAGCTTCATCCTTTATCAATTTATTGAGCTCATTTTATAAGCTCCTATTAATTCTACTCCAGTGTCTCCTCACGGGGGCGCTCTTCATCAGGAGTTGAGTCTGGACTGCCTGTGGGGGGCGTCGTCCTGGGGGTCGTTCTGGCCTCCGCGGTGGAGCTCAGCCTGCGGTTCACTGACCGTGGTGGGGGCCGTCCCTGTGACGGGGCCACCATAGCTGTAGCCTGTGGCTCCTCTTGGTGTGGACGGCCCCCAAGAGTGGTGTTTTCTCTCCTGGATCATCAGTGCTTTGCCATTCTTATATCAGTTTTTATATTCTGTTATGGGCAGTTAGCACACACACACACACACACACACACACACACACACACACACACACACACACACACACACACACACACACCCTCTTTCTTTGTACAGTGTTGCTGTTTAGTAGATTAGATCTCCATGTTAGATGACATTTGCTACTTGAATGTGTTGATTTATGATATGATTTCTGAATTGTTTATGAATGAATACAGTTTTGTAATAAATGCCTGTTAGATGAATTGATTGATTCTTGGTTATCATTGTGTATTTATTGTTGACAATTCACTGGTTTGTAACAGTCTGTGCTCCAATCTCACACCTTCCTTGTTATTTAAGATTGTTATATTTACACAGAAATATTAACTGACCTAAATAACCTTTTTACAAACGAGACTGATATTTTGGTATTAGCTTTTTCCAGTTGAGCTGGTGGTGCCCCGATTCCATTATTATTTGATCAATAACCAATTGATTCAAATTAATAATTTCATTGATAAATTCTTTTCGATAATTTATTAACTTTTAAGTAATTACTCAACTAGTCAAGGAGTTGTTAATGAGTGAATGACAGTTTACTTCCATTAATAATTAAAATTTTTCATAAATTACTTCCAGTGATTTATTACTTTCAGTAATCTATTACTTACAGTAATTTTAACGCTAATTACCAACCATGAATCCCAACAAGTACCTGCAGGTGACGTCGATGATGCATGACATCCCATGAGACTCACCAGGTTTTAACGGGGAGTTTTCACAAGTACGAATACTGGTATTCACATCGGTTTTTTTTATAGCTATTATATCCAAATTGTAGCCCTTGGGGGCTGAAGCTTATCTGAGCGCAGTGATCACCATTCTATTGTTGGGTTAACATATATAGAAATATAATCACCTCAACAGACATTTGAGAATTTCAAGTCATCAGTAATAGTTGGAAAATGTGAAAATAGCAATGAGAGATGGAAATGTGTGCATGGGGGGGTGGGGGGTGAAGGGCAGCACAGAAAGGCGGAGAGAGACGGAGCGCAAAGAAAGATCTGATAATTACTTACTTTGTCTGGCTGCTATTTTCATCCGACAATGTACAGCAATGCACGCACGCGCACACACACACACTAAGAGGGAAATGAAACCTTTTCATCTTAACTGTGGATGATCCTGCACTATTAAGACTGCAGGAAATGATTGAGCTGGGAAAGCAGAAGCACTTATCTTTTAACTTCTGTCCCATTTTCCATGTGGCTCCACCACAACAAAGGAAATCAGAGTAATGAGAGTGCCATTTGATGACGTGTTTTCCGTCTTGGTAGCGGTCCTGCAAAGACACGCCACAAGCATGCTGCGCTCAACCCTGCAAATGCAGAGCAACAAAGACTCATGTGTCAGATGTCGAGTGCTATAAGGGTCACAGTGGCATCGTTGTGTTCTTTTCATTATTGCTAATGAATCCCATGAAAAAACTGAAAAGAAGTGTATCAGTATTCGTCCCTCCCTCTTCTCTTTGTTTGCAACTGACTACATTTCTGACTGTTGACGGAGCATCCCTACGTCCCATATTGTGTTTATCCAGGTGGGTGTTGTGGGGAGCAGGTAGTGGTCCCAGCAAATGGTGTGTGAAGGCAGGTTACACCTGGACAGGTGAAAAGTCCCCCACAGGACAAAAAGAAGGACAGACATAACTTTTCCCTTTTAGTTTCAGGACCTTTTGAAAACGATCGCCATACAGCTTACGGGTGAGCAGCTGGAGAATATGGGTCCATTTCACTCTCTCCGTCTCACCTCAACCCTTCATCTGCACCTCAAATACTTTGTAAGTGTCAACAATGTTGAGCTCCAACAAGATAACTGAGACCAGCATGGCTGCAAGATCAGACAAAGTCATGAAAGAGCTCGATATCCAAGCAATAGTGGAACCTGTGATGGAGCTACAATGAAACTACCTGGAGCCAAAGCTCATGCAAGACATAAGCCGAGGCACTGCTGATAAACTGTGTTTCATTCAACCTGACCTATCGTCCCTCTCCCCAAATGTCAGGACAATCATCAACAAAGTGGATTCAGTCAATGAGGGAGCAGGAGCTTTGTATAATTGTTTTGTACACACATTATTGTATGTGTTGTATACTGTAATTTTCCAAACTAAGATCACATTTTTTCCACAAAACTCAACTCAACTTTCTTTATCGAACACTTTAAAAACAAACACAGTTGGCCAAAGTGCTGAACATTGACAGGAGCAAAAAATATACAAATAAATACAAATTTATTAACAACACAGAATAAAAAACAACAACAACAAAAAAAAGCCTGTAAAAAACAATAAAAGTCCACATCTCAGACTGAGTTAAAAGCCAAAGAGAAAAAGTGCATTTTCATGGAGGTTTTAAAAACAGGAAGTGAGTCGGCCTGTTTGATGTGTAAAGGCAACTCATTCCACAATTTTGGGGCAACGACTGAAAAAGCATGATGCTTCCTCTTGGTTTTGGGGACAAACAGCAATGACTGATCTGCCGACCTGAGAGAACGTGAGGGAGTGTACGGCTGGAGCAGATCAGATAAATATTGTGGGGCTAAATGAAGGCATTTAAAAACTAATAAAATCATTTTAAAATTGTTCCCAAGGTGAACTGGGAGCCAGTGAAGTGATGCTAAAACTGGTGTGGTGTGCTCGTGTTTTTTGGTTCCTGTTAAAAGTCGAGCGGCGACATTTTGAATGAGCTGAAGACGTGAGAGTGAAGACTGGCTGAGCCCAACGCAAAGCGCATTGCAATATTCCAAAGGAGTGGTGATGAAAGCATGGATTAAAACCTCAAAGTGATGCAAAGACAGAAAAGGTTTCACTTTGGCTAATTGTCTCAACTGGAAAAAGCTGGACTTGACCACTGATTTTATTTGTAAATCCAGTTTCAGATCAGAGTCCAGTCTGACGCCGAGGATTTTAGCCCAGTGCGTTAGGTGTTGATTTAAAGGATCCAGATATACCTGTACCTTAGATTAACATTGTTTAAGTGTAAAACAATCGAGGGACATCCAAGTCTTAATTTCACCAATGCAGTTGAGGAGCGGTTTCGCAGAAAAAGCATTTTCTTGATTAAGAAGAAAATGCATTTGGCTGACATCGGCATAAAATGAAAGGTGGTGCCGTGGTTCTGGAGAATCGTTCCAAGAGGAAGTATGTAGAGCACATGTGTCGAACTCCGGTCCTGGAGGGCCGCAGCCCTGCACGTTCTCCATGTCTCCCTGCTTCCACACAGCTGATGGCAATGAGCAGCTGGTTCTCTGGCTTTGTGCTGAAGGTGGTGATGAAGCACCAGGGCATTCAGTGGAGGGACACGTGGTAAACATGCAGGGCTTCGACCCTCCAGGGGTGGAGTTTGACACCCCTGATGTGGAGGGAGAATAGAAGAGGGCCAAGTATAGAGCGTTGAGGCACTCCACATGTAAGAGGTGCTGCAGAAGACTCTACGGTTCCAACACAGATAGAAACTTCTATCTGCTAGATACGACCTGAACCAATTTGAGGCACTGGCCTTTATGCCCACCAAGGTCTCCAGACGAGACGGGAGGATCTGGTGGGCCACTGTGTCTGTAAGGTCCAACAGAACCAGAGCAAGGAAGCAACCAGTCTTCAAAAGAATAAAACAATCATCTTCAACACAGAAAATGCAGTTTGTGACAGACCGCTAGTTAGTGCTATGTTTTTTGCAAAACACACCCATACGTGCTCAGTGAACAGTTTAAGGTCTGCTCAGTTTGTGCTGTAAGGAATGTCTCAGTCTGCAGATGATGGTGTGAGCAAACACTCACAATCCTCCATTGTTATTGTTCATCTACTCACACATTAGCAGAAAAAATATTCAGTGCTCGACATTAAGGCTTGCTCGAACGTCCGGGGCTAGTAAAAGCTTTGCTCGGGCAAGTGAATCATCTACCCAGCTTGCCCAAATGGGCTGGTGGTTTTTTGGCGATATTTTGACGTTTTTCTTGGGCAAAAATCACTTGGCGTTACCAACAAATCACGCCAATGCAGGGCGCGGCCATTTCTCACCCCGAGAGCACGATCACGTGACTCTCATGTGAACACCAATGATAACATGGGAAGATGCTTGACGTCGATCGCGGCCACTATTTTCTTCCCGATTTGTGTTCACCATTCTGGTCAGTGACCCTACGTCTCACCTGGAAAACATGCATTGTGATTGGGTCAAATTACGTTGTCCGCCACTTTTTAATTTTTCACTTCCATCAACATTCAGATTGTCACTGGAACGTATTAAAAACTCACTCGAATTCAACACATAAAAACAACTTCAACTGAAACGACATTTTTTTGATTATTTGGACTTTCTAATCCTGAAGTTTCATAACTTTTTGTGGTTCAGAACAAAGTTGACTGAGCAGGAAGAGGAGGAGGTTTGATTTGTTAAGATAATAAAAATACATGACACACATTTACCATGTTATTGAAATAAATGCATATGGACAAAAAGTGACTAACACAATAAATAAGGTGTGGCAGGATGTAGTAGTATGGTAGTAGGGTGTGACAGCTCCAATCTTAATACCATCACATTTATTTCAGACCAACACAGCAAAAGCTGTGTTTATTATACATATTATCATTATATTGTACATATTATTATATGTTTATTTGAGGCCGGTTGGCATCAAATAATCTACTGTAGTAGATTAGATCTCCGTGTTAGAAGATGTTTGTTGCTTGATTGTGTTGGTTTAATAAATAATTTCTGAATAATTTCTGAATTAATGCATTTTTGTTAATTAAACGCCCTTTTAGCTGAATTGATCGATTCCTGCTAATGATTGACAATTCACTGGTTTGTAACAGTCTGTGCTTGAATCTCACAAGATTGTTATATTTTGCACAGGAGTGTTAACGACCTTAAATAACCTTTTTACAAATTAGACTGATCTTGACTTTTAGCCCCATTGTCATTATTTTTTGATAAAAACTCAATTTATTCAAATTAATAATTTTTCATTAATAAATTATTTTTGAGAATTGATTAACTTTTGAGTAATTACTTAGTTACTCTAGGAGTTGTTAGTGAGTAAATGACCATTTACTTTCATTAATAATTTACATTTTTCATAAATTCCTTCCAGTGATCTATTATTTTAAGTAATCTATTACTTACAGTAATTTTTAATGCTAATAACCAACCATAAATCCCAACACCGGAAACAATCAGGAGATCATTTGCAATACTGGCAAACAATTCTAGGGAATTGAAATACTGGGAACCGATTCTCAACAAGACGTGACCCACATCGATCGGTGTCGGTACAGTGTGAATGTTGTAATTCTGATTCGAGAATATGTTTGTAGCAAATGAGACATCTCATGTTTCTCATTAAATGTTACTTTGGTTATATTGGATGTTGGCTAATGATAATATCTTGCCTTCCTGTTGTGGATTGTTACAGCTGGGCCATAATATGAAGGTTCTGTAACATTGTGGCCTCGGGAGTAAAGTTAATAATGATCTTTTTTTCTTTTTTTTTTACTTTGGAGGGCATTTATATTGTGTTTTTATTTGTGTTTACTTGACAACCTATTTTGCACGATATTTTGATGGAAACAGACTACATCTGCCTTTCATGTCATCCTCCTGCACACAAACTGTGGCTGTGACATGGATGCACCAGCATTTATGTTTGCATCTTCATTTCCTTTAATCTGCCTTTTCTGAGCATATTTACCTTATACTTGTATGTGTGTGAGACCTCCAGGGTGTCAAGACATGAAAAGTAGAAGAATAATTAGAAACAAACAGCATACAAGAGGTGCTAGGAATTAATTAGCAACAGGAGGCAGGTAAGCATTTAGTGAGACTAAATCAAAGAAAATGCTCGTATGCTGCCGCATACGAGCATTTTCTTTGATTCCCCAAACTCCCACAGTCGTCAAAGCGAGTGTTATGATGTATATTACTCCGTGAGCGCAGCAGACAGTGAGTGCACACCTGGCGCACAGCACTGCAGAAAGGCTAATATGTATAGAAATAGCAATTAGCAGTAGAATGAATGTGTAGGTGTTCAAATGGAGGGTTCAGGTCGGGGCCATCTGTCCCTCCACCGCTCGCTGTCGTCTCTCATCTCTCCTTATCCCTGCCGCCTTCACGCAGCCTTGTTTCCTCCCATCTGTCTGTGTCTCTGCTCATTATTTTCTCCTTGCTTTCACATGCCTCAGACTTGTTTTTCTCTCCCCAAGTCATCGCTGCTCTCTCACCATTTCTACTGTCTGCCTTTCATTTCTTCTCCCTTTCGCTGGAAATAATTATACATAACATGAGCTCTGCTCGCTCTGACCACACACACACACACACACACACACACACACACACACACACACACACACACACACACACACACACACACACACACACACACACACACACACACACACACACACACACACACACACACACACACACACACACACACACACACACACACACAGGCTCAGAGGGAAATGAAACCTTTTCATCTTAACTGTGGATAATCCTGCACTATTAAGACTGCAGGAAATGATCGAGCACAGTTTTATCACGAACAAACCGTTCAAACCGCTCCGGTTCACGTGTCACGACAGGAATGCAGTCTAAACCGCTCCAGACCGCTCCAAAGGTGGTCGCTTTTCCGCTCCCCTTCCGTTGGGGTACCAGGACCATGGAACGGGTCTGAGTTTGAGCTGCTGTCTGCTGATTGGTCAGTGATTTACTACACGCCCTCAATATTTTAATGTGTCGGATGAATCCTCTGCTGTCAGTGTGGTCAGCTTTACTCTGGTTGTTTTTATTTTCATTTTCTTTTCTTTGCTGCTCAACTTTAGTGTTTGTTGTGAAAGAGCGACTTGAGGCAGGGGGAGACCGGGGGGAGGGACTTTGCATCGCGTTGGAGTTTTCTGTTTGCAGCATAGCGCTCGCCGTGGCGCTGATGCGCGTCCGGGACACCGGAGTCTGGAGCTTTCGTCTCCGGCGCTGACCGCGCTCCGGCAGCTCCGCTTTCCAGAGGCGGTCAGCGTTCTGTTCAGCCGCGGTCAGTGGCGCTTAATCGCGGGGACGGACCGCGGAAGCCATGAAAAGGAGCTCGGAGCTCGGCGCCTCCGTGTTCCGGCGCTGAGCTGCCAGACCGCGATCAGCGCCAGAGTGGAGAACCTCCTGCGTTTGAGCAGAAAGCTCAGACTCCCGTGTCTGTGCCTCAGCCAACCGGGGGGAACGCTCCGGCCACTTGCCCCGCCCCCGAGTGCGGGGCACGTCGCCCCAAGTCGCTGGCAAGTGGCCGGAGCGCTCGCTCTCTCACAACAAACACGGAAGTTGCGGCTGCAGCTCTCCGCTGCAAAAAATGACTGCTGCAAAAAGTAACTTTTTTTTTTGTCCGCTGCAAAAAATAACAAAAGTGGAAAGTGCAAAGTGGAGAATTTAAACAACAACAGAGGATTCATAAGATCTACATCTGACGACTTTCTCTTCTGTTATAATGTCACATTTCTGCGGAGCTCATAAGCCCCGCCCACTTTTCACTCTGCAGTGGGGACGCGACCCAAAATTTCGGTCGGGGTCTCTATTCCGTACCGCTCCGCTCCGTCCCGACACTTGTGTGCGGTGGAACCGGGACTTCAATGAGCTCCAATGAAGGAGTGATGAAGCAGAGTATGAAGATGTGATGGAGTGATGAAGCAGAGTATGAAGGTGTGATGAAGCAGAGTATGAAGATGTGATGGAGCAGAGTATGAAGGAGTGATGAAGGAGAGATGAAGCAGAGTATGAAGGTGTGATGAAGGACTGATGAAGCAGAGTATGAAGGTGTGATGAAGCAGAGTATGAAGGAGTGATGAAGGAGAGATGAAGCAGAGTATGAAGGTGTGATGAAGGAGAGATGAAGCAGAGTATGAAGGTGTGATGAAGGAGAGATGAAGCAGAGTATGAAGGAGTGATGAAGCAGAGTATGAAGGTGTGATGAAGGAGAGATGAAGCAGAGTATGAAGGTGTGATGAAGGAGAGATGAAGCAGAGTATGAAGGTGTGATGAAGGACTGATGAAGCAGAGTATGAAGGTGTGATGAAGGAGAGATGAAGCAGAGTATGAAGGTGTGATGAAGGAGAGATGAAGCAGAGTATGAAGGAGTGATGAAGCAGAGTATGAAGGTGTGATGAAGGAGAGATGAAGCAGAGTATGAAGGTGTGATGAAGGAGAGATGAAGCAGAGTATGAAGGTGTGATGAAGGACTGATGAAGCAGAGTATGAAGGTGTGATGAAGGAGAGATGAAGCAGAGTATGAAGGTGTGATGAAGGAGAGATGAAGCAGAGTATGAAGGTGTGATGAAGGAGAGATGAAGCAGAGTATGAAGGTGTGATGAAGGAGTGATGAAGCAGAGTATGAAGGTGTGATGAAGGAGTGATGAAGCAGAGTATGAAGGTGTGATGAAGGAGTGATGAAGCAGAGTATGAAGATGTGATGGAGTGATGAAGCAGAGTATGAAGGTGTGATGAAGGAGTGATGAAGCAGAGTATGAAGATGTGATGGAGAGATGAAGCAGAGTATGAAGGTGTGATGAAGGAGAGATGAAGCAGAGTATGAAGGTGTGATGAAGGAGTGATGAAGCAGAGTATGAAGGTGTGATGAAGGAGAGATGAAGCAGAGTATGAAGATGTGATGGAGTGATGAAGCAGAGTATGAAGGTGTGATGAAGGAGAGTATGAAGATGTGATGGAGTGATGAAGCAGAGTATAAAGGTGTGATGAAGGAGAGTATGAAGATGTGATGGAGTGATGAAGCAGAGTATGAAGGTGTGATGAAGGAGAGTATGAAGATGTGATGGAGTGATGAAGCAGAGTATGAAGGTGTGATGAAGGAGAGTATGAAGATGTGATGGAGTGATGAAGCAGAGTATAAAGGTGTGATGAAGGAGAGTATGAAGATGTGATGGAGTGATGAAGCAGAGTATGAAGGTGTGATGAAGGAGAGATGAAGCAGAGTATGAAGGTGTGATGAAGGACTGATGAAGCAGAGTATGAAGGTGTGATGAAGGAGAGATGAAGCAGAGTATGAAGGTGTGATGAAGGAGAGATGAAGCAGAGTATGAAGGTGTGATGAAGGAGAGATGAAGCAGAGTATGAAGGTGTGGTGAAGGAGTGATGAAGCAGAGTATGAAGGTGTGATGAAGGAGTGATGAAGCAGAGTATGAAGGTGTGATGAAGGAGTGATGAAGCAGAGTATGAAGGTGTGATGAAGGAGTGATGAAGCAGAGTATGAAGATGTGATGGAGTGATGAAGCAGAGTATGAAGGTGTGATGAAGCAGAGTATGAAGGAGAGATGAAGCAGAGTATGAAGGTGTGATGATGGAGAGATGAAGCAGAGTATGAAGGTGTGATGAAGGAGTGATGAAGCAGAGTATGAAGGTGTGATGAAGGAGTGATGAAGCAGAGTATGAAGGTGTGATGAAGGAGAGATGAAGCAGAGTATGAAGATGTGATGGAGTGATGAAGCAGAGTATGAAGGTGTGATGGAGTGATGAAGCAGAGTATGAAGGTGTGATGAAGGAGTGATGAAGCAGAGTATGAAGGTGTGATGAAGGAGTGATGAAGCAGAGTATGAAGGTGTGATGAAGGAGAGATGAAGCAGAGTATGAAGATGTGATGGAGTGATGAAGCAGAGTATGAAGGTGTGATGAAGGAGAGATGAAGCAGAGTATGAAGATGTGATGGAGTGATGAAGCAGAGTATGAAGGTGTGATGAAGGAGAGTATGAAGATGTGATGGAGTGATGAAGCAGAGTATGAAGGTGTGATGATGGAGAGATGAAGCAGAGTATAAAGGTGTGATGAAGGAGTGATGAAGCAGAGTATGAAGGTGTGATGGAGAGATGAGGGAGAGATAAAGCAATGCATGAAGGAGAGATGAAGCAGAGCATGAAGGAGTGATGAAGCAGAGCATGAAGGAGTGATGGAGTGATAAAACAGTGGACCCCCAGCAGGATGGAACAAATGAATGGATCACAGCAGCTTCTGTATCTCAACATGACCTTTGACCTCTTGCATGATTACGAAACATTTGTTCTACTCTTGGACTCATCCCAGCATGTCCTCCCAGGCTGAAGTCTCTCTCTATGTCCCCCTCATGTTGTCTCCACTTAAACCTACAAACTGTCTTTTTATACTTTTTGGTTTGATCTGAGGTCCATTTACACAACGTTTTCTAACAAGAATGCAAAACTTTCATTCGGTTTTATGTGTCTATAATGAAATATGAAAGCCCAACAATCTCCTCTTCCAGGGTCCCAGGCTGCAGGTCTGTAGCCACTACATTAGATAACTCTGGCCAGAGTTTGCAAGAGAAACCACTTTTCCATAACAAGTATTGTTATTGACGTGACGAGCCACACTTTGCACCAAGAGCCTGACTGTCA
The DNA here is from genome assembly GCF_963422515.1 of Blennius ocellaris. Lineage (NCBI taxonomy): Eukaryota > Metazoa > Chordata > Actinopteri > Blenniiformes > Blenniidae > Blennius > Blennius ocellaris. Next base: position 25,850,164 of record NC_137665.1, on the reverse strand, counting down.
AAGCATCTGCTCTGACCTTCACGTCAACATCCTAAAGTCCTCAAAACTATGATATGTGATTGGTCAATAAAAGCAACAGCTTTTGGAGAATTTCAGTGAGAACAGAAGGCAAACACAACAATGACTAGGCTAACTAGCATTAGCGTGAATCCATCCTGTGAAGTTGAATCTGTACAAACATGCAAAAGTGATGTGACCTGGGATCCAACTGGAAATCAACATAAAAGCAAAGCTAATGGATTAACTTTTCAATTGAACGAAATTCCAAAGCTGTATCTGGAGGACAGCTTTATCGTTTCCTTTAGATTTGATTCATTTCTACCAGAAGCATCTTTACAAATTCAATAACGTTGAAATTGAACATTCTGGTCCTTGAAAGTTCAACCTTAAGATCAGGGGTGTCAAACATGCGGCCCGGGAGCCAGAACCGGCCCGCCAGAGGATCTAATCTGGCCCGCCATGTGATTTTTTTTTTTTTTTTAAGTACAAATATGAAAGCCGACAGAGGCTGATCTAAAAACTCTCGATTGGCAAAAATGACATTGGTCAGAATTTGACCCCCGACAATTAATGCATCTGTGGAGGACACATAACACAACGCCTTTCACAATAAAACAACGATTTATGTGAAGTGATACTTTAGATTCGTGAACGCACATTTTTTTTTCCAGATGATGACAAATTGTTTTAATCCTGATATGATATCCAGATAAGGTGACTGAGGGTTTTTTTTTTTGCAAATATAATAATATCTGATTTCCTTTAATATGTACATTTCAGAATAGACTGGCAAATTCTTGCAGTTACAAAAGGATCAAAAGAAAGAAAGACTTTGACATTTGTCCGTATCTGCAGTTTAATATGTTCTGTTGGACTTGTTGGGCCTCCAGAGGTCAGATCAGGTTGATGTGGCTCCTCAACTGAAATTAGTTTGACGCCCCTGCTTTAGACGTTTGTAAAAACTTGTTCAAATCAACTTCTTAGAGAAACATCATGTGCGGTTTATTGGTTAGTTTGTGAATAAGTCAGTAAATCATAGTTGGTTAACTCGAGTGCTGCGCTGCAACTTTGACGTTACAGAGAGAGCAAACGCCGGCTGAGTGGCGCATAAATCGCACGACACAACGAATCGATAGTGAAATTCATTGCCAACACTTTTAATAATCGAATTTAATCGATTCGTTGTAGCCCTACAACTATGGAAGTGAATGTGGCTCAAAGATCTATGTGAAATGTAATAACAGAAATACTTTTTCACTTTGAACCATTTTTGGATAGTATTTGGGAGCATTTTGTTTTTAACTTTGTACATAACTTGTGTGGTCTAAAAATCCACCATGTCCATACATTTTAATGTTTGTAGTTTTAAAAATAAATCATTTGTGTGTGCATAATAGCCAACATTGCAAACTATTCTCATTGCCTTTTTCTGCATAGTGCATATCGTCTATAGGCTGGTTTTGTAGGTATTACCCCACACCTCCGTACAATAGGACAAATAAGGAAGAAAAAGCGAGCAGTACAACATCTACATTGTTTCCTGGTTCAATACGTGTCTCACCTTACAAAGTTGACCAGTGGTCTTTGCCAATTTAGAACTAATGCACTTGACTTGTGGTTTCCAGCTGAGATTGTGGTCAATTGTTTCGCACAAAAAGGAGTTTTCATAAACTCTTTCTAATCTGGTGTTATCACACAGTACTTCAATAGTTAAATTGTCAGGAATTCTATTTTTTCCAAAAATCACAAATTTGGTTTTCTTTATATTAAGAGATAATTTGTTTCAATCAAACCACAATTTAAGCTTGACTAACTCTTCAGAGACAATCTTCAACAGATGTCGGAGATTCTCTCCTTCACAAAATATATTTGTGTCATCTGCAAAGATGACACATTTCAACAAATCAGAAGTTTTGACAATATCATTTATGTATAATATACATAATGTTGGTCCTAGTATTGAACCTTGTGGTACACCACATATTATAATTTGGAGCTTTGACTTTTCCTCTCCCATCTTCACAAATTGTTGTCGATGTTCTAAATTGTTTTTTTATCCAATTTAGCTCTATTCCCCTAATTCCATACCTTTCCAGTTTTTGAAGCAAAATGTGATGATCTGTTGTATCAAAGGCCTTTTTAAGGTCAATGAATACACCTATAGCAAACTTCTATTCATCAATACTGGTCGTTAGTTCTTCCACAAGGTCAATTAGAGCCAGAGATGTAGATCGATTTGGTCTGAAACCATGTTGGCCATCAGTTAAGATCCCAGATTTATCAATGAAACTGTCCTATCTGGTGGAAAATATCTTCTCCAAGATTTTAGAAAATTGGGGAAGCAAGGAAAGTGGCCTCCAGTTAGTGTAATGATTCTGTTCACCAGTTTTAAAGATAGGAATGACTTTGGCTATTTCCATCCTTGTGGGAAAGGAGCCCAGTTTCAGAGAGGTTGGAGATATAAACTATACTATGGGATCTACTGAAGCTACAATTACTTGTTTCATTAAAAACACATCAATATCATCACAGTCTCTTGATGTTTTATTCTTAAAGTTGTTGACAATATCAAGTACTTCGGTTTTATCTGTGCCTCTCAAAAAAATAGTTGCTGGATTTCTTTCTTCAAAGAATTGCGAGACATCGCCCCCTTGTGGAGGGATTATCTCATCAACCAGATTGGTGGAGGGATTATCAACCAGATTAGGCCCTATGTTGACAAAGAATCCATTGAAGCCTGCCGTGACTTCCTCCCTGTTTTTAATTATTTTACCATTGTCAATAAATTCCTTTGGAAATCCAGTACTTGTTTTTTTCCTTCTGATAATTGAATTTAAGATATTCCAAGTACCCTTTATATTATTTTTATTAGTTTCCAGCAATTTACTATAATAATATGTTTTACATTTTCTTAGAATAGCTGTTAATTAATTTGTATATGTCTTGTATTTGGTTTCTTTCTCTTCAGTTCTGTGCTTAACAAAGTCTTTATATAAAGTATTCTTTTTTTTTTGCAGCCATTCATCAGACCCTTGTAAACCAGGGTTTATCTGGACACTTAGATGTTTTCTTTGATTGCTGAATTGGACAATTTTTATGATACAAAGTCAAAAAGGTATTTAGGAATGAGTTATAGGCTAAATGAACACCCCCCTCTTCATAAACATGCCTCCAGTCTTGAGCTAACAGATCGTTTTTTTATTTATTCAGGGTGTGATCTGTTCTTAATCTCCTCTGTATATTTATTTTGCTGATGTCTAAATTACCGGGTTTGCATTCATGGAATACAAATATTGGCAGATGGTCAGTGATATCATTTATTAACAATCCACTTCCTAAATTACTGCTCATGTTATTTGTAAGGATATCCATCACTGTTGCTGAGTGGGTGGTAATTCTGCTCAGCTTGGTTATACTTGGATATAGGCCCTTACTATACATTGCATCTATAAATTCCTCTATTGCAGGTGATTTACTTGGATTTAAGAAACCTATACTATAGTCCCCACACAAATAAGAAACCTTCTGCTCAGCATTCAAAACCATGGCCTCAAACACTTCTTTAAAGCTATCAATGCCTGAGTTGGGTGCTCTATAGACAGCTAACGATAACATTTTTCATTTTACCCCTATCGATTTCCACAGTAATACACTCACAGATGTCATCAATAACAGTCGTCATACTTTCAACAACCATGTACTTTAACCTGCTACACACCAACATTGCAACTCCCCCACCCCTTTTATTTGCTCTATTCACAAAATGTAAGTGATAGCCTTCTAATTCAAAATGAGTCCCTTTGTCGTTGCTAAGCCAACTCTCAGAAATAGCCACTATATTAAATTGCATGGTGTTATGTTGCAAATAGTCTCTGATCTTATCAGAGTTTACATATAGACTCCTGCTGTTGAAGTGTACAATTCTCCAAGTTGAATTTCTCCTTCAATTGGTGTTCAGTATAATAAAAACAATTTCTAATTACTTGGTCAAAAAAATTACTTTCTGGGTCTATATCTCATTCCTGCATAGTAATTGTTCAATGTGGTCGTAAACATTCACCTTCCCTGTCTCACACATCCAGATCAGTCCACATAGACGCCACTGAAAGTGATAATAAAACAAATCATCCAAAAGAAGTCCGGCAAAAAAGTTGAGAAGTGATGGTATCAAAATTTGACAGGTTGGTCTATAGTGATAAGAAAGTGGATTAAATATGAGTCTCTGGGACAAAAAGAGAAGGACTGGGGAAAACGGGAAGTCAGCCAGAAGTGTCAACCAAAAAGGAAGAAAAAAGACCTTCGTAGTTTGTAGCAGGGTTGTTCCAAATAAGTGTGGATCTGCTCACCACCACCAAGTCGGGCTCTTCCTGAGTGAAACAAACCTCCAGCAGATGATCTGGGCCTCAAGAGAATGTTCTTGTTGGCGACACAATGTCATATTTCTCCAGGTCTTTGAGGTCCCGGATTAGCAGGACCTTCATCTCCTCACCAGACGAAACATTTGTGCGTATCCAGATTTTACAATCCCTTGTCCATGTTGAATGGATTTTCCTTTGTTTCTTCAGTGCCCTTGCATGTTTAGCTATTTTGGCATTTCTTTTCGTCAGATGGTCATTCACATACACCTGCGTGTCCTTTAGTTTTTTTTTCCTTGTTTCAAGAGTCCTATTTTCTGTTTTCTATTTACAAATCTCAGAATGATGGTTCTTTCCATTTGTCCATTTCTTTTGGGGAGAGTATGGCAGGCAGCGATACTCTCCTTGTGAATGGAGAGGTCATTGCTGTTGAAGAACTTAATCACCTGCTCCTCCAGCGTCTGTCTTTCTCCCTCTGTTAGACCAACTTGGCTGCTCTCCCCTCGGGTGACATTCCAGTAGGTGCAGTGTGTTGTTTTTAGGCCACTGATGACCACATCTTCTTTTCTTGTATATTGCTCCAACTCATCAACTCTTTTGTACAACTGCAATTTTCTCATCCTTCAGTGCAAGTAGGTTGTTTAGTTTCTTCACATCCTCTACCAAGCCGCTTATCTTGCCCACATTTTCAGCCATTCCATCAATTTTCTTAGCCAGATCTCTCTGGGCTTTCTTGACCTCCTCCCTTTTAAGTTTGGCTGGTTTCCACACTCTTGACATGTGTTATCAAAAGTGCCCCAAAACATCACAAATAATGGGAAATACTCATACAAGTTGAATCCCAATGACAAGATAGAGCCATAAACTTCACTTAGCTGCTTAGATGTCAAGTCATTTCCATGATTTTTGATGGATTGTTCAAACCAAACACACAGAGTTCCAGTTCAGCCTTCACAGGAAGTGAAATTTCATGTTTCATGTACGCAAATGCGTTCGACTTGCCAAATATACATCAATGTCTGATCGATAGCAGTGTCACTCTGAAGTGCTGTATGTTTGCAAGTTTTATTCCTGACAAACCCACAATGTTGACAAAACGTTCTGCACCGACAAAGGAACCTGCGGTCGCAGCCGAAAGACAGAGGAATGTTTATGTTTTCAAATCTACAAAGGTTTGAACTTTGGGAGTGTTTAAACAAGAGAAATGTGAGAAAATGTCAATGCCTGTGTGAGAAAAGTGTATAAAGTGTGTGGTGAGGGGTTTTACAGTCTTAAAACATACATAATGCTTGTCAAAAAAAAAAAAGGTTAACTACTTTGTGGATGTCGCTTATTGCGAGTTATTTTAAGAATGTAACCCCCACGATAAACAAGGGACCACTGTATATGTGTAAGTGGCCAGTTAGACTCTTTATTTTTTAATGATGTGTGAACTTGGTGATTCATGTAAACATCCAGTGGAGACAAACAGGGAAATACTATGTCAGCCTTGTTCACTGTATTCTTCTCAAAAGCACCACGTTCAGTACAAACAAAGTTTTCAACTGACTACATCACCAGCCAAACGCAAAGCAAGCAGACGGTTAAAAAAACCAAAATAAAACCAAGTGGAACAGTGTCCGACGCGACACGAGCCGTTTTCAGCTCTGCCGCCGTCAAATGCAGTGCGTACGTTACGAAACAAGTTCACCAAGTAACTTTGAATATCATACAAAGTGAAATGGAGGCGAGCTGAAGAAACCCTGAGGTGTACTGAAGCCAAACACAGAGATCGGTGTGTGTGCGAGAGTGGGTCACTGTGTGACTGGCCAATCACAGAGCGTGAAGACAGCCCGTTACCAAATCAGGATTTTCCTTCAGATGAGATAAGATAAGATACGCCTTTATTAATCTCACAGTTCTTTATTATCTTCAGCACAGATATTGATGAGTTTTACTCGTACATGTCAAAATGCTTTATCCGTATCAGACACTCGTTTCAGACGAGTGTCCGGCTCAACCCTACTCGACGGGTTCAAGACCTCATAGTGTGAGCCAGCAGTTCTTCAGCGTGAATCAGTGAAAACAGTCCCATGCTCACGGAGCTACAACATGTCATGTCATCACTTAGGAGGAATTACATCTTGATTTATTGTTCCAAGTAACTACTCCGATATCTGAAATGATTTGAAGACAAACACAGTGTGAGCGATGGAGTTCCATTCTGTCCTTAACACTAGTTTTCTTCCTCTTCCTCATAATATCTTCATTCTTCCTCACAAATGTTGTCATCTTTCTCACATTCTCACTTCTTCCTCCTCACACACTCAGCATGCTTATAGCTGAGTTGAAAGATTATCCGTTCATATTTACACATTATCACCATCCTCATGGAACTGATGCTGTGCAGCAGACTGCATTACATTACATTTTTCACTAATCTGCCTCGTGGTTTGAAAATTGAATTAAAGAAAAACAAACTTTATTCTCTCCTGTGCCTTTTCTTACCTTTTCTCCAGCTACATCTCTTTTTTTTGTTTATTTTGGATGCAAATTACAGGGAGTGAAGAGTAGAGGACACAGAGACGTGAAGAAGAAGAGATAGGGAGAAGAAGGGGGAAAGACGGTGGGAAAAACAGGAGAAGACGAGGAATAAATAAATGAACATTGAGCTTTGGGAGAAGCGGGTCAAATGCACATACTTGGGGTGCACAGAGCTGCATATATGTATTATCGTATTTTCCGCACTATAAGGCGCACCAGATTATAAGGCACATCTACATTGATTGACATAATTTACAACTTTGTTCATATATAAGGCGCACCGCATTATAAGGCACATGCAATAGACCAGTGGTCATAACCTTTATAGCTCAAAGCCATTAGGTTACATTTTCCACTGATTCTAACACCCAGAGAGGTGCACACACTTTATTTTGATAGTCCTACCTGCAGCCTATGCCAGGAGGACACTACACACAAAACCTTCTTCACTGCTGGTTGACAACTTACAACTAATAAACTAAACTACATGAACTAAGCAACAAAAACACAACACAACACAATTATTACCGACACCACAAACCTGCACTGAGGAGCTGTCCGCGGCTGCTTACCGTCCAGAGGTGGTCGCTGCAAGGCATGATGGGAATTCATGTTTTGTGTTGTTGGAGGTTATTGTGGGTTGTTGTTGGGCTTGGTGTTGTGTTGATTGTGTTTATGTGTTTTTGTTCCCCAGTTCAGTGAGTAATTATTTCATCTAGTTTATTTTGGTTTGTTAGAATGTTGGTGTGCAACCATGAGTGATGAAGGTGTTGTGTGGAGTGTCGTCCGCTCTGAAGATCCGGTTGGGAAGTTAGAGTTGTCAAAATAAAAGCCTCTGGTTGTTCAGCTGGCAAGTAGCAGTCTCGAGAAGAGCAATTATTCCATATATAAGGCGCACTGGGTTATAAGGCGCACTGGCAGCTTTTGAGAAAATCTGAGGTATTTAGGTGCCTTATAGTGCGGAAAATACGGTAGTTTTAGTCTAGTCTAGTAATCTACACCAGTATACCAGCTGAAACAGTGGAAATGCTTTATGGATCCAATCCTGCTGAAAACATCTGTTCATATGTTTTTCCATGTTTGTTTTTAGGAAACATTAAGTCCCTGCTGGAAACAAGTTAACATGAGAAATGTGACGTGACTGAATTAGTTTGACATGTAGCTATTCTGAATGAATTATTGCTTTCAGGTTACCAAATACAGCCCAAGAAAACAAAGGTCCAGTCAAACTAAGGCACGGTGTAGGTACCATCATGTGGTGGAGCTGCTGAGTCGCCTTGTGCAGCTAGAAAACACGGAGCCAAAGCTCAAATTCACCAGCACCAACAAAATGATGAATTAATTAAAGTGAAAAGGAAAGAGTCTGGATTAAAATCTAGCTGCAAACATTTGAAAGCTGCCACTGCAAATAGAAGTGCTGCAAACCTGAAGGCTTGAACACATCACAGAGAAACTCAAACTGATATGATGCTCGTTCAGAGATATTAGTGAAAGATCCTCAGGGTCGTAACGTAGACTTTACATTTTACAGGGAGACAGCTTTTCTAATTGTTGTTTAAACAACTTTGATTTTTTTTATTGAATCCTGTAATTATACAGAATTGGATCATGTGCATTAATTTGCAAATATATTGTAATTGTGAGATTGCAAAGGTAACTTAAAAGTGATTCTAGAGAGGGATAGATCTTAATATTTTTCCCCACTCATCAAGCGGACTAGTGAGCCATGGGTTGCACTAGTCCCGCACCCAGTGAAAGCTCCTTTATATGTGATTGGTATGGACAGTGGAGGATGGATTTGAGAACAAGACTACACTGAGGAGGAAGAAGACTTTACACAAGATTCTGTGTGCCAGAAGCCTTCATGACTTTTCATTGTAAATGTGTCTAGGGTATAATTTGACTTTGTCTGAGTGAAATATCACTTTCTTAACCATGTGAAAGCGTTCATAGCGACGTCGCTTTTTGATCCTTGGATGTGGGCTCTTCCTATCATTGTGAAGCAGAATTCACCAAGCGTTGGATTGTTCACCCACTAACAGGGAAGGTGAGCTGGTTAGACCGTCATAAGACAGGTTAGTTTTACCCTACTGATGATGTGTTGTTGCAATAGTAATCCTGCTCACTCACAATGTTAATACATTGTCCTGTGTTAACTTTATAAAGAAGTCTACTTCTGGCAGACATCATCATCATCATCATCATCATCATCCATCGTGTCCCTCCAGGTCTACTGGGAAGGTTGAGAGGCTCATAGAACAAACTATGTCTATAACATTTCCTCTGGGTCTTTTGTTGACCAGACTCTGGAGGAGACACAAGCTTCTGGCCTCTGAATCCAACTCCACCAAACTAACTCATCACTAATGCAAAGCTCACAGTGCGTGCACACGTTCCCACCCAGTCTCACTCATAAACGTAGCCATTTAACAAAATTGCACAAAACCATTTTGAAATTGTAAGATTGGCACGTTTTATGTTACAAAGAAAACGAACATGAATGTCGGAACATGAAACACACCCTTCAGGTCACGTGACTGCTGACTTCCTCAGACATGAAGACAAAACGTGTCTGACATCCCTTCTGTTTTCAGTGGAAATGGCTATATTTTGAGATATCGTAGCTTTAGCTTCATTTTGATAGTTTTTATAGAGGCAAATGTACCTTATTTTCATAGAATCCATTTGGATTTTGTTTAAAATCTGTACTTTATTGTTTCAATGTACGTTTGTTCAGCTTTCTAAACAAACCAAGCTTTTTTGTTCTTGCTATGGTATTACTATGGATGCTATTAACAACAGATTGTCACGGCTCTTAAAGCTACAGTAATACAATAGGCGTGACACCTCAGTCACGTGACCTGAAGTCTGCTGGCAGAAAAGAATAAGCTGATGAAACGTACCCATGTTACATTGTGGGAGCTTTTTTTGGTGGAATTTTTTTAAATGGCTGTTTTTTTTCAGCTGAGGACAAATGTAGGTATTCAGAGTCAGGCTTGGTTGCACATTCAAACCAGCTGAGAGTCCAACAGCGTCACCATGAAGTTAATGACAAAGACCAAAGGAAGCATGACTCCTGCTACGTTCCAGTCACTTCAGACCTTGGAAATCTGTTTTTGGTGTTGCAAAGCAGAGGCAATGAAAGGCTACTTTACTGAAGGTAAACTCGGCGTATCTTCGAAAAGCTGGACTGTTTTTAATCAATGTAGTATTTTATTATGAACAACATGTATCCCATAAAATCACATTTCAAGCCATAATGCAAGACGACAGAACAGGGAGGTTTTGGGATCAGTTGATACTGAATCACACTTGGATCGTGGGTCCAAACCTCTGATCAGGAAGTAGTGGCTACGTGCTGTGAAGAGTTTTGTTATATAAGTCTGGTTCAGGTTATGGAGAAGAAATCAGAGGAACCAAAATGGTGATGAGAACAAAAGCAAGAAATTGGAGAAGAATTGAAGATGACAGGCGCAATTAAGAAAGAGAAAAGCAAATTGGAGAGGAGAGAGATGGATGGCAGAGAATGAGAGTTGGGAGAGGTGAGGAAGAGGAGAAGAATGGAAAGTACACCGAGGAGGAACAAGATAACAAGCGGGAAAGGAGTGTGTGATGATAAAAGAGCAAGACATCTATTTCAGTCCTCCTCCGTGTCCATCAATGTAGTTGAAACACACACACACACACACACACACACACACACACACACACACACACACACACACACACACACACACACACACACACACACACACACACACACACGCACACACACGATCATGTTGCTCGGTGACATTCTCTCCATCATCCCTCCTCCTCTGTCTAGACCTCCACTTCATTGTCTCTCGTTCTTTGCCGCTGTGTGGTGAACTGGGAGTATTTTCTCTGTGCAGCCTGAAGCCTGTTTGAGCATTTCTGTGGCAGCTCATTGCTTCACACATGGCTGGCAAAGGGAGAAACTCCATCAGAGCTCTGAAATCCTCTGTCTCACACGCTGATATCTGGAGCAGTTTCTAACACTGGCCCACTGGCTTTACTAATGACGACATCCCATATTGTTCTGCGTAGCTGAGTGGAAACCTCAGATTGTAGTTTTACATCAGAAGTACATAATCTAATCCATCTGGGCGCATCCATGTTCGTTTCTTCACAGGAGATGGTTGTTTAAATCTGGAATCAAAGACAGTAATACTTCTTCTCATTAACTAAATCCTCAGTTGGAGACTGGTATGTTTGCATGTTTGTTATTGGTTGGTTGCAGACGCCTGGCCAAGCTTGTCGCCTTTAGCTGGGTCTACTACTGCCTTTGTATACATCAAGGAACTGCTGGGAATATCAACATTATTAAAGAACAACCCCAAGTTCTAACTGTAAACTCTTCATTCGCTAACGTCAGTTAACTTGTTGAGACTCGAAAATCAAAACCAGCATCCTGATGAACATCAACATTATGCACTGACAGGAATCCATTTGCCAAATGAGGAGATGAAGTGCAGAAGTGATGAAAGGACACTTTTAAACTGAGGTGAGAACCATTTCAAGAGTCCCTTTGAAAAATCATCTGCTGTACAGGAAAATTGATAATAAGAGAAAAATCATGATTTATACCTGATTTAGAAATGTTGTAGGTCTCTGACCATGAAGACCAGCTGTAGGAGCTTTGCATGGACTTTGGGCATCAAAGGTTCTCAGATTTAAATTTCTTATTCTTGCTTGCCGGTGGAATATGGGTACCGTTGGAGAACCCACAAACAATGGACATTTGAAGTGGCTGAGCACTCAGGTGTGTATGTGTGTAACAGCAGGGTGAGCGAGCTCTTCCTCCAGCTCTCCTGTCGTTTGTCACACTGAGAGAACAGACAAGAGAAGAGCTGAGTGTAAAATAGTGCAGCACTACCAATAAGTTACAAGAAAAACGGACATCCAAGACTGAAATCGAATGAAATTTTGATTTTTAATATTCAATGGTACCAGTGACACCTGTACTTTTTCTATGGGGAGCCAAAATCTCTATAACCCCAAAATCTCTATAAAGAGATTTTGGCTCAACACAAGCTGTGTTTACATGGTAATTTTTTAGTCTCACCTTAAGCCTAAGCCTAAGCCTAACCCTAAACCTAACCCTTTCCCCCAGATTGACTAAACATTAATGCTTATTGCTAATGTTAGTAATTGTTATTGTAGGTTATATTTGCAATTTGTATTATAATGCTGTGGACCTGCCCAGAGACTGCAGAGAGAAGCGAGCCACGGCTAAATCTGACACAAAACATTTTTCTTTGGGACTAATGTGTTCTGTACACTGTCCCTGAAAAATAAAACAAATAAACAAAGAATAAACAAAACAATCTTTCAGATTCTAGGATCACATTGTCCCTTTCACATGAATACTGAATAAAGAAATGGGAATGTTGTGCCGGTTTATATTCTCCAAGATGTGATTGGATTAATTTCAGTGGATCAATCCCATAATCCTTTACACTGTGACGTTTGCTGTTTGTGACAGAATCCCCCACCTGGAAGCCCACCAGTATCAAAAATGGAAATTGTTATAGAAAAATCTAAGGCCTCTTAGAGTTTATGACCTACATGTGTGGAGCCTAGCTTATCGGTCTCCTCTTCTCGTCACCCCGGATGCTCCTGATAACTTCCCCATCTGCCAGGTCAGTGACACCCCGACCAAGTTTATGAGCTTTTGTCAGGTGGAGTCCATTAATCAGGTTTGTTTTTGCTGCAGTTTACTTAGACACCAGAAACAGACCTTGGAAGGAGGAGATTAGGAGGCGGCTTTGTATATGGAATGAGGGAAATGATTGTCAGAATGTGTATGTCTGTGTTTTGCGTGAAGACCTGTTGAATGTCTGTTTGTCATGTGTGGGAGCGCTCTGGCTACAGGCTTTGAATAAATTCCCCACCTATGCATCTCAAACCTCTGTGTCTCAAGTCATCTTTCCATACCCCGAGCCTCACTGAAGAGCAGCAGATTATCCACCACAGAAATAATGACATTGTGTTTGTGTTGCTTTTTTTATTTATTTTTTACAAAAAAATTTAAACTGCAACATCAAAGAAACTTTCTCTTGGTTCAAATATAATCAGGAGGAGACGAGTTCAGGTGGTTTTTGTGCATGAAGTGGCCCGGATTACTCTGCTACTGCTACTTTGCTTTGCTCCAGCCATCCTTCCAAATACACTGTGTTGGGATCTCACAAGACCACAGAAAGTTTGTTCATTTCTAAGGAAAGACAATTTTCATTTGTCATGATACACAGTCATGACATATGAATTCATACACAGGAATGTGATTGACCATCACACCCAGTGGGGGGGACCTTTCGCCACAGCAGATCCTCCCTGCTTTCTGCTCACAAGACGCTTCCCCCATGCACTCAGCCAGTCACTGATTGGTTGAAGCTCTCAGGTATCGACACCTTCAAATCCACAAACTTTCAAGAAAAGCCTGCAAATGCAGTCTTGCAAAACAGTCTTGCAGCGAGTCTGCCCCGAGTAGGTGGGTTGCTGGAGTCAGCTCACCCAGCGTTAGCATACAGCTAACACCAGAGGCCTGCAACCAGGGGCCTTCACTCCTCAACTCCTCTGCTGACCCGACCACGAGGGTCAGACCTTCCCCTGATCCAGAGACCAGCACCCAGAGTCTGATCTCCCATCAACCAGGAAAACCAACCAGTTCCTCCAGGACGGACCAGGGAAACGACGCCTCACAGAACTTCTTTGTGTTTTCCTCAACCAGCAGGAAAACCATCACAGACCTGAGCGACCAGCTCCTCAGTCTGGACAAAAGGAACAACCAGGAGCTGTAAAGAAGGACTCCTGAAACATCAACTTCATCTTCTTCTCCTCAGCCTGCAGAACCAGCAACCACAGTTAGCAGGAGGTGCTAACTACAGGAGAAGACACCAGCTTCCCTCCAGCAGGACAACAACTGAACTCCTTCAAGGAAGTGGGAACAACAACTGGGCTTTACCTGAGATTAGTTAAACCTGATGCTATGATAGAACTGTTTAACTTTATGAAGATGTGTTGATTCTGTTACAGTGATTGAGTTCTATAGATAATGATATTAGGAGCCGTTATCAACTTGTAAACCAACGTTAGCTCTACCAAGACACAGGGTCTGCATGCTAATCTTTGCTTTACTAACTAGTTAACTCACAATCCTACACACATCACATCAAAGACAACATCACACAGTAACTGAACACCATCTGACGACTCCTGACGTTTTACAAAACAAGTCTCATTCACATCAAGTCATTCTAGAAATGGTCCTTTAGCAGAGACACACAGGAAGCAGATGCTAAAGGCTAGCTTCTATTGTTCCATTGCTATCAGCACATGGTGGAGACCCAGGACAGTCCTCCTGTTCTCTGATAACCTCCATTTGAATGTAGTTTCTTGTGATCCGCCATCTTGTTTTGGAGTTCCATCACACATCTCACACACACACACACACACACACACTCATGATCTTAGGTGAACTGATGCTACAGGTCACAGAGATGCACACAAAGCTCCGACTGTAGGAGGATACTGATGTGTAGTTAACATCGACCTTGATCGGATCAAAAGTCGGACTACACCAGCCTCTGCAATTCCCTTGTCATTTCATCAGATTGAAGTATTTACATGGTGCAAATTAAATTGGGTCAGAATTAATCAGATTATTTTTGGACCATGTAACCACAGCTCGTGTTGTTTCACTGTTGTTTTCCAGCCATTGGACACATCTAGGAACAAACACACTTTCTTGCGATGACATAAATGCCATACATCAAATTCACAAATCTGTCTACTTCTGGACTAATCTGTCATTAACATAGGACAATTTAAAATGGTTTTAAAAGCTAATAAATGTACTTGGATCAGATTCCCCTCTTTTGACTCCAGAAGAGTTTAATAGATCTGGAATATTTTACTGGGGAACAAACATGACAATAATTGGGAGGAATACAAATAGTTAGCACAGTGCGTTTGTATTCCAGTGTCAATATCATGTGGCAGGATTCTTAAAACTCCAACAGCCTCCATCTTGTTTTACAGGCTTCAACAGAATGATGAGCTGCATTAGTATGTACAGAACGTATCACTTTTGCAACAGATACGTGGTTCAGAGGAGTTAATCTGGAGGTAAACTAGCAAATGTTGCAGGTGTAAAGAAGACTGGATCAATGCTTTCCCATGCAATGTTGTAAAAGACTTCTTTTATTGTTGACACTTTCCTTGCAGCATGTAAACATGTAGCCATGGTTCCATTGATGCCTGGAGCTCCAAAGTCATTCTGAGCCAGCTAGTCTCTGACCACATCCAGACGTCATCTGAGTCACCGTCCAACAAAGCAGCTTCCCAACATGCTGCTGATGGAGTCGCCCACTGGCACCGCTCCTCCAGGCAGGAAGCAGCTGCCACCCGTCTGCTGGGCAGCATTTTTCACTTTAGTTACCAAACTCTTGCTTGTCTAAATCCATCACTGTCATCTTTTTTCAACACTATTCCTGCACAATCTCTGAAGAAACTGCATCTACTTCCAGAGGATTTTCTAACTTCACTCTGCCTGCACCTCGTGCCTGCTACCTGGACCAAATAGAGGCTTTTAATTTCCGTCTTTCTCTTTCAAACAGACTCCACCAGCGCCGCTGCCTTTCACACTATTTTAAGGCATCTTTTTTCCAGACAACACACAGATTGTATGCTACTTGATAGAAAAATCAAGTAGCACTCTCAGAAGCAGCTTGATATGGAATATTTTGACTTCAATATACCTTGACTTCAATATCACATCACCCTGAGTCACTGTGGGTTGGTCACACTGCTCTGACATTGAATGAGGGTAAATGGTAAATGGTCTAGATTTATATAGCGCCTTCTAACCACACTGAGGTAGTCCCAAAGCGCTTCACATATCAGTCATTCACCCATTCACGCACCAATGGGACAGAGCTGCCATGCAAGGCGCTAGTCGACCACTGGGAGCAATTTATGGTTCAGTGTCTTGCCCAAGGACACTTCGACACATAGACCGGGATCGAACCTCCAACCTCTCACTCCGAAAGACGACCACTCTACCACCTGAGCCACGGTCGCCCATGAGAGGGTGAGAAGAGTCATACACTCTGATCTGAATAACAACAGACATTATTCTGGTGGCTCTTCTCTAGATGAACTGGGATGACACCGCCCCGAACAGATCCCCAATCGATCTCTCTCACTGCTCTTTCCCTCCGTTTTATGTCCATCCTCTACTGCTGCTGCCACTAACAAAAACTGATCCTCCTCATTCACCTCAGCATTTCTACCTTTCTGCTTCCCGTTCACAACTGATTTTGTTGCATGTACAAGCAAAGACTCAAAATCATCTTTCAAAACAGAGCCAGTAAATGTCAGACCTTCAAGCATTAATTCTCTTGGAGATGTGAGATGACCAGGTTGTCTAATCAGCCAGAAACCATTACTCCAGCAGTAGCTTGTGCATTTCCAGAACATTCCTTCATCACAGAGATTTCTGCAGCTCATGTTTGTAACAGTGCAGTTAGCATTGGGGTATGCATTTCATTGATATTTTTCTTCTCACAGCAGATCTCAACTCACTCCTCAATCATTCTTTCAGCTCTTCTCTGTCTTTCACACTTTCAGCCACACGCTTCCACACACTCAAAGGTTAACAGATACAATTACATCCCAAACAGAAGCATCATGGCTGTCACAGCTGTTC
The DNA here is from genome assembly GCF_963422515.1 of Blennius ocellaris. Taxonomy (NCBI): domain Eukaryota; kingdom Metazoa; phylum Chordata; class Actinopteri; order Blenniiformes; family Blenniidae; genus Blennius; species Blennius ocellaris. The sequence goes on along the minus strand of NC_137665.1, from coordinate 25,833,556 downwards.
AGCGCCTCCTGCACAATCTTCGACTTCTCCTCATTAAATGAACCTTGTGATGGCCACTGACCCTCCGTCTTATCAAACAAAACAGGAGTAAAAGAAAAACAAATCTCCAATCTTCTGTCCTGCCAATCTGCCCAACTGATGTGAAGTCATCAAACAGTTTCTGAAAGCTCTCAGCCAGACTAGATAGTATCTAGTGACTCGTCAATGCCATGCTGCAGTAACTGGTGATTCTATCCTACGAGTCTTGTCACCTTTTTCCCCCACATTTGTTGAATTGTTTACCAGCTCTCTCTATTTTGGACTGCTTTTTGCCTGTGGACTGAGTCGGTTAGCACAAACACCAACAACCCAAACAACAACACATCTCCTATACAAACCCAAACAACTTCTCCAACATCCTGACCCTATTTTGTAGTGTGAAAGAGAGAATGAGAATTCCAATGTGTGAGTCGGTCTGCAGCATCCTGCTCATGTTTTGGTTTCTGAATAAGTTTTAAGTGGATCCAGTCTCAACACACAACCGTACTCAGATAAGTTACTTCAAGCCCAGATGTCCAAGAATTCAGACTCAAAACAAAGAAATTCTCAATACAAGTGTTACAGGCACCAGACCAGGCGCCTAAACTAAGATTCCGGATTTTTCTCCTATCGAGGTACTAACTTCAGGGTTAACGCTCCTTACGAAGCCCACCACGCTGCAACAAAATATAGTTTCAGCAGCTTGTATCCGTGATCTGATTCAGTCAATAATGACCCAAAGTTCATGGCTATAGGTCATTTTCCTTGCAGCTCAGCTCCATCTTCACACAACAGTCTGGGGTTTGCTAAAGGACTGTACCAGTACCGGGTATTGGGTATAATACTACACAGCACACTCATACTCATAGAAGATTCCTGATACCACTCGGCGAGTATTACACAGCTCCTTAGTGACAGGCCTTGCATTTCAGACCCAGACCTTCACTCGTGCTGGTCCTAGTCAATCCACCCCTCAATAACTTTTGGCTACAAAAATCTTCTTACCATGTAGAAATGCAGTATAAAAAGCCTTTGCATCACATAGATACTTGTGTAGTCAGAATAAATACCTTTACATTCACGTCTCTCCTTCTGCTGCAGCTGCATAAAAAAGGGGCTGCTTTTCCCGAAACATCTGGGGGTCGAGGCGGAAGACAAACGTCAGCTCTCCGTGGTCTTGAAAATAATTTAATGGCAAATAATATAATCCTGAATCCTGCCATGGAGTTTGTAGTAAGTAATAGTAAATTGCACCAGACCTCCATGCACTCGGAGTGCTGCGGTGCGTTTAATGACCTCGAGGAAGTCAGCCTTGAAAATTGATTTGACAATAAATCTGCAACCAAATGTCTTTATCTTCTCCTTTAGTCATTGTAGGTTGACAAAACCGCTATCAAATAAACAACTATATTTTTGTTCGTGCAGTTAACTACGGCTGCAGCTCGCTAGTGCTGGAGAGTGACTCTCTGACCAGCCAATCAGAGGGCTTGAATACACTGAGGCTCTGAATCACCAAGATCAAAATCTGATTGGATGAAGCATCAGCGTGAGACACTAGTTGTACACTGCAGACGCCTGCAGAACTGAATCTGAAGGCCTGAGGCAGATTTCTTTACCCGGCAACAGGTGATGGCTAAAATGTGATTGGTTAAAAGCTTTAATGTGGAAGTACAAGCGTGGCAGCAGCGCCGCCGGAGACAAGCGATGAGGAGAAGCAGACAGACCATTTAGAATTATTTAATAAGTACTCATAGACAAAATATAATCAACATCAGTCTGTGATTCAG